>NC_088608.1:14991969-15295000 GCF_036013475.1 Columba livia
CACTTCTAACAGTCATCACTGCAAACTGATGACTTTTAGTAACCAGGTGTTAATTTATAAGATTTTCTATATTATATCACAATGACTTTATGCTTTACACAAATACAATTATTTGCACCATTTTTTTACCCCAGTAATTTTCTTTATCTTCCCAGAAACATCCTGAAAACCCAGGAGTATTTTGTCAGCCTAAGGCATCCTTTTCAACATGTATCTTGACTTCTTCAGTGAGCTGGGGTATGCATAACTTACTCTTCCACTGACACTTCAATTTTAGACCTTTTTTTTTCCCAGATTCATTCCCTGTATGGAAGTGTCTTGATTTCCCCCGCAGTAAACACAAAGACAAGTAGTTTATTTAACTTTTCTGTTCAGTATCTTCACTGGGTGCTTAGGAACATTCTGCAGTTTAGAGGTCACTAATAACTCCCAAAAGAGTAAAACCGAGAACTATATCCATCTCTTATAGCTTCCAGAGGGAGTAACGCAGTCAATCTATCTGCATATTTATAACTTAATCAGGCCAAATCTTCACTTAACACAAAAGTTCAGATCTGTAAAGTGCTCTTGACCTTGAAGTCCTGGCAACTGAGTGTTCATTTAGTCAGATCAGGCTATTAGTTTCTACATCACAGAAATGTATTGGGTTTTTTTTTTCCCCCTCTCCTTCTATATTATAGAGCTTGTATTAAAAGGCCTGTTCTTTCTGAAAAATTCAGAAGGTTCAACTTCTATCATATAGCACCACTTAACCAACTTGTTACATTTTTGGTTTTTACTTTATATCTCCCTTTTTGAGTGGTGGTGTTGTTTGTTTCTTTTGTTTTGTTTGTTTGTGTTGTTGGTTTTGTTTTTGTTTTTGTTTTTGTTTTTTCCTGAGAGCATTGTGAAATACAAAGGTGATGATGTTGATGCTGGCACCACAAAGAGTGGGTGTCTGTGGGTGGCATGCAGTTTTGTGCCATGATGCTGTGCAGGACTGATCTCAGAGGACACCAAAGGCTGCTCTGATTTAGCAAAAGCAGCAGCCACTACTAGTTGCAATTATGCTTATGAAAGGTCTAACGAAGACTTTGAAGGTCTGCTCTGTGCCTGTGGCCACGCTACTTCCTCCATAGCACAGAACCACTGGTGACACAGATCTGATATATGGTTCTTTCTTCTGATCTGGGACTGACCTTCCCAGGCAGCTTTGGGTGCTGTGAGGGTAAAATACAGCAATGACATATGACTGCTCAGTCCCTGGTAGATCTCCTTTTTTCTCTTTTTGTGCAGGAATTATACCCCTTCTTAGTGAGCAGACAATACAGATCCGAAACCTGTCTAAGACAAACTGACATAACTCCTGTAATATCATATTCTAAGTAATGCTGATTATAAAGTGCACCCCATTTATATCAGATTATCATATACATCTCTAGGTTTCATGTCATTAGTTCATCTTCTGAAGTAAAAGTGCATACATAAGCTGCTCTTCACTGGAGAAAATAAACTTTGGCAACAGTTTTACAATTTCACCTCCCAAAGGTTGCATTTCCTGAACACTAGTTTTTGAAACTCAATAGGACCTTTTAAAATTAATAAAGCAAAATCTTCCATCTTCTGTTGGAGGATGATTATGATTGGGGGCCAGGAGGGAGGGCTTTATGCTTTTTAAAAAGAGGCATATTTCTTTTCATTTCCCTTAAGACAACGCAAATTGTGTTGATCTAAATAATATAACCTTCTTGCTAACATTAATTAATCCTCTGGTACAGAAGCACATGTTCCCACAGAGTATTTCTCCTTCCCTCTGGCAATGCAGTCAACAAAACAAAAAAAAACCAAAACCAAACAAACGAAAAAATCACATCCCTTGCACAAATGTATATGAGTGTGCACCCACACATACAAGAGTACCCCTACCTACAAGAGTCCCTAGGAGAGCCAAGAGCACATGGACACTGGAGATCTAGTGCATTTCTTCTCTAAACCAGACTGTCTGTTACTCACTGAGGATTCTGCAAATCTGACTGCAATGTGTAACATTGAAGTTAAGATCACCCTAGTTGGGAGCACAGATAAAATCAATGACTTATAGGTACTGATATTTATCAGTTGAAGTGGTCAAATTCTTTATCATATGTGATCCATTTGAAAGGATTTACTTGTACTTTATTTCTCTGTATTTTCCACTTTCAAGGCACTGAGTAGAAAAGCAATTGCCAGTCAAACATGGGGTACTTTCTTTTTTGGTGCCAACATATATGCCCAGGACTGATGACTTGATCAAATCAGGGAAATCTTTATTTACTTTTCTACCACAATTCATTTTGCATTTATCATTTACAGGTCTAGGGAAAACAAAAAAAAAAAAGGTGGTTTTGCAGGTAACAAGTTACTGCACATAATCTAAACTACCCTAAATGACTGTGTCAATATCTCCTGTCCAATGTGTGAGAAATAGTGACTTCCTCCCAAAGCATTTCACCTCTCCATCAGAGTACAGCAATGTACCAGCTGCCTGCGGAGCTCAAGCAGAGGGACCCCAGCTAACTCAGCTGCCAAATGAAATATCCATGGAGCCACAGTTTCAGGCAGCATTGCCATGGCAGCTCACAGCAGTTTAGCTAGCTAGTAGAAATCTGGCTTATCTCCTAGTTGAAAAAAAGGTGAAAATAATTAACTGTTTTCATCCGGTTTATTGTGCTGAACTGGCCCAACTGAAGTCCATGGGAGTGCTGTAATAACCAGAGTAAGGAATGTGAGCCTGTGATGAGGGTAAGCATGTGGCGATCAGTGGATGGATTGGTGAGGGGTACCATGTAACAGCACTCTTAACAGAGGACCTATGTTGTTTTATAAGATGTGAGCCTCATTCTGGTTTTGGATGTTGATCACAGCTTGGCAGATGTGCAGTAATCTGTCAGACCATGATCTTCCTACATTGATGCAGTAAGTTTTCAAAGAGATCACCCAAATTACATAGCATTGTTCTCTTGCCTTGACTAAACTTATGACACTGATGCACTACAAGCAGAACACAGAGATAAACAAACTGGAATGAAAATGGTGCTTTCAAATTGAGCAAAACCTGTTCTGCAGTCCTGTTTGTCTTAGCAGTTCCCACACCAGGATCCCTGGTGACACAGACGAACATCTCAACGTCATCGCAAGTTCTGAATGATTTCCACCCCCCACCTCCTCCCCGCCCCCCCCCCCCCCCAAAAAAAAATGTATATCAACAGCAAACCAGCTTCCCAAATGCTCCTCAAGGAGAGGTTCCCAACTCCATGGCTATTGTCACAGGGGACAATTCGCTTGACTCGCTACATTCTGCCCTTTCCACCATTGCACTATGTATCCTAATGTGCCAGGCTAGCATGCTAGTCCTTCTTCTTCTGAGGAGAGGCAGCAGCTATGATGAAATCTCAGAGCTGGGCGGGGCAGGTTTGGGCTCCGGATGGTAAATAACCATGCACAGGGTTTGTTACTGTTGTGAGTCTCTTTCATGCAAAGCCTTTCTAGAAGACCCTGACGCCAATCCCCATTTCCCATTATAGGGTAGAAGTGAGCCCTTTGATTTCATCCCCATCATCTTCATTTTAGTTGTTTGGATTTAAAATATTATACAGAGGAAGGCTCATAGTCCAAGGCTGCTGTTTGTTTCACTGACCCCGACAACTTCTCTACATTTTCCATCTGTTCCAGAAATTACTTTACCTGGATGTTTTCCTCAGTGTTCTCCACCCCAACTTATAGAAACACCATTTCTAAACTCAGTGTAAACTCTCAATATCCATGGGAGTTAACTCTTATCCCTTCATAGTCAGCAGTTTGAAACTGGACTTGACTTTTTTTTCCAGCTGCTCAGCTGAAGCAACAGGTCGAAGCACGCTACGTGGTACTACAGATCATGTGATGAACACAATATTTTTAGTTCAAGGGATGAACAATCCTACTCATCAACCAGGTGGTTGGTTCGCCTTTGCTCCCTTTACAGTCCAGGACAAGCACTAGTTGTACTTCTTAAACAAGACACCTATCACATAGTCAGCCCAGATTCTCCCTCTGTATCAGAAAAATAATACCATTTTCCAGGTTTGGATGTGAACAGAGGAACAGTTTGAGAGATGGGAAGATACAGAACTCTTGGTTTTATTTTTCATCATTTTTCAGGTTGCTAAATGGTTTAGTGTATTAACAGCAAGACCTGGACAGTAACTAAATTTGACTAGCATGTTGCCTTAGTAACCATACAAAATATTTCAATCACTTCTGAAATGGGCCTCAGTTCCATGGGAGGGGTTAGGAACTGCAGCAAGAGTTTGAGAAAGTAAGAACATGGCATCTCCAGCTGCTGCTGCCTCCCCTGCCTCCAGTCACCTGCTCTAAACATCCCTGAGATGGGTGCAACACAGACTAATGTCTAAAATGGGATTAAAATTAGTATTATGCAGATGCAGAAGATTTAAACCCTTCCTTGAAATCTCCTTGCAATCTGAGGCAAATAATACCCTGAACCTATCACCCTCTCTATTCTCCTCAATACTAGCTGCTGCATCCCATTGTACTGTAATTATGGCTCTTCTTGTATGATGTTTTTTATATTGTCCTGAATAACACAGCAGGCTTTCTCTTTAAAAGGCGTGTTTCATGTCTCTGACAATGCTGCTCTCCTATAATGAGTGAAGCCATATTACAGGGATTAAGAAAAAAACCAAAACACCACCACCTTGACAATATGCAATAACAGAAGCTAATGTGCTAACCCTTGGGCATTACCTGGGCACATAATGTTTGAACAGCAATGTATCCCTATGCCAGAGTGTGTAAAGCAATTCAGTAATTACCATTGATTATCCTCTTTTAGTAGGCTATTTAATGTTACAATAAAACAGAGTATGACAGGTCAGTCTCCAAATTAGAGCTTGCATTTCAGTACAAGGGATCCAGGGAAGAATTTTCCACTGCCAAAGGCCAGGGCAATTCTGCTGAAGCCAGCAGGGCAGCATTGCTACTGCTTTCTCGGGTTTGGGCGCCCACCCGCCTTCCAGCAAACACCTGCATTTCATAACCAGTAACACCCCAATGCAGGACACCAGCATTTGGTGGGTGCTGGGAGCAGATCCTCCTGTGTGTAGTCCTATCACACTCACTACCACTAAACCTGTAACTTCACCAAGGTGCTTTCAGAGCTGCAGCCTTCTTGCCTGCACCTTTTTTCCTTCCAGCAAGGCTCTTAAATCCTTCCTTAAGTACCTCTTGTATTGCGATCTCAGCCTAATCTTGTTTCTACCTACCATAATGATTGAAATGGCTGCTCCACTCACTAACCTTTGCAGTAGATCTTAAAAACAGATCCTCTTGCTCCCCTTCCTAAAGAAATACAATATTTTTAAATAACTACGTTGTAATATACCTAGCTTCGGCTTTATCTCCTGTCTTTCTTCACACACACATGCACACACATGCACACAGATATCTTTGTAACTTGGCCATGTCTGCCACCAACTTCATATGGCTCCTCTTAAATAGTCTGAGAAGAGATGGAAAAAAGAGCATGTAAATGCTGACAAAATATAGGAGTCATTTGACAGTCAAGATGCAAAAGTTTTCCAAGAATGACAGAAAAGCTTAAAAGGGAAAAGTTCAATTTCAGCTGGATTTTTAAAAAACTCAATCTTACCCTCAAGTCAAAAAAAACTTGGCTATAATCAATTAGCTAATAAGTACATTAATATTAACCTGCTTTGAGAGTTGTTCCTTAGTAAAAAGGGAACACAATTAGGGGTGTAACGGAAGAAGACAAGACAATCAACAATTTTCAATGGGTGGGAATAATGATCTATTTCACTGTAACCACTGCAAGTAAGGGAATTTTGCATCATTACACTGTGTATCCTTTCTGAAGAATTCCTGTGTCCTAAAGCATTGTATTCCTCAGTCTCCCTGGCCTGGTTTTGTTGCTGGTATATTTGTGTTTGTAACACTAACTATGTCTGTGGCTCATTTTCCTGTTTTTCTCATTTCAGCCTGGACACTGATGATTCTCTGTCTTTGATTTCTGGAACAATGTATCCCCCAGGTCTTTCAGTTTTCTAACTTTGGATTGCTGTGGTTATATCTTCTGCCTACATATCAGGTATGTGACTTTATCCATTAGAAGTAGCTGGCTAGCCTAGTTGTGCATGTGGTGTGTTTATGAACCAGCTGGCAGGACAAGCTTCCTTGCAGGACATACTCCAAACTCAGGGGTTACACATCAGATTCTGAGGAACTGCCCTTTGGAGTTAGGCATCTAAACTGTTAGCAGATCCCTGACCTCTTTCCATGGTTCTGACCCCACCTGAAATCTGACTGACTCACTGAAAGCATCTGATTAAATCCACTAGTTGTGAAAAAAACAAATTGCCAGCTGAGGTACCCCAGGTATACAGTGTGCAGCTCCCCATCATACAACAGGAATAATAGTCCTGCTTCACCTCATAGAAGAGAAGTGAGGTAAAACATCGAAAAATTATGAAACTTTCACATACTAGTTCAGTATGGAAAGTAGAACTGTCACAAATGGGATTGAAAAGGACCTTGAAAAATCCTCTGTTCTGTTATCTACAACTTCTGCCATTCCTTGACTCTCCATCAATCTTGTCTTTCCTTTTCCCTCTCATTTTCTCTGTTCACTTCTTGGTAGCTCTGTATCTAGCTTCTTCAACCCCTCAAAGCATCTGGGAATACAATCTGACTGCAAGGTGCTACTACTGGGAATAAAGTTTATTGTAATAAATAAGGAGGAAGAAAACTACTGCAGATGAAATAAAATGTAACACGAGTCGTTAAATATTGAAGAAAATTCGGGCTGCATAGCCAGCCTCAGTCTTTTTTACTGATGGTAAATGATGGGCTTATATAATTTTGAGCATCCTGATGGATGATACAACATCAGTTGTTAAGGTTGAGGAAGAGAGAGTGAAAAGGGTGCCTTTTAGTGTTCGTATTAAAAGGCTGATCCCTGTACAATGCTGAGGACTCAGGATGGCTCAGTACCTTTCTGGCTGGACTCTCAGATTCTCCAGTGTTAATAAAACTGCAGCATTTTGAAGCAGTTTGGTGCAGACAGTTTGTAAAAGGTCCCCAAACACAAGCTTGAGGATTGATTACCCTTGTCTGTTTTTAATGAAAATTAACAACATGGGTGGGAGTAGAGACTTATAATTACCAGACCACTGAAATTAAAAATAGAGGACACATTCCCCAAACCTCTGAGACATCATTTCCCTCCAGCCAGGTTCACCACTGCCCGGTGACTGGAGGGAGACACGCTCTGCTGAAGAACCGCTGCTCTGCTCCGAGGGAGAGAAAATAAAAATTAACCTCTGATCCACAAAAGCACTGGAGCTGCTGGCAATTAAGATGTTATTTAATAAGATTCCATGCTTTGAATCAGTAAAATGAAGGGTTGGAGGAATCACTCTGCCACGCTGCTCCTTTCACCACTCTCAGACTCAGACATGGCAGCTACCTGAGGAGGTTAGAGAGCTGTAATTAAATTAATAAAGCATGGCCTGGATACTAGAGAGAAAGACAGAGCAACAGAGAGAAAAGTGACTGCACGTAATTGCTGGATGTACTGCTGTCATTTAATTTTTTTTTCTTTCTGCACTTGAGACTGGCATTTTTTTTGCTGCTCTTATGCTTGATGGGGTCGTCAGCTAGAAATCACCAGCCAAGCTACAATTTTTCCTCAAAAGTTAAAAAGAGGTTGAGATGACAGTTAAAGTAGCAGCTTCTCTCAAAAATACCTTTTTCTTTTTCTTTTTTTTCTGGATGACTGAAAATGTAAAAGATTTTTCTGATAATTTTTGATGAGGAAAAAATGACCTTTTCTCAGAAAATTAAGAAGAAAGGAACAATTTTATCAATTGTTTCTACTGAACCCCTTCCTTTAACAAAATGGAACTTTTCCAAAAAAAAATGTTTTATTTCAAATATTCTTTACTGGGTGGTAACATGAGGACACCATGTCTGGTTTAAGGAAAAGTTTGATTGAGATACTTCAACAACAGCTCTTGTTCAAACCATGTGTGCTGTGACTGGTTTATTGGCAGCTCATTTTAATTCTTCCTTGCCAAAACTTGCATTCTTCCTTCCAAATCCATGAAGACTGTTATTGTCTGCTGCTAAGTCCAGGTTTAAAGCCATCAGTGCTTGTGAAACTTCTCTGGCCTGTGGATCAGACCTTTCCTTTGTGTTTGGTGGATTAAGTCAGAAATATGTGTTTGGATCTCAGCTTGGGTATTCTGTAAATGGAACAACACATTTTTCACAGCTTTTCTCCCCACCACCCTCAAGCCAGTGATGTGAGTCCTACCTTGTTCAAAAGCTTCACAAGGAATCAGTCTTATAACTCACGGTTCAATATTTGAGTTCAGGGCAATGATCTTCACCTTTTCATATAAATATGCCCTGCAGTTTATGCAGGGCACAGCCCTACATTGAGGCAGTACAGATAAATGCAGTCTTTTTAGACAAGCAGCATATTCATGCATCTTTGGATGGAGCCCAGCTCCTACCATGAAATTCAGATTTGCACCAGGCTTAAGGCATTTGAAAGAAGTGAAACCTTTTGATATAGGGATTTAGTTCAGGTTATCAGAAAAAATAAAAGCCACCTGTAAGATTTAGATCTATATCCTAAAGCCTTTTGAACTTCCTTGAAAGTGTTTTGATCTGGTGGTTTTAATTCACGCTCACCTACATTTGCTTATCAGGTTTGGTTTCTTTCCTATTTAGAGCACACATATCACACCTTACACTCCCCAGCCTTGCCCTAGAAGCTGTTGGGTGAATTACAATGCCTCCTAAGTAAAAAAATAACAAAAAACGCAAACAAAACAACAACAACAAAAAACCACTGTGTGAGTCTGTTTCTGATTTTGCTAAAACTTTCCCAGAAAGTGGGCCTTAAAATGGCTCTCCTCCCTCTAATCTAGCAAGTTGGCTGTCAGTTTGGATGTGGAGCAAAAGCTCAAGTCAGCCTGCAAAAAGCTGACGGTTTACCACATGGTTTTGGAAAAAGCGGACTTCAGCCATGGGATCTATGTATGCTATAGCAGCAACCCCAGCCGTCCCTGGTGACTGGAGCAACCGTGTGCTAGATATTGAAGAGACAGAGAGCTGCTGCTCTAGACAACTTAAATATTCGTTTCTTAGCAAGACAGAGGGGGAAGCAGGCCTGATGACCCATCGGAGAGGAATCCAATTTTCCTGATTCCCAACCTTGCACAATATATGACTTCATCAGGCAATGAAAGAGAAAAATCAGAATGCAAAATTTAGCTCAAACTTTTGCCTCAGGGACTGCTGCAATTTTCTGTTCTGGGACTGCCTTCCCCAGAAGGAGACATTAGGAGAAAGACACTTATTTTTCACTCTTCTGGCAAAACGGCAGCAGGCAGCAGGTCATTTCTATCCCTCACGGCTTTTCAGCTCTCACGCTGGGAAAAGCAGGAATTGTGGAAGACTGACCTTAGTGTTTTGGGGTTTTTTTATCAGATTTCTATCCATTAACTGGGTTAGTGTGCCCTCTCTATCCATCTCTCTTTCTCCCTATGTAGCTCAGGTAATAAAGCCCTCTGGAAGAAAACAGGCATGCATATTCATGGGACACCTTGTGATGAATGCTATCATCGATGCACGATGCAGTGCATTGAGGTTTTGTTAATGGTGGGAATATTTCTGTTTTGCAAATCCCACTTAAGCTCAAATTTGGGTTACAAAAGTGTTCAACTTTTCCTAGATTTAGTGCAGAACAAGAGTGCTGTTCACTCTGGTAGTCATACTAGGATTTTTCTGCCTGTGGTTCTGAGAAGAAAACTCTTTGAGGGTATTACACAGTTGAGTAAACAAAAGGAACAACTGTGGCAGATATGGACTAAAAAGCCCTGAGGCTCAGAGAGAACAAAAGGAAGAGGAGACATTTAAAGTCCTTACATTTAAGAGAATTGCAGATAACTTGTGACTGTTAATGTTTTGACTGAAAGTCATTTTATGAACACACTGTAGGGGCTGATCCTAGACCTATCGGGAATCCAGGCCTGCAGTGTCCTGGTGACAAGGTTCAGTACCTCACAATGCTGGCACAGATTCGTGTAAACCTCAGTTGAACAACAGCAGAATCCGTACATTTTCCTCAGATGTCCATCTCCATTTTCAGATAAATCCTGCCCAGAGGAGCACAACAGCCCTGGAACGACACTCTCAACAGACAAGGAGTGCCGCACTCAGGATCTGAACACATATCGATGGGATGGCCAGGAAGGATTCTCTGTATTCATTAAACTACTCGTTCATAGATCCTAGATTAAATCTACAAAGTCCTGATCTGAATCAGAAGCCAAATTTAGAAGCATTTTGAGAAATTTCCCCCATTGCCCTGGGGACTCCACCCCCACGGTTCAGGCTCAGACCCATTTCTATGGGGATGCTCAGGGGCTGGTTCCTCCCACCCTGCTCCTGCTGGGAGTTTATACCAGAGTCCCAGTCTCAGCCTGTGGCCTCTCACAAGCTATAAACTGTCCCTCTGCTTTACAAGAGCAATGAGGCATTTTGTGACTAGACAGAGCACCGATGTGTTTTCAGACTTGTACACTGCACAGATATAAATCTGTACATTCAAGTGCTATATGAGAAGTAAAACCAAAACTTTTCCCTGTGTTAAGTGCTTCAGTCCCTGATCACCTGAAGAGACAGTCCTTGTTTTGACCAGTATGAGAGAGAAAGCCAGATGGGTCAGGCTGTCCTGGCAGGATGAACAGGGCAGTGACTGATTCAGGGGTGTCACTGGGGGTCTCTTGGAGTCTGCATCGGTGCTGCTCAGCTCTGCAAGGTACAGGCAGCCGTGCTCATGCCTGGAAGCTGACAAAAAGGCTAGCAGTGGAGCTTCATCATTCCTGCTTAGGGGAACTGCAGTTGCTTCCAGGGTCATCCTCATTTCTGGACAAAAGCAGATATTTGTGTGGAATTTGGTAATTCCCTTGGTGAAAAAAAAAAAAGAGAGAATTGACAGAGGGGATTCAGTGCAGGCTGGAAAGTATATGACTTTGACATATTCATCTTCTTTATTTTGTCTCCTTCTTCTATGTTCAGGTTAAAATCTTGGTGGATTTCCCCAGGAAATTTAATAAGCCAAAAGTACAGGCGTTGCATTCTACAAGGCATAGTATTTAGCTGATACCCTTTAGGGGTAGAAAAGCATGTAAGCTATTAAGTATGCAGTTCCTTCATCAGTCCCAACGAAGATGCATAAAGAGTCAAGCTGTGACCACTGGTTAGAAACTATGTCCTCCGGTTAACCTAAATATGTTAATCAATTAGGTACTTGAAGGGAAAGAGAGATTGGCACTCAAGAGGAGTAGAAATGCTCTTAACAAGAGGAAAATTATTATAAGAGCTGAAAAAGAGAGACAAGCAGTTAAGATCTGTGAAGCAGATAGAGGTTTTCAGACGGCAAGGTGAGAAGGAGTTTGTGACAAGACATAAAATCAACGTATTTTTTGAGTTTCCATTGCATTTATGCAGCTGGGTATAAGTATGCTTTGACCCTGCCTAAGCAACAGCCTGGCATGGACAAAGCCTCTGCCAAAGGGAGAACCTGCTGTGTCCCCACTCCCTTGGGAACTGCTGAACCCATTTCCACATGCCATGCACAGAAGAACAACATCGGGCTGATCTGCATTTCAGTCGAAATTTTGCAGTCATTCCCCAGCTGTTATATTTCAGCCTTAGGGCATCACATTCGGGGTGAATGGCAGCTCTTCACTTCACTTGCTTTCCTCTGTTGACAGTATTGTTTGAGTGCTCACTACATCTGGCTTTCTTGTTCGTGCCTTTGGTTTGAGTAATTGCCTTAATCTGAATTTCAAGGCTGACACCCTGTCTAACCCTTTTCTGTTCACTTCTGTATTGTGTATTGCATCCACTCTTCTTATTTTTTGTTTTAATTAAAAACTACAGAGGCTTAACAAGTCAGTTCTACATTAAATTTATTCCCCAAAACAATATTCATGCATGCATGTTTATGTACCACAGGATTTAACATTGGGTTTCTAGTACTCCGTTGCATGCATGTACATTAGAAAGATTTATGGAAAACAATTCAAATAAAATATTAATGTTTTAGTTGAAAATGTGATCCCTAAAAGGAGCAGCACCTACTGGTTTTCTCACCAGTGTGTCAGATCACCATTCCTCTTTTACCTCTCAGCTGCTGCCACTGAAGCAAACTGTCCTGGCCCTGGATAACAGCACTTTGATATCCAGGTGCATATACACATGTGCAGATGTGGCAGGTTTAATTGCTGATGCTTTGCAATTTAAACCTCTTTAATTTTCCATTTGTTAAATGAGAAACATGCAACATTTACACAATTAATTTGCTCAAATAGTTGAGCAATTAAGCTCATGAGCTTCGCATTTGTTTCTGAGGCCACCTCAGAGTGGCCTCCCTGGCCACTGCAGCCCTGGTGTCCTTCTGCCCTGAGATGCATCACCACTTTCTCCAACAAGGGTGCATGGACCTCCTTGAATTTTCTCTCACACCTACCTGTCAAGCTGGTTTTCAGCTGAACTCTCTGATCCTGTAATCTCATTATCCCTTCTTCCACAGCTCCTTCACCCTAGCCTCTCAGATTCCTCGCTGATCTCTCAGTCACCTGCTCCCACATCCATCCATTCTCCCATTTCAGTCTTTATCTGACCTGCCCACCTGCACCAGCAGCTCCCCACACCATCCTGATGATTCTTATGCTGTTTAGCAGGCTGTTGTGCATCTGTCCTCTCTCTCAGGTCCTTTGTTCTCTGATACCATCTTAGGACCGCAATGTTAACTGAATACTCAATGCAAGAATTATGAAGGTTTTCTCACGTATATCTAAGCAGGAGGACAGAGGTAATAACAAAAATACGAGGTCAAGCTCTGGAATTTTCACTTAAAAAAAAAAATATAATACTAGAAAGATTAGTAAAGATCTGCAAAATGTATTTTATCTTGATGTGTTAGATTTGGTTATCTGGAAAATAGGAATAAAAGGCAACCAAACTCCTTCCTGTCTGCGAATCTGTGAATTAGTACTTTATGTATCAACAAGTATCACAGGACTCTCAAGTGCTTGGGTTTGTGTGTGTCCATGGTGTCAGTGACAGGGATGCTGGAAGAAAGAGAGGTTCACCTAGCCTACAGGAACATAAGAACTTAAGTCATTATGTCAGGCTTTCATGTCAGTGAACGGTTAAAATATTTGTATAAAAACTCCATCAATCTGGTAAATTTTGTGTGGCCGGTTGCAAAAAAGACATTTTTAACTTCATCTGTTTTGAATTTCCTGTGTATTTATAAAATTAAAATGTTCCTGTCACACTTGAAGTAATTCTTTTGTCTGTCAGTTAGCTGGTTGGATTTTTTTCTTATCGAACGCAAATGAATCATGACTATTCCTTGGCTGGCAACCCAGATAGTCTTTATGTTTCATAATGCAATAAGAGATTCTCTTAGCATGCATTTGTTGTTTTTTTTTCCTAAAGCCTTCTATTTGTTACCCTTAAGAAAGTGCTGCCATAAAACATAGTTTCCACTATGTAATTTCAGCTCTGGGCTCTGCCCTTTTTTGTCAGTGGAGGCCAGAGCTGGCCCTGACTCCAGATATCACACAGAGCCATCTACCGGTGCAAGACTTCACAGTGTCCAGACCTCGCACTGCAAACTTCACAGTTTCTGAGTATTTTTTGTTCTGGTAAAACCCTAGAATTAAAGCAAACCTTCTTCTGGACCTCCTTGTTCAGGCTGGTCTAACAGTGTTTTAGGCAATGGAGTTTTGCTGTGAGGCTTTTCCTTCATTCGTTTTCACTTTGAACAGTCCAAGAAATAGTATTATGGGTTCATATGTCATAAACTGGCTGATGCAAGCAATATACTGTGAACAGGAAAACAAACAAACAAACTTCGCATGTTCGTCATCTGAGCTGATTTGCTGTATGAAGTACCTAGTTGCTTTGCTGCAGTAAATTAAAACAGAGATGTAGGAGTTCTTCCATTTAAATTCACCATTAATCACTTGAAAAATGAATATATCAAATAAAATGCCCTGGGTCCTGAACCGACTGCCTTGTGAAGCCTGGGTGTTCAAAAACCAAGTCTGCATTATATGTCCCTGAACTTTCTTCGTATTTTAATTTCAAGCACGGATGTGTATAGTTCTAACAATTGGTCCCTTCTGTACCTTTCTCACAGAAAGCAAAGTATACTCAATCTTGTGTTTGTACAGTGATCCCTGCCAAGGAGTTACCCTTGTGTTTTCCGTGCTTTTGTCCTAACTTTGTTGCTAATAGATATAATGAGTCACTGTTGATGAAACACTTAATGGTAAGCACAGCAAAAATACTTAGCAGTTCCACAGCATTTTGAATTTTCAAAGGATATTCCTTATATCAATTGTCTCTAGAGCTTGCCTTGGAGTAAGGTAAGTATTAATACAATACCCTCATTACAGACCCCCTTGTAATTTTTGTTAATTTAATCAGGAGATGGCAAAGAAGCATTACATGAGAACTGTGAAAGCTAGGGACTGTCATCTGTAATGTGATATGGCTTCAGGAGCTCGTAGGTCAGAATACCAAACTGACTGTATTTGATGCTATGGATCAACATGCAGTTTATGCCAGCAGAAGCCCAGTCTTGCCTCCAGAAAGAAGTGTTCCTCCTGCTGTGTCCTAACTAAAAAGAAAAAAAGGAAAAAAAAAAAAAGCAAAAAAGGTTAATTTCAGCCTTGATTTCTTTCCCTGTGAAATTCAGTAATAGCCACACAAAAAAGCAAAACAGTGTTAGCATTAAGGAGGGAGAAAGCAGAGAGTAGTCCTTGTCTTCCCATTGAGTGAGAGTAGCAAATCTGATTTAACCATATAGTGCCAATATACTATGGTGACCTTGCAAAGGAGGAGCTGTGCTGCGACAGAGGAGACGAAGGTGCATCCAATGTACAGCTGTAACACCCAGATCAAAACACAAGGGTTTCTTTTCTTTGGTGGGATTTTGAAACCAATAGTTTAAAACATTGCATTACTTATCAGTGGATTAAATATTCAGCCACAAAGTATAACAATGAAACCGATATGATCAAAAGCTTCCTGTCAGTAATAGCACTTTGAATGTATGCATTTTGAGGGATGAAATCCTCTAATTTGAGATTTGTGTAAAAAAAGTAACTTTTCAATATGTGCATATATTTTCAATACAGTAATTGGTAAAAACATTTTCAAAAGAACATATTGATGTTGTTTTGCAAACTTGCTGCTGACCCTGTCAGAAAGAGGACATCTCTGAACAGCTTCATGGAGAATCAGATTGACCCAATCCTTATGAGTTCTCAATGTCTCAAAGTTTAAAATCAGCTAAGGTTTATTTTCCAACCCTAGGTATGGCAAATCGAGTTTTTTCCTTATGAGAATTTTCTCACAAGATGATGATCAAAATTTCATTGGGGACATAGGAAAAACATTAACGACATCTCTGGAAAAGCAACATTTGCAGAGTGAGAAGCCAAATATAATCTCGGCCTGTGATCAGCCAGTGTTAGTTTTGACAGTGTGATACACAGCTATCCATTTATCTGTTCATATGCCTTCTGTTTAGAGTAGAATGTATCTTAGCTTTGCAAATGGAATGGAATAAATTATTCTAATTGCCACTAAAATGTTTCCATTTATATACCAGCCTCTGCTAACTGTTACCATGCAATGGTCTGCAAGTGGTACCTAAAATGGCACATGCAAGGGCAAAGGACAAATGTGTGCTGCACGAATGGATCCTGTAAAAAAGGGAAAGTCCTAGGAAATTAAACCAAGCGAGAGTTCATCCCTTTCATAGGCTGTTGTGTCACTTTGGCTAAACTAATCACTTCTGGAGAGAGAAAAAAAAAAGGAGATTCAAAAGAATCATTAGTTATTGCTCCCTTCCTCAGTAAACTCAGGATTCTTGGTCTCATTTTTGTGTAAGTAGTACCCATGATGATTACTATATCTTTCTCCCTCTTTCAAACAGAGTATATTTTCTGATGGTAACCAGATATTAGGAAAGACTTTTAAGATGAGGGCCATGGAAACTAACATGGAGCTTTGGTATTACAACATAACCTTGGGTCATCTGCCTCTCAGTTGTCCGAAACTTCCTATTATCCAAAACACAGCCATGTCCCCCCATGTCTATTAATTATGACAACAAGTCCCTTGAACTTCTGAAATCTCTGTTATCCAGGCTTATTCAGCTTTCTGTATGACATCTGGATAATGAGGGCTCTACTGTATTTCATTTTTCATAACGCTTTCTGCTTTTCAGAGGGCAGAAGCAGCCTCTCTCTCTCTCCCCTTTGCAGAATGCATTAGACTTGCCAAACAAATGGACCTGTTCAGATGGGAAATGCAACCTCTTTGCAACCTTTGTCTCAAATATTACTTTATACTGTTGTGTAATATCAGCACTACGGATTTGGCTGCAGAATATATAGTCAACACATTCAGCAAAAACAAGGTAAGAAGATTTTTCAGTTCCATTCACCTAATAAAGAAAAACAAAACAAAACAAAACAAAAAGGTCTGATAATCAAGGAAGTCAAAACAATCACCAAACCTTAAGTCATCATTACTGGATGCCCCATCCTCACACCAGTCACTGTAACAGCAGTTCCATGGTACTTTACAGAAGTTTGCTCACAGCCCCTTTCAGGAGGTAAAGACCTTTTCTTTCTGCACACAGGAAGCTGAGCATCAGCAACAAGTAAATGCAAAGGACTGTGGAGGCAGCCTGGGGTACAGCTGTAAGTGCAGCTCTGCTTCCTGACACCGACAGCCAAGACTGGCCACAAGACTATCCCAATATATTGGGAAGAAGTACTGCTGTGAAGTTTAACGATTAACAAGTAAGACCTCTTGGAAACTTCCAAATGCTCTCCATCCCCCTTGAATTAAAGCAGTATAACCAGAAAAATGTGCACAAACTGGGGATGCACAGAAGGGTAGAGTCTCCCTAAGTGATCCAAGATTATCTGAATGACATGAGTGCTATGTAGTTCAGGGTCCTATCCCTGCTAGTGACTGATTTGAAAGCCTAAAGATGGATTAAAAGGATAAGGCAACACACCCCGGGGGTGGTGCTCCCTGCAAATCAAAGGTTCAAAGGATCATCTTGGGTCTCAGGTTGTTTCTTTCTGCATAAAAACACTTGCAGATTTTTCTTCCTAGAATTCATTAAATATTTTCTTAAATTTCTCTGTTTAAATACATCCTGAGTTCAACAGTTTAATGGTGCACAGTGTGGGAAATTAAGTATATCTTTTCATTTGCTTTCTATCCACTGCTTCACAATCACATGGGCTGCCTCCTTGCATTCTGTATTGTGCAAAATTGTCTGTAATATTTCCCTATTCATATTCTCAATGTAAGTCAGGACATTACTAACCTCTGCCAAGGCATCACGGAGTCAAGGCAGATGAGACCAAGTAGATGAGTTTCAACCTAAATAATGGGAAGAGAATTCTGTGTGTAGAGCCCACCCCTGCATCTACTGCACAGAGAAAGGCAAAAAAAAAAAAAAAAAAATACAAGAAAATAGAAATGGTGGGAATAGAAGTGAATAGCAAAAGCGAACAGCAAAGAGAAAGGAGGTCTAGTACTGCTGACACTGACATATTATAATGATTTTAGTGGACCAAAACAAAGGTCTTCACTGCCCAGTGGCCTACACTGGCTCCATCAGTGTATAATACTAAAAGCGTATTACTAAACAAACACATAATGAGACACTCCAGTTGTCAGGATGGCAATACAGTTTTTAAAATGACCTTGTCTGGCCTGGTGAAGACACTGAGGATTACCAGGGAAACTTCGTATGCTAGTCCCGGGTACACAGGCAATAAAGCAGAGCTCCTAGAACAACTCATGCTATATGTGAAAGCAGACATTAATGGATTAACACAAACATAACAAAACAATGACCATAGTTATGATGGCTTTAAGAACAGAAAGAAAGACAAAGATGGCTCAGTGGCCCTTCCTGATGCAGCAGAATGAATGAGAAGGGATCAGATGGATAAAACAGACTACATTTGTGTAAAATTGCTTACAGGAAGGATAATAATAGATTCTATTGAGTAGAACTGGAAGTTTGTTATAGATGCTCCCCCCTCCAGGTTGAGTGTTGGATATGAATAGCAATTCCTGTAATGTTATTAGAGGAAGAGAGAGACTAGTGAGAATTGTGTCATTAAGGTAGACTGGCTTCCAGACTTAAGTTGAAAAATAAATGTGACCAATAATCTTGAGGCTCAGATACTCCTTCAGGTGACAGGCAATAGATTGGGCCACTAAGCAGTGAGATAAAAGATGATCTTGGCATGCTTCTGCAGACTTTTGTCTCGGTTTTCAATAAGAGCAGTGGTGTCAGCCATGGGGACAAATGCATGGTGGAGACAACAGAGAAGAGAAAGCATCACCATATCTGAGACAGAAGGAAAATTTGAAACTGAATGAGATAAAGCTGAAGTCAGACCGTCTTCACCCTATCATTTGGAAATTGCAGGAAAACGGATTTTTAATAAATCTGTCAAGTTTTTATGAATGGGACTATATACTTGAACAATAAAAAATGTACCACCTGTATTGAGGAAACAGGGTTAAAAGGAAAAGCAAAAAGGGAGCTTGGGAATTTCAAGCCTCTGAATCTGACCTTAGTAACATGCACCAGTTGTGACCTCACCAGGAGAACACGTAGACTGAAAAATAAATAATAATAATAATAATAATAATAATAATAACAACAACAATTTAAAAAACCCCTTCCCTGTCTGAGGGAGCAGTGGAGCTAGAAAGAACAGTCAGACGTAGGGAAGGCTAACTTCCTAATTGAATTTAGGACCAAATATGATTCAGTGTGTGAAGGTGAAACAGTTGCCTGCGGTACCAGTGAGCTGGACACAGTAACACCAGCTGTCCCTTCTGTTGCTATCTCCAAACTTTTTTCTGAGGCCTTGATTTTTGAAGATAATTAAGCATATACGTTACTCTCAGATTAGGATTTTATCTATTGAAGCCAAAAGGTAGATTTTCAAAATCTTGTTAAATGTAAAGTGGGTCTCTTTAATCACGACAGACAAAATCCTTGGATGTTCTTTGAACATCTCAGTCTAAAATCTCTATCAGATGTATTTATTTACTTAAAGTGAGGCACATAATGTAATACCACCTTAAAACTGGAGCTTAATCAACACTGTATTCACGTTACCTACTCTTATTCCAGGTGCTGCAGGTTGGTACTGTGAGTCAGGAGAGCGCTCTCACCATACGCTCACAGAGGAGTTTCTAAAGCATTTTCCAAACCATTCATTTCCATTATCACTGTCGCTTGATTCCCCAGTTTGCTCCAACCTTGGGATCTCATTTCTCTTGCCAGTAGGCACTGAGACACCATCGCGGTTGTAGATATTAGTGATCATCAGACATAAAAGCAGTAACACTTATTTCTGGATGAATCCCCAAAGGGATGTCAAATGACTATTCCTATTTCATGTGTTTCACTTTCCCAGCAAGTTTTCTAAAGAAGAAATTAACACAGAGAAGGCATTTTGACTGGGATATAACAGACAAAGGATGCATTTTGTCCTCAAGAGGCTATATGAAATGAAACGAAATGAGAGGTTTTTTAAGAATCCAAATAATGTCAGACCTTTGGGGGGGGGGGGAGGGGGAGGATAAAATAAACAGAAAAGTCCCACATCGACAAACCCTCTCACTTCTTACCAATCAGAGAGGGAATGACACCAAAAAACTATATAAACATGGCTCATGCCAACTGCTCCAGAAGCCTTGAGCCTATGTATGTTGCCTCATCTCATGAACTGTGATCACTGCTTTTCAGGAGAAGATGTGTGCATGTTTTAAGGGGCTGGGAATGGGGCACTTTGGCAAATATGGAGTATTTTCCTTGCACTCCTGTCCTCACAGTGAACAGGGTCCCTGTTTTCACTGCCACTATCTTCTGTACACTCAGCCTGTGTTTGTGTTACATACCTGGCACCTCTTCAGCAACTGTATTCCCACACCCTTAACACCAATGGAAAGTGGCTTTCCCTCTTAAAATAACACCTTCTCATACACCTCGCAAAAAGCCCATGGAGTTTCCATTGTTTGAGAATGATATCTGCACATATTCAAATAGCTGAGTGATTAAGAAGGTGTCAGCAGATGGATGGCAAGAATACGTGGCCTAGTTACTAGGTTTTGTGAGACCAATTAAAATAGGACATCATTGTTCTGCATGACAAATGGCTTCCTCTGGCTGTTCTTTACCCCAGTTTTTGGCATATGTTATCTCTAACTACATTTATCTCAAGGGGAGTCTGAGGTACACTTTTTCTACAAGCATGGCTTTTTTGTTTCATATAAAACAAGTCTTCACTTTGTTTCTGAGAACTTCACATTGCATCTCCAAGAATGCCATGTGCTGTAAAGCTCCTCCCTGCCCTCCTTGCATTGTTTTTATAAAACAGAATATATCTACACACAGAAGCCCTGGAGAGGACCTAACATAGGTAAAGAAGATGACTGAAGCCCTTCCCCTAAGCCATCCCATTATGGACAGTAAGGCTCCTCTGACTCTCTTGGAGAGATTCATCAGTGATGACACTGTTTAATGCACCATCAAAATACAGGTCCCTTGCTGGAGTTCTGGCTCTCAGACGAGTCAATGGTAGGATTACATCCTTTTAAATGACAGAAAGGGAACAGTAAAAAAAAGGAGTTCAAGAGAATAACAAGGTTTATGTAGGGGCCAAATTACCACAAGAAAACAAAAATTTGGGAAGGAAAGCAAAGCACGAGGTTGCCAGAAGGTATCTGCTTGCAGCTGGCTAAAGATTAGAAAGAAGTTAAGGGAGAACACACTAAGGGTTCTGGTGAAAACTAAGTTGTCAATAAATGTTTCAGATTACAGAGTATAGCAGATTGTGAGAAGCAGAGGGAGAAAATAGCAGTGCTTCTGGAGCAAGGCAGCAGCTTGCCTCACTCCTGGGGTAGTTTGTAGTTAAGGGAGCTGTCTGACCTGCTGGCACCTTCCTGCTCCACTCCCAGCACGGATAATGCTTTGTCTGCTTTGCAGCAGCACTGTGCACTCAGTTAATTAGGAAAAGGTACTGCTTTCTAACACAAGACAGGTATCAAAGACTACAGCAACAGACTTTACCAGGAAAAGGGCAATGACTGTGGAAGTACCTTAAGATATTTCCACTTCCTCTGTAAATAAAACAGTAGAATTTTCCCCTTGAAGCCCAGAGAAATCCTACCTGGGAGTGAACTCCTCCCTTGCTGCAGGCTGCCTACATCTAGCTATCAAATGGCTGAAGGGAGCAAGGCACGTACCCCAGAGTGACAAAGCAAGGGGGGACACAAGTGAGGAATATCAGCCTGACTCCCTTTTGCTGGTTTGTTTCCCCACTTACACAGATCTGGGCTCAGTTTTCCCAGCATGGATCATGCTGCTGTTTTCATTTCATAGGATATGTGCCTGCAAGTCTCATGCAGAAGATTGTCTTTTCTGGTAGGGTACAGAACTGGAGATGAGGACATACTATTTCCTAGGAGGTCTGGGACATATGTAGGTGGAAGGGTAGTCCACCAAAGAGAGGAAGATCTCCCTGTTGAGAGATACTGCCTCCCAGTTTACTCAAATGCTTTTTTAAGCTTAAATCGTGTTCTTGATCTTGTTGCCTTCAGTGAGCCTATTGATATGCTGAGACATTTTTATGGTTGAAATCACTGCTAAAACTGTATCCTAACACACACCAAGGGCTTACTGCTATGTGGGATAGCCTATGACAGAACTTAGGCTTTAAAACAATTCAGTGAGGTTCTGGGTTAAAATTTTACAGACTTTTTAGACACCTAGTAAATAGCCCTAGAAGTAGAAAATTGTATTATTTCATATTTATCTCCATTTTATGTTATTTTTAAAAGTTCCTTGCTATTCATTCACTGGTGTCCAGCCCTTTCTTTGTGTCTCTTATAAACCTTCAAGAACTTGTCAGCTCCAGGCTATGGGTCTAGGGAGGGGAAAGAAGAAAAACACAGAAACATATAAAGAAACACTGCTAGAGAACTTAATTCAGGTTGAGAAAGTATGCTATATCTTTCAGATATTTTGCTTCCTTATGGATAACACCATTAAAGAGAACGTGATTATTTCTATATGAATCCATGAGAGCCACAGGAAATTCAGACTGAAGGTTAATACATTAAAAAAAGAGCCTCAATTTCCCAAAATGTGGCAGCTCCCAGCAAATGCACACACAGCTCTGCCAGGAGCATAATTGACTTAGGAGTTGTTGTGTGGTAGCTGGGGAGGCAGCAGGCAGCAGCACAGCTGGTAAGGTTGTAGGCAAGCTGTGATTTTACCTATTTATTTTAAAAACTCGCAGCCTTGTCAGTCCCAGCAATAGGGTAATATTTTTAAGGAAATTTCCATAAGGAAGAAGATCAGATTTTTTTTTTTCTTGTTAATAAAAAGAAGGCTTTAAAACGTTATTTGAGGTGTTTACATGTGTAATCTCTCATACTCCATGATGGGTTCTTTAGGGGATACACATCACTGGAGAGCAACTTATCAAACTCCTTTCACTGCTAGGACAATAAACTCCATGTACTGATTAGCAAAATTTATTCCCTTCCTATTGAACATAGTGCATCTCATTATGAACTTCACATGGAGTTTCTAGGGCAAGTTGATTTGGAGATCAGACATGAAGGTGTGGAAGATATTCCAAAAACATTCAGAGTCATCAATACCCTTCTTCTTCTTCTACTTTTTAGCTTCTTAATTTTATTTCTAGGATTCACAATTCAAAAATGCAGACCCAAAAGAGTTTATGTTTTGGCAAACAATCCTCTGCTCAGCAAGAGCCTTTTCCTTTAGACAGGAGTTCACTGTGATTTTTTTGAAGTCTGTCTCCTGAGACAGGAAAGAGAAAATGGAGGCTACAGTGGAAAGCTGGCAAGAAATCCCCTATCTTTTTGGAGAAGAGGTACTCATGGTACAGTAGACATACATCTTTGTTAACTATGTTTAATACATTATGAAAGGTTTACAGATAGTCATAGACTGCAGTGTCCTGTGAAGCAGAATTCATCCAGAATTAGTTCACTGAATCTGTATTGTCCCAGGAGATAAAAAATGAGGCCACACTAATGTTATAATTTAAAGTGTGTTTTCATTTATTCCTAAGTGTAGTAGCAAACAATTCATCTGCAGAGAAAAGAAGTACAATCACTTGAAACTTAGAACATATTAGGTTGACTATTACTGGAATCCTGCTGCCTCTTGTTGCTGTATGTATAATAACTTGACAAATATATTCAAATCTGGCGTGGTTTTAACACTCATTCCATGTCTGTTCTTCTGCCATCATGGTCTAATCCACTTAAGAGAGGATAATTAAAAAGGGCCCGATAAATCCTTCCTTAGAATTTGTAATTTGTATGAGCTTTCTGCAGCCCCCAACCCAGCCAGTTTAAAGCTAACTCAAGCATCTGACCATAAGTTGCAGCCTGTTCTCCACAAAGCTCCAGACACTCTGAAGACACAGTTAACTTTCCATTAAACAAGACAGCTTTCAGACAGATTTTTCTGCAGTGTCAACCTGATCTCTCCCAGCTACCTCCACCAAAGATACAGAGGTGGCAGGAGGAAAATATCCAACTTGAATCCAAGGTGGCTGAGCAGTGGTAGGGGTGTGCCAGAGATCTTGAAAAAATGCCTTGAGTGTGTCCTTGAAAATAAGTGTATGGTTGACTCTAATGGTCATGACCACTGAAATGAGACAGCCTTTAACTGTTGTTGGGCATTTCTTGGTAAGTACAATTTTCACCTGAGTTTATTTGTTGCACAGGTTTTTCCCATAGTGCCAGAAATTACCACAAGTTCTGCATATTCCCTGCACCATGTCTCCAAGCCAACCTCTGACTCCTGCTCATCAGATCAGCCCAAAGTAAATCTTTTCTCCAACTGGTCCAACCTTTTCATTTAATATCCTTCCTAATGCCATCACAGTGGAAAAGTCTCCCACTTTCTGTCCTCAGTGGGGGTGACTTCACATCAGTTTCAACAGCAGAAAGCAACTGTTCCTTTTTCTTCTGCCCCGTCCCATCCCACATCCCTCCCACTTGTGTCGACAGGTTCCTCAGGGCCTTATCAGCCCATCTTCATTGAAGCCCTGAGCACAGAGGCTGCTCCACTTAGCTCAGCACAGCACTACAGCCCAGACCACTGCAGACCAAACCACTGCAGGCTACAGAATCAGTATGTGCAAAATATCATTTGCCTTACACCAAATAAAACTGAGATGAAACCCGGTCCTCAAAGACAGAGGGGGAGTATCTACTGGCACATATGGGAAATAAAAAAACTTTCACTAGAAAGCAACTGCCAATTACACTGATATTAAGATAGAGCAGAAGAAAGATTAATCATCACTGAGCTGCGGAGGATGCTGGTTTAGTCACGGTGTTTCCTTCAGCCTTTCTTTCTTTGCTTTCCTACCTGCTATTTTCTCTACTGACAAGTAAACTTCTCCAGATACAGGGGTTTCTGCCAGACTTCAACACAGCTGCAAGGGGGACTTTATTCCCACTGGAGTGCTCACCTGTCACCCAAGCCAGTAAGTGTTTCTTTCCCAAGTATATTAATAGCAGGAACTGTGCTCACTGATGACCACTTTCTTCCCCAGCAGCACCACTGATGCAGACCCAAATTAAAAGCAGAGCCAAACTGATTAAAATGAGACTAATATTAGCAGGCAGTGTGGGTCTCATGGGTGCTTTTGCACCATTCACTCATCCCTGACGGCCTTCCTGTAACCCCTCAACACTGTTCTAGGAAGCAGGATTACTTTTTCGGAAACAGAAAAGGAAATAATCCGCTTCCTGGAGGCACCAGAGAAGCCCCACACCCATCCCTGCCTGTGCCCACACCACCCTTTGGGGAAAGGTCCCAGCAATGAACAGCACTGTCATGTAGGGAGGGATGTGAAATGGAGCCATCCCAGCAAGAGTTTCCAGACCAGAGTCTCTCATGCAGGAGAAATGTGTGTCTTCCTGATTAGCCTTGGAAACCTGAACTTTTGCATCCAGGACTCTGGGCTGAACAAATACTCTTGAATTCACTTCCTTTTTCCTGGCTGGCTATACTATGAATATATATATGAGTTTTCTTCCTTTTCCAGCCTGGCAAAAAGCCCTGCAGGGGGAAAAGGCACACACATGAAGAAAAAATATTATGATCTATCCCAGTAACTTGCTGAAAAAAAAAAGAAAAAAAACAAAACAAAAAAACAACCTTCTCCACAACAGATAGCAGAAAAAATATAAAACTGTTTGTTCAAGACAGCTGGTCATTGGAATACAGGGCAAGTGTGCTATTTAATTCAGTTTGCCATGCTTTCTCCTTCTTCTCCTGCCCATCTCACCAGAATGCTGCTTATCTGGCTTGTGGGGTGCAGGAAGGAGTTTTTTCCCACTGGGTCCTTCAGATCAGGCTTCTCCATTGATGTCTTCACTTCAAAGCACTGGACGTGCACAGTACGGGGCTTCAGCTTCTTTTGGGGTCAATATACATGTCATCCACTGCAGACAGTTTTCCAGAGTGTAAAAGGTGCATAGACAGAGAGCTGAGGTATAAATCATTTCTCTTAGGGGCTTCTGAATGCCAGAAGAGTGTTAAAATTGAGTGGGGTTAGCTGTTCCAAGAGACACCTGTGCATGAAAATGTCCTGGGAGAAAATGCTGGCAGTAAAGCTCTTATCTCTATTCCCTGTCTCCCCAAAGAGAAGAGCAACCATTGGCAGTAAGGTTTACTTACTGTTTTCTAGTGCTTATTGTCTCCTGGCTGGTGGTAAAGACAGGAGACACCTCATCAGCCCCACTGGGTAAACCTGCCTCTCTGTTTCATCTGCACCATGTCTGGCTCATTGACACTGCATGGACCTGCTTTTCCTCTGCAGTGACCAGCAAAAGTGCTCTATAAAGCCAGGCTGCACTGAATGTTTCAGAAAAAAATGTTTCACCAGAGGCTACTAATCAGTCTCAAATCTCACGCTGTTGGAATATGACACACAATGCAGACACAACTTGGTGAAGCAGCTTTACCTGTCAGAAAAATGCCAGCAAGGTCCTCACTGCCCGCAGGGACACCCATTGTCTGAGTCCTTCCTTCATTGTGCCATAGTAACTAGGAGCTAAGGAACCTTGCTGGCCATGTGGAGTCAAACATCTGGTTCCTCCTGAGCTCCAGTGGAGATCCAGTCAATTGTTTGTATATCCAACAGCTCTGAATTTGCTCTTTGCCTGCATGGCGTTTAGACAGTGCATAAGCTTTTTGAAAAAATGAACTAAAATCCAGGTCTGTGCCCTTGGCCAAATTAGGAAAGGTGGACTGCGGGATTCTCCATCTCTGCACTCTTTTGCAGGGCACTAACCAAGTATCAAGCCCCTCAAAGAAGAATTGCTTTGTAGATGGAGAGAAGGATTTCTCCAGATCTCCTGCCTGTGTTACTGTAGAGTATTGGTAGCAGGATAATCAAAGAGCTTCATTGACTTTCAGGATCAAAATATCTTCAATACCTCTACCAAGAAGAAACTGGCATAGTAAACAAGTGTCTTCCTGAGCCAGTTGATCCATAGTGTTGCCCAGCCCCACAGTACAGTGTCCTTCTCACTTTCATCTAAGAAAGCAATCCAACACAGGCAGCATCTCATCCTTCCTCTTTCCTAGACCATGAGGTTATCACAGGTCCACAGCTCAGCAGCTTAAGTAAGTAAAAAAGCCAAATCTGTCCTAGCTCTGGTTTTGAACCCTAGGAGATCCTTTACAGTTCCACAGTCTTCACAAAAAAATGAACAAGGTTGCACAATTGATGGTTTATCTTTGCGAGGTATCCTCAGGTAAAAACTACAGACAAACAGGACAACTTCTATCAGCAATTAATTAGCCAGCCCAGGTACCACAGTGGCTATGCCAACATTAACAGATTGACTTAGGCTCATGATTGCCCAGTATAGGTTTTCTTTTTCCACCACTCTAGCACAGTTTCAGCATGTGCCAGCAAGCTTTTGCTGAAGCTTAGAAAATAATCCGGACAAGAAACTGTGTCTGTTAAGCACTGTGGACAAAACCAATTCGGGAAGGAGAGAAGGTTTGACATTTTGCCCCTAGTGCCAGAGAACAGGTCCTTTGTAATTTTATTTTTTGTACAAATGTGACCTGGGAGTCCAGATGGCTTCACTGGAGTCTAGACAATATCTTAATTCACATGTATTTGTCCAACTGGAAGAAATGCCTGGCCCCAGCCACCTCCAAGTGGCCATCCCCATCAAGAAGGTCACCAGCCAGCTGAGCAGCCTCGTCTGTCAATCCCTAACCCAACGCGCTTCAGCTACAGTGACCAAAGACAGCAAGGACCTGCTACTGACACACATCAAGCTAATTCGGTTGATTGTAACTAAAACAAGCCACAGGCTTCCCCTGAGCACCTCAGGTTGCAAATCTGAGCGGACATCAACCTCTAGCCCTTGTGACAAGCAGCTGCAGATGGGGTGGGAACCACAGCATTTTCCAGAAGCCTCTGTATATAGAGCAGCTGTCAATCAACAAACTTAATTGGTAGTAACAAATCTCATCACAGCCTGGTGCCTCAAAAAGCCACCTTCTGTGTCAGGGAGAGCTGCTATGGGGGAGGCTCAGGGAATGGATAACATGTAAGATCCCTTTTGATGGGCTCAGGGTTAACCACCATTACTATCAATTATTCATGGTTCCCATGCGGACTTAAGGCAAATAAGGTATTAAAAATTTACATCTCTTCCTCCCCACTTCTCCTTGGTATCATCATCTCTTAAGTATAGCTGGTGAATGTGAGCATTTGCTGTTAATTAGCTGTAATGGTAATTGCAAAGAAAGTAGAAATGCCTTAACTGGGGAGATATGATGTGTCTCTCATTAAACCCAGACTAATAGAAAATTCTTCAACTTCCTCTCCTTTATTCTAGAATCTCCAATCCCATGTTAATTTAAGATTTATTACAACTGAAAATACAGGGCTAGATATTGGTCTGCTGAATATCTCTGAAGGCTGTGATGATTATGTGCTTTACACAGTTTTAGGAACATAGTAATTCTGCTGCATTATAATACTTTTTTATTTTGTAGACATTTTGGTCTTTCAAAAAATTTAATTGGCTGTAAAAATGTAATAAAAGCAATATTTATACATTATTTATATAAAATACATGTTTTTGAATAAACAGCTTTCATCCTTTGTGTGAATTTCCATTTTGCAGTTGCTGAAGCTCAAGAAAGTAACATCAAACTAGTCCACCTCACTTTTCGTCTATACACAGTTTCACATTCTGGTTGTTAGTGGTGTAATCTGCTCTGGCGTAAATAGCTCACAGAACTGAGAGTGTCCTGGATCCCTGTCTGGTTCACAAAGATTCATGTGTGTTACTGTTCAGACTAAATTTCTAAATTCTTTTTGCTCTAGAAATGCCCAGTTTAGTGAGAGGTACGTTAAGCAAGGTGGTAGCAATCACAGTGCTGTTTCTTCTAATTCCTGTTTCCTGATGAACTGTCACTGGTATTGCATTCCTACAACAGAGCTGATGAAAAATTTTCCATGATATTTCTTTTTTTCTGTAGCAAAAGGCTGACTGGATCAAAGCCAAAATGCTTTATAGACATTTTCTCAGATCATACCTGGAATAGCCGATACACGCAAGATAAAGCTACCCACCTAGGCTGTCTCATACTCAGTGGAGCCCCCCAGGCTACAAAGCTGGTCTTTTTCTGTGGCTCACTGAATATTTCATTATTTATACTAAGTGGAACAGCTTCAGGAGGAGATATGGAAAATGTTTTCCATGCCAGGATGACGAATAGGCCAGTAATTCATTCTCGACTTTGCTAGATTTTTTTTAAAAGTAAAACTTGGATTTTGCATTTAAACAATTCAGCTGTGTCTCAGTCTGAGTATCCCAGCAGCCAGAACAAAGAGAATAAAATATTGTTTTCAGTGTGCACTTTGCTGGCCACTGTTGTGTGCTGCAATATAAACCTGTAGGTGTTACCAAACTGTTTTCTTTTACCCTGTTGCACCTAACTCACACATTAACAACGTGAAAGTTGGGAATTCTCAGAAGGGCAATTGGAAATAGACTGGACTGACTGAGTATATTTGAGATCACAGACATTGCAGAGAAAGCGCTGGACTTAGATTGCTTTCCCTCTGTCCCTTGGAGACAGGAGACCTTGAGGCGTTGTGGAGGATGACTCCTCTCTCCTCCTGACCTCCAAACAGCACAGACAAATTGTGCAAGCTGCCACAGTCAGTTAAAAAACAGTTTCTTTGGGAAAGGGGTAAATCAGGAGGATGGAAAATGGGAAAAGCTCAAAGCATGGTCATGATTGCACACACAGAAAACACCAGTGAACCTACTCTTAAACAACTGCCTAAACTCCTAGTTCATCAAGATATTTAAGCACATGCATACATAAGATGGGCTGAAGTCTCAGATGAAATGGGATACTGAGTAGGTGCAACAGCTCACTCACTTGTCCATGGGGTTTCTGAAGACAGCGCTGACAAGTTAGCACCAGCTTTCAGGAGCAAAAACCTTGTTCACACCAAATCACCACTTTAGAGAGGCTCAGACACTTGCATTAGAGGAAGTCACAAATTATTCAGGTTTCCCTTTGCGAAGGCTTCCAAGTCACAGCTCCCACTTGGTGCTTTATCAGATCCTTCTCTCTGGTGCCTGACAAGTTCTCTCTGTTGACTGCCCTGGGATCCAGTGTCTGGATGTCCTGCAGCCCAGGTGTTCCAAATCACTTATCACTCTTGAAATTAAACAGTAGCATCTGGTATCCATCCTAGGCAAGAGTATGGCCTGGATACCATAGGAGCTATCACACTTTTCCATCCTTCTCTAACATATATTCATTAGCCTAGGAAGGAAATGTTCTGCAAGTCCCACATTGTCTCTGCAGATTCCAGCTTTGCTTCCAGAACAAATAACCAGAAATAAGAATGTTTGCAGGACTCACAAAACGTTATTCAAGTGAGAAAAAAATCTGCAAAGTTATATTGTACATATAATTTTACAGTCTCCAACCTCACAGAGTACATTTTTAATAATGAATTTTAAATAATAATTGTCAATTAGAACACTTAATCTTTTTATTGCTTTCCCTATCAGCTTTTTAAAAGTCAAAGGCAGGTTTATTTTCCAAAGCAATATGTTAGCCTTAACTCCCATGTATTCTTTTTTCAAAGCAAGCCCTAGGAGTCATCTTGCAATAACATATTACAGAAACATAATAGAGGAGAAAGTGAAGGAACAAAAAGGAGACTGTGTATTTCTCCAGAGAATGTAAGTGTATACTACATAATCATAAACAATATACAATGACATAAACACTGCCATAAATATTCTCACATGTAGCATTCTTTAATCATGATGAAAGAGGAAACTGGGGCTTCCTTGGGGGATGGTGTGTTCTCATTTGTAATCATATCTGTCTTCTCGCCATGAAGCATTTTAAGTTTCAACCACTTTTGTGATTTTGCAAAGGCTTAAAGAAAAAAAAAGGTCAGAAAGGTGGTGAAAGGAGAGGAAACTTGGAAATAGGTTTGAACTCAGTGGTTAAAATGGAAATGCAGAATCCCTGTATGAAACCCATCCGTTCAGCACATCATGTCTGTAAAGTACCAGTATCTCTATTTGACATTTTTAAAGGTGTCACTGTAGTTATCCAGGCACATTACGACCACTGATTGTCCTCCCAAGACTCATTTATTTCAGCAGAGCAATGTTGATCTGCCTGGCTGCAGGGCTGCCTTCAATTCTCATGCACAACATAAAGCAAGGGAGGCAGTAAACAGCCCACAAACAAAAGAACATCTTTTGCCTAAAAATGTTGTGTCAATTTAAGTGGAAGTGTGTTAATTTAACTGGAAAGCAAATGTATACCACAAAGAAAAGCATCCTGTTATGGCGCAAGAAACTAACAAGCAACATCTTCAGACAGCCCATGAGGGGAACAGTTAAAATCCTAGGGCAAAATTCTGCCTAAAGTAAATGCTGTTTGACACCACAAACTGTAATTACTATCTGTGATGGTATCCTTCTTTAACAACAATAGCATGTAATACAGTAGAAATTCAAGCTTGTTTCTGTACCATTTTTTATAAATATATGTATATAACATTCTAAAACCTGTCGAATATGTGATATTTTTAATGTATTTCTGCCTGTCCTTCCTCAGCATCCCAAAGGTCTTAGCAAAGTCTGCATTTAGTCCTGCGAGAACTGCCTGCCTCTGTGACATGAATTTTTCTCTGTCTGTATTGAGGAACTGGTATGCATAAAATACCACCAACATGCAGACAGAACTAGGAAAAATTCTTCTTCTAAGCTTACCAGTCAAGAAGCATGGCAAGAAAAATAACCTGGGAGACAATTAGGTACAAGCTTCACCTGGAGCCAGGCAACTCGGAGGTTGGCAGGGTGAAGGCACAGCACACCTGTTTCTAATACCAATGATATACACCTGTCTTCATCACACCCTGTGCCTTTGATTCCTATTCTTGAACAAAGTGGTGTGCAGCTGAATCTACCAGGGAGACTGCATTAAATACAAGACCAGGGTGAGCCCTGTGGATCTGTAGAAAAGACTTTAACTGTTATACTACCGGCTCGTGGAGTTGTTCAACAGCCTAATTTGAAAGCCAGGTCTGTATTATAGCATTCAGGTGTGCTGATGAAGTGCAGGAAAAAGAAAATTCTAACATGTATAAATATCATTCTTCTGGTAAACCCTCTCTGTGCAAATGAAGATACACTGGCAAAGCAAACACTTCAATGGAATTGTGTCTGTCCTCCAAACAAGTAATTTATCTATAAATGCAGAAGCCCTGTCACAAAAAAAAAAAAAAATCAGACCTCCACTAGGGGCCAACATCTTTCTCCCAGTGTAACCTTTCTAGTGCAAACCAGCTCTAAGAGGATCATTAAAAACCACTGATAAAGGAATCATGGATTGAAGATTAGCAGAGATCAGGATCAGATTTGGAAGGGACTTTTCTCTTTGAGGAACTTAGAGGGAAACTCAGTGATCTCAGCATTAAAAGCCAGGACTGCGTCCTTGAAATGTCTGTACTGCCAGATGAAACCTCATTTCATCAAAACATGAAAGAATGAAAGAAATATGATACCATTTTTGAAAGCCTCATAGACCATGTTCCGTGAAGTATGTGAGGACTTGATCAATTTTATGCAAGTAAATTATTTTGTTGAAAGCATCAGTATTTAACCACACACTTAACTACTTGCTACCTGATATTTCTAAGAAATTGCATCTATTTGCATTGGTGAAGACTTAATAGATGAAAGAAGGACAACTGAGTGATATCAGGTTGGCCTCATTCCCTCTCACAGAAAGTCCCTCAAGCCATGCGCTTTGAAAAAATCAACATTATTTTCTTCAGAAGAGCAGGAAGATGAGTTCTCCCTTCAAGCTGGAGTCAAAGCAAATCTTCCAGGCCAAGCGAATAAGCAGGAGAGTTGTCCTAAGAGTGTAGGCAATATCAAGAGATCAGTCAAATGAAACAGGGAGGGAGGAATTAAACTGGCAAATCTAAACAGGAGAAGTAATAAAGATCCAGATTCTGAAAGGGATTTGTGTACCCAGTTCCCACCTGGGTGTCTAAAAGCCTTTAATTTACTAGGAAATGCCTAAGTAATTGTTGCAAATCCTGTGGAAGATCTGGCACTGGTTTTTATCACATCTGGACCAAAACTGAAAAAAAGTCCAAGAATCAGAGGGAACATGAGCCCTTGAAGAGGAATTAGGTTCCTAAATCCTTCTGGAAATCTTGTTTGGGCAACTTAGCAAGCTCCTAAATAATTCTAGGTGGCTAGCGATAGCCCAGCGGGGATGTGACTTCCTACCTTGAAGGAGCAGGCAGTTGTGATAAAAGACCATTTTTATTTCCCCGTAAAGAAAAGTCAATGTTCATTTGTTTGGGAGACCTCCTTGACAGAAAGCTTTATCAGCCATGAAATTAGCCCTTCATGCTCTCTTAAGCCAATAGGCCAGGACTGAGATGCCTAGTGCACCTGATGCTTGCAGTTAGTTCTGATTAGCAGCCCCTCATGGATTTCAAACAGGGGCCTCCTTAAATGCAGGCTGTAAAACTTCACTGGCTGCACTAAATCAATAGGGAGGCGAGAGAGACAGGGTTGGAGAAGAGAGGGGAGAAATAAACAGACACTAAAGCCACAACATTATTATCTGCTTTGGCAAATAGCCACCAAAATTGCTCAATATACTATATACACACAAACATACACTCACATGCACACATACAGTCTGCCTGGCAAAGCAAAAAAGAAAATATCCCTTAAATAACATGTTAGCTCCCTTGGGCAAATAAGAATCTATATTTAGCAAGGAGATAAAACTGTGTTGTAAAGCCCTGGAGACCTATTACAGCAATGCCCTCTGCACTTTCAGTTCTTAGCAGATTCTTATTTACTTGACTATAAGAGGATTGCTACAGACTCATCAAATGCCACCAGGAAATCCAGGTGAGCCTGCAGTCTCTTGGTGGCTGGGGGATGTGTCCATTAGCTGCCTGAAACTTCACAGGGTGCTATCACAAGGATCACCTCCCTGCACTGTGGGAACTGTGACCCCCCAAAGATCCCTCAGCAATTTTTAAAATCAGCAATACAGAGTTGGAAATATAAAACTGATCTTGGGAATTTTCCTGCATGGGAGCAGATCTTTTAAAAGAGGAAGGAGAAAGCCAAGATCTAATGTGTGTGATGTGTTTTCAGGGACAGATCTGAAGGACCTGATCCAGGGTCCACAGAGGATTGATGTGGACTGGATCAACCTCTGACATGACACAGCAAATCAGCAATGCAGTTCAATACAGGGAGAAAAGGAGAATAAAGAGTAGGCTTAATCTCATCTAATTTTCAACAGCTGCAATATAGACAGCTCTATCTGAACTAGTGTCCCTTTACCGCCTTATGGTCCTCAAAGGAAAACAGGACTCTCTTTAAGGTATAATTCACCTGATTTATTGTTGGATGAAATTATTTTTCGTCTGAAAGTGTCTATTTTTGTCTACTGACTGTAAAAGCAGCATAGGGCAAATTCCATTCAGAGTGATAGTGACAATGTGAAAGAGAGTCTGACACAGAGCAAATTCTATTAATACAAAGAGTTATTACAAAATGTCCTATTTTTTACAGTTTGCTTTAGATAATACTACAGAACAGAATAGAACAGAATTAATTTCTTTTTAATGATATTTTATTTAATAGGCTTAAAATTCACCCTCAATCTTATAGGAAGCACCTTGAGAGGGAATTTGCTTTGACTGATTGAATTTCTTTTCCATACAACAAAGGTCTTCCCTGTAGATCCAGATCAGAGTTGTGGACTTTCCCAGAAGGAATCTGAATGGATTTTGGCCACAAATTGATAGGATTGCATTTAAAAACATAATGAAATACCCTGAATGGAACAAAACAAGAGGCAGCAGGGATAGTTTGACGTTTGAAAAGACCGAGTCATTCTCAAATTGAGTGAACACTTTCACATTTATGGACTGCAATTGATACTTACAGCAAGGTCAGCATCTTGAAAACCCAAAGGACAGCTCATTGTATGTAGCTATATATCCAGACCATGTGCTAAAGAATACAGCTGGGGCAGACTTTTTGTGAGAGTGGAAGCTTGGCACTTTCATACTAGCTCAGCACTCCATTCTGCTTCTGTGCCCCCATATATAAAATTAGGATCATAATAATACTTTCATGTTCCTCACCATGGTGTTGTGACTATTAATTAGTTGGCATGTGCAGAGACATGGATAAATGCTAAGTTTTAATCAGGTCTTGATGAGCTCAGGGAACGCAGGAACTTCTGAGCAGAGGGTGGAAGAGCGAGACACACTGATCCCATCTGCCTGGCACTGGGTGATGCTACTGGCATTGTCTCACCATGGTCTCCCTCCTTGCACCCCTCCAGGTGGTAACTATAGCTTTCAGTGGATGGATGCTGGTTGTTCTTTGTGACACCTCCAGCCTCCTTAGCTGATGTAACTTGTCTCTGGCAAAGGGCTGGTCCAGGCTTCTTCCACTAGAAAAAGTGCAGTCTTCAACAATTAATAGAATCATAGAATGTCCTGAGTTAGAAGACACCTGCAAGGATCATAGAGTCCAACTCCTGTCCCTGCATATGACAACACCAAGGTTCACACCTTGTGTCTGAGGGTGTTGTCCAGTCTCTTCTTGAACACTGTCAGGCTTGGGGCTGTGACACCTCCCTGGGGAGCCTGTTCCAATGCTCTACCAACCTTTGGGTGAAGAACCTTTTCCTCATGTCCAACCTAAACGTCCCCTGGCATAACTTTCTGCCATTCGCTTGGGTCCTATAATTGGTCACCAGAGAGGAGAGATCAGTGCCTACCTTTCTTCCTCCCCTTGTGAGGAAGTTGTAGGCTGTGATGAGGTCTCACCTCAATTTCCTCTGCTCCAGGCTGAACAAACCAAGTGAATTTAGCTGCTCCTCATACAGCTTCCGCTCTAAACCCTTCATCAACTTCATGGCCCTCTTCTGGACTCTCTCCAGTGGCTTAATATATTTTTTATCCTGTGGCGCCCAGACCTGCACACAGTGCTCCAGGTGAGGCCACACCAGTGCAGAGCAGAGCGGGACAATCACCTCCCTCGCCCGGCTGGCAATGCTGTGATCGATGCACCCCAGGACATGGTTGGCCCTCTTGGCTGCCAGGGCACACTGTTGCCCCTACAATGTCACTAAACTTCTTGCTGCCAGATGTTCAAAGTCTTTGAAAGTGGGATTCAGTTCCACACAGTATTTTGAAAATGTATGGTTAAATCTGATGGCCAATGTCTCTTCTATACCAAGTAAAGGAAATAAGACAAATGCCGGGAGTGGAATCATGACAAGGGGGTGCCTCTTTGCATCACAGCATTGTTATCCTTCTTTTGGGACAGATGGGCTTTTAAAATTATTATTACTGTTATTCCTTGTTGTTTTGTTAGAGTTTTTTTGCTAGTAAGGATTATTTACAGTTCTGTGGAGATTAACCTTTTTCGAAGTGAACCAAATGTTGGTACTCCCTATATTTTCTCCAGAAGCATTGTTTACTGTGTAAACTACTGGGGTGGGAGTGTTTTTGTTGCTACTGCCTTGGTCAGGTCTGATATTCTGGGACCAATGATATCTCATAGCAGAAAACTCTCTCAAACATTGTGTAATTCTTCATGAAGCACAGAACCACGTTCCACAGGAAGCTCAACACAATATTAAGGGTAAAAAATTGGAAATACATATTAAAAAAGTGCCTCTTTTGTGGGTGGAATAGAGAACTCAGGAAAAGCAGAAGCATAACCCCCTGAATTAATGATGAATCCCAGTACTCAAAGATGTGTCTTTTAAACAACCTTTGATAATTGGCCTCTCGGTAGCATGTAGTGCACATCCTGAAATAATGGAATGGAAATCAGCATCAATCAACACAGCATGAGGCTCCTTCTTCTCCAGCAAACACATATCCTTGCTAAACACTGGTGGCTGTTTGTCCTAAATTTAACATCAATTAGGGCCTGATCCTCAGCTCTGCCTGAAGGGATGAATGTCCTCCACACCCATCCAAGTCCATCAAGACACACAGAAATATCTCAGCATCTCCTAGAAGACATTCTGCAGAATCAAAACCTTAATAGTTTGATAGCTTGAATGCTAACATTGCCCAGAGCACTTAGACTGATAAACAGTCAAAGACATCCCTGTACATTTACATAGAAGAAAAAAGAGGTAACAACAACAGAGGAAAAAAAAAAATAAAAGATGCTATGCTTCTCTGGTGTATTTCTAGAGCAAGGAAACCTGTAGCAGAGACAAGAGAGGCTAGTAACAGGAAAGAAAAGAGGCGACATTGAGGGGGGAAGTGTAAATAGTGGGTGTGAAGATTCAGTTCATGTCAGAAAGACAAACTGGGCTAATTTACTATGAGCACTCCAAAGAGAAATAGAGTCTTATTTTCTTTCAGCTATGACAAAAAGAGCATTCTGCCATGTAGCTTCTTTTCTGGTGCAAAAGGGAAGGAAAGTCTCTCACATCCCCACCAAGCCATTTTGCTAGACTGAGAATGCAGGTAGAAGACTCAGCTTTATAAGACCATGCTCTGTCCCTGCCTCTTCCTAAGCTGTCAGCAAAATGTTCTCAGATCTCAGCAACCACTGGCAAAGATGCCCATATTCTCTTTACATCCATGACCCTTCACATTTGTTCCTTTCTCTACAATTAAATTGCAAATTACTTTGGTGAAAGTCAACATTTATGCTAGGGATAGGCAGCATCTTTAACTTTGTCCGAGCCCATTTCTTCTCAGGCAATTTACCACCATGAAAAGGAAGGTGATCCTTGTGCTGATCCACTCATGGAGCCAAGAAAGCACCAGCCTGCAAGCATCACACAGACAGCAAGTCTGTCTTGAAGATATTAAGTAAAATTAGGTCCTCTGATTGAAGCTGGAATTTTTTGAAAAGGCCCTCCTCAGTGGTGCCATCAGACAGTGAGATATTGTAGAAATTATGGGCACACCCGAATAGGCTTTACTCCCAGAGAGGAGAAGATTCTGCACTTCTCACTGTGGGAAAAAGTGAGAAATAGCCATTATCAGCCCTCCATCATTTTGGCAGCTGAAAAGAAGAGGGAGTATGGTGCTCCAGCCTCTTATCTGCCCTCTTAGATATGACAGACTTGAGTGCAGCAAGTCAGACCTGCTGCTCCTGGCAGCCACCTGCAAGTGCCAAGTCTTAGACGGCTTTTGGAGGAGGAGAAGGCAGAAAGTTCATCACCTTTGAGAGGAAGACAAAGCAAACCCTATTTAGGTCACAAACAGGGAATTTCTTCCCTTGTCAAACCAAGAGAACTTGAGTGAAATCCACTTCAATCAATCAATTGATAATAATTACTCCAGAGCATCAGAAAACACTGATTATTTCCCTCATTTCTTATCCTTTCTAAGGTTTAGAACACGCAAAATTCAAATGCTTTAATTTTTTTTCTTAGAAATTAGACTCAGAATATACAATGCAAACCAAAGAACCAGATTAAAACTTCCCATTATAACAATAGTTTGTGGGGAAGTGCTGATCTGATGAAATGCAAAGTTTCATAGTAATAACTTGATTGGGGAGTTTCTGTGGAAAAATTTTGCCTAAGTCAGGTCAAATGGCTGACTCTGTACACCTGAAAGTTTCTACCTCAATTTTGTATGTTATATTAATGTTTGAAATTATACTTTAATAGTGTTATAGTACTATAACACTATCTTTTTTGCCATGGTCAGCTTTTATCTAAACTAAATATTTGGACAAGCTTGAAGTGAAACCTTTTCAGAATATACTTTTCAGAGCCTGAAAAAAAGAAAATCTATAATGTCAATAGCAAAGCTTAAACATATATGCTAATAGTAATGAAAGCAGGTTAGTAACATTACTTCCATCTTTACAGTTTGCCTTGTAATTTCAGAGGAACTGGCCTTGCCTTCACAGTTATTTCTTTCTTCTTCCAGACAATTTCTATGTAATTAACCTATATCTTGTCTCAACATCAGAGTGATTCTACTGCTTTTGGAGGCTTTCAAAGGCTTCCCATGATTTGGCCAACAGGAGTCAAACCCTCTCATGTTTTCCCAATGGGACCACTTGGATGAGCACACAGGAGACAGCATTTGCAGAACTGCCTGTTGAGTGACTGCACCAGACAAATATAGCACCCATAGTTAGGAGCCTGGCCAGAGAAGCACATTGAGGTAACAATAATGAATAACGAAAAGTAGCAAAGGTAAAAAAATCACAGTTTCTGTAACTATATATTAAAATGACTCCATCCAGAGTCCGAATATCCCCAAAAAATCCAGCTTCCAAGTAGCCAAAACAGGTTGCATCTCAGTTGCTCTCCTGTATGCACAGTCCATGGTTAGCTGGCCCAGGCATGCTTGGTGGCAAAATAACCCATTGGGCACACAAGGTCCTCAAAAAAACACATTGTGTTTCTGGTTAAACTTATAGGCCAGGCACTTACAAAATCATAAATCACCTAAAAAAGTCAAGGAAAAAAATAACAAAAAACCAACAAAGCTTGAATAACAATTTGCAAAGTTGCTCAGCACAGCAATATTTAAAGCTGTTCTTCACGATATGTCATTTTCAGATAAGTTAATAAAGAAATATAGGAGAGAATCAATTTTTAGTAATCATTACCATGAACAGTAGTGAAACCTGCAGGCTATTCAATTATTTCTACACCATAATTATGACCCAGGAACAAATTGTATAAATCAGCAATTTTTTTATTTAACCATACATATCAGACTCTGGTCTTCAGTGCAAATCAAGAGCTGTATATTTTACAGCTCTTGCTGTCCCAGAAAATAGGCTCTCCAAGGATTCAAACCCCTTGAGGCATAAACTATGCACACTTCAAATTCCACAGGGATCACAGTAATTATAGTAATTTTTAACTCAACATGTCACAGTGCCCCAAAGATACTCAGGTTTCTTAGTAGAATGTGTAAAAGGAAAGGTGGCTAATCTAGCAAACTCTAGGTCTGGGGTGGAAAAGCAGATTTAAAAAACAGAAAATCTCAAACCCACCCTTGGAGTCCAGGATCAAGCTCCTCTGGAGAAAGTTGAAACAAAAAAGGAGCCAAGTTTTCTACACCTTGTAACACTTTGTGTTACTAGTACAGTTATCCTCTAAGGATTTCAAAGCACATTCTGGTTGCAGCATTACATTTTCTGCTTTAGTCTTACAACGCATTTTAGCAGACAGCCCAAGGCTCAGAGGTGAAGACGCTTACCTAAGAACATACAGTCAGCGAATTTCAAAAACCATGAAGTGAACTCAGCAGGTCAAGAGATCTGCACACACTAGCTAGGCACACACACGAAATAATGCAAGCAATTCACAGACCCTCCAACTGGATGAATTTGCAAGATCCTTTCTAAAAGATGAGTGGTAATTTGTTTGGGGTCCCTTGTGATCTTAGGGAATGCCGATACCAGCAATTCAGGTGGCTCACCACTTCCCTCCAGGGCCTTGGTCTCTCTATCATTCTTGCTGCACATCCATTCATTCGCTCCCCAGTTCCAATCCATTAAGTGTCAATGTGGCCATTGGGTGCGTATTCCCAAGAGCAAGATGAGGATTTTGCACACCAGATACCTGTGTCCCTGCATCACGCATGGCTCAGAGCTGTCACTACAAACAAATAAGGTGGATGTAAGCACAGCAGCTCGGTAGTCTAACCCTCTGTTAGCATGCTTTGATTTCTAATTCTTTAGTAGAATATTTTAATTTTAAAAGCATTATTTGTTTAAAAGTAAAATGCACATGGCTAATGCTACTGACAGGAGGTTTATAACTTGCTTTTCCATAAACTAATGTTTGGACCTATGTTTTCATTAGACGTCAATCTTCCTAACTAGTGAAAGAAACGAGACCTTTTTGTTGACATTCTTCTCCTGTTTCAGTAAAAGTCTGATGGTTTTTCAGCTACTGGGGCCCTGTCTTGGGCATCATTTTTATACATATTCCCTTAAAATTAAAGCAAAGCAGTCAATGGGGAAACATAAGGAGCAATACAACTTCCACTGCAATGTCCTAATACTGCATGTACCACCTGTTTTCACTCACAGCCAAGTAGGTGCTAGGAACAAACAGAAATAATAAAATTAGTCATAAGAGCTTTAAAAAAAATGCAAAAGGTCATATAACTTGTAACACATATACAAGCAGAATTGGACTTTTAAAAACTTTCAAAGATTTGTGGTTCTTTTATTGTTGTTATGATTTGGGGTTTTTTGTTGGTTTGGGTTTGTTTTTTTAATAGAAGGAACACTGTGACTTCTGAATATAAAAACTAGGTTAGGAAATAATTTTAGCTGAAATGAAATTTGACCACAATGCATCTTCATAATAAATTGTGACTTAAGCTCTCTATTTTAACCTCCCAAGATTTTTCATTATCCTGTGTTTAAAATACAAGAAAGTAGGCAATAAACATCCAGATTTACATCTAATAATATAATCCTTCTTCCAAGAATGTCTTTGCAGACATCTCTTTTAAAAAAATAGTCACACCAGACATCCAGACAATTTCTAAACCAAAAAGGATCAGCTAAACCTTCAGACTTTAGAAAACTTAACTAAATTCTCACACAAACAGTGTTGTTAATTTAGAGTTCACTAACGTTGTAAGTAACATCATCCTTATTAAAAAAAAAAAAAAAAAAAAAAGTGATGAAGACACAGGAGTTAGAAAAGCTTCAACAAGAAAAAGAATGGATATAAGCAGTTTAAACATTTTACATAAATATCCTATTCCCTTTATATTACACACATTCTCTTAGACAATATTGACATATAATACCTCACCATATAAATTCCAATAACAACTTCAACTCCATTCTTTGAAACATATTCATGATACCTTTCAATCTAGAATCATATGCGTTTAGAGCATTGACAGTTTAACTATATAACTTATTTAGATTAATACACATACTCAGGAAAAAGGAAAACTTGTCTATCTCTTTTAGACAACCTCAGTATGACTTAAGACTAATAATAAAAAAAAATAGTACCTGGACTAACCAGTAGAAGTACAAGTCAGTATAGCTATTTTGTGTTAAAACAAGTTGATAAAAGTTAGTTCTACTTTCTATTCCTTTTCTTATTTTTTTTTCTTCCCTGTTTTCAAGGGCCCAGGTTAAAACAGTGCCTTTAAGGATCATGATATTCAGACAATTAGGAACCAACCAGAAGAACAAATTGTAGAGCTAAGATATCCTAACACAAAATACTAGACCACAATCTACTTTAATATATGTATATGTATATGTATATGCATATGCATATGTATGAGGCGTTTTGCTGTTTTTGTTCACCTCAACTCTGACACAGCACCTTGGGGACACAGGTGAAGGCAAACATGGCTGATGACACATGCTGAAGGGTTTCATGTGCTAGAGCTGAGCTCATTCTAGAAAGGTCAATATTCACTTGTTTCTGCTGTAAGGAGGAGAGAGAGGACACTGCCAGCTGCAAGCTGTCATTTGGAGCTCTCACCATGTGATGTGCCAAGCAGCAACAGAGCATTAGGCAAGGTACTTTGAAAGAACAGTCCAATTCGCCACCTAAACTACCTGTGCCCCGAAGAAAAGTCCTTCAGAAACTGAGGTGGCTCTAGGTAGATGCAGCAAGAGTGATTTTCCTAATCCCAGTGCTAGGATGGCTCCAATGCCCTTACCTGCTCCATACACACAAAGTCTCTGCTCATGCAGTGAGTGGGTTAAGGATGTTTTATACACTGGTGGTTTATATCTTACCCAACCATTTGAGGCCCATCATCAAAGTATTTGACGTTTCTGAGCATGACTTTCACGTCAGGAGCACTGGAAAATTCCTGCTTCAAGTCAAGCCAAACTCTGAGAAAGGGCAATCTCAGAACAAATCTATTAAATGAAAATATCATTTAAACTGTTGTGAGTCTCAGGCACCCAGATTCCTGTGGCTATTCTGTGATGATATTTTTTGTTTCTCTTCAAAATGGCGGGCTTAAAATTAATCTCTTTCAGACAGAGATTGAATTCAAATATAATCAAACATGTTGCTTTGAAACACTCATTTTTCTTGTTTAAATTTTTATAGATACATATATAATAGTGCTGAAGCAAGAGATTTTCATGTTTGGTTTCCAAAGTAGGTCAGTCTCAGTACTGCCTGGCTATAAAGGAGGTGACATGAAGTACTGGATGTAGAATACAGAGTTTGTTGCTTGTCATCTGTTGCTTGTTGCAGTGAAATTCACCTGCCTTTCCTTTCCCTTCCCCATCACTCTCACCTGCTATTAAGCTCCATATACCAGTGTTCCCAAAATAAAGCTGCACCTGTGGCTTCACTCAGACACAAAGTCTTGCACAGACAGTAAGGAAGAGCTGCAACCCAGCCACTACTCCCTTCTTCCCTGTGTTGCTGTCTCCAGTTCTATCTTCAGGATATGACATTAGGGCCTGAGCACGAGGGTTTTAACAAATACATCCTGGAAGGGTCTTGCTTCTATAGGCCTGTCAGTCTGGCCTCAGTGCCAGGGAAGGTTATGGAGCAAATAATCTTGAGTGCCATCACATGGCATGTGCAGGAGAACCAGGTGACCTGCTCCATGGATGATGGAAAGGCTGTGGATGTTGTCTACCTAGACTTTAGAAAAGCCTTTGACACTATTTCCCACAGGATTCTTCTGGAGAAACTGGCTGCTCGTGACTTGGATGGGCTGAATGGTCAGGCCCAAAGAGTTGTGGTGAATGGAGTTAGATCCACTTGGCAGTTGGTCACAAGTGGTGTTTCTTGATCTCTAAATTGACTTTGGCAGAATGTAAGTGTGGAGAGACACAATACTGTCTCTGCAAAGGAACATCAACCAGAGGAATTTAAGTTAAATTACAAATTAAAAAATTACAACAGCATTTATCTATAAATCAATTAAGGCAGGGGGTTGAATATATAGCAATCACAGCACAGTTTAAAGCAAAATTAAAATCTGTAGCCATTCTAAGTGTAAATTGGACTTGAATGGTACATTATTAAATCTGATATGTGGAACAGGTTAAAATTAAAAAAAGAAAAAATAATAATACAAAGCTTATTACCCAGTTTGACTGTGAAGAGCCTCAACCAACCACAAGCAGATAGTAACTGTGATATCTCAACCTTTTTTTCCTTTCACATTTCCAGCTAACCTCTTCCAGGGGGTACTGTGAAAGGGGAGTAGATAATGACAAGTTTTTCTTGGTGCTTGCCTAAATCAGAGGATGATACTATCCAAAAGGTTGCATATGTTTACGTTTTTTGTTGTGATGGTATTCTTGCAATAGTGATGTATGACTCAGCATGTAGAAGCACCTCTCAGCATGAAGATTACTGTAGTTCTCCAGTATTCTAATCTGCACATTTGTTGAAAAGTTCGCATCTCTGACCTCTTACCAGATTTGTCTATACTTGAAATTATGGATCAAGTAGAGTTTTCAATCCTGTGTCACAAGCCAGATCTAACACAGAACGAGGTTTAAGTAACATTGATTGCAAGAGAATAAATCTGCCTTGGTAATACAGCTAGCTACATGGCCATAGCTGATTGGAAGACTATATAGAGCCTCCTTGTGTCTGTTTGCAGTTTGATAGTATATTCACTGGAATCTGTTCCAGGTTTTTTGGCTTTGTAACCAGGTTCAAGAGAGGCAGCTATAACAGAGGGGATTTGTGCTGGTCTTCTGTAATCATGAGTACCTGTGAACAAATAATCTCCTCATTTTCAGAGTATTTTTCTCAGAGTAGGTATCGATGTGAAAGTGTTAGGATTGTCAGAGAAAGAAAAATTATACTGACGTCAAGTATTTGGCTTCATGATGCCATTAAAAATACAGATCATAGGACACTATGCCAAGACTTATGGCAAGGGCTGGTCTCACTGCATGATGCAGTGTCAAGCTAAGGGCAGTCTTAGATGAGGCTGCTGAGAACCATCTAGCTTATGATTCCTCTGAGGGACTCCTCTGAAGGAAATGTCTTTGTTTATTGTAACCTGCAGAACAATATAATTTCTAAATGGCCCCATGGAAATAAATAATAGCACATCTGTCAAGTGGCCAGGCCCATTGTCCTTGTGCATAGAAAAGGAACAGAGAACTAAGTACCACAAAAATAAATCAGTTCTTAGACAATGAATGTTTTAATGATCAGTTTTTGTGGGATGTCCCCAGCTGAAGCCTCCATTACTCTTGAGTTTTGGCTTCAAATTCCTTCCTCTCCATAGGAAAAGGGTAATGTAAGCACCAAGACACAGCATGCCTGGTGTGAGCAATTCCTCAGCTGCTCAAGCTTTTCCAGTTTTCTTCACTGTCTTAAACCTCCACTAGCCCAGAGAAAAACTGTCTTCCAGAGCCCTGAAACTATCTTTCTGTATGCAGAATTGGCAGCTGATCACTTCAGACACCCATCCATTTATCTCTCAGGCCTCTCATACCAATGTCAGATCATCTTCAGCATGACTTCGTGCAGCAAGCAGGTCCACCATGAAAGATTCTGGAAAAATATCAGTTTTTCCTTTATGCCAACACAGAGGAGAGTAGGGATTAAAGTTGTTGGTCATTTTATTTTTCACAAATTTAAGAAAACAGTCAGACATGCTCTTTGAAAAGGACAGATTCATTCTCTCAAATATAAAGTTCACACAGGGTAGAATAAAATAACTGATCTTTACATGAAAACTTTCTCTTGGGGATAGGAGAGCTTGCCTTTAGCCTTACACTTTGTTAAAAGGTAGAATTTCCAGAAGGAAAATCAGCCTTCTTTCCCATCATTTTCTTGCCTCATAAAATATGCAAGAGAGTGTTGGCAATAAACTCTGCATCAATTCATCAACACACCGTTCCCAAAGCTTAAACTTTCATTGTGCAGGAGCAAAGTCGTCATCTGATAGTAGGTTAGATCCATACTGATGCTCTCAGTGCATCAATAATTAAGCAGGACTTTCAACCACATCATTTAATACGACAAAATGTTTCTTAAGAATTGTGAAATTATCACTCACCAAAAAAAATTACCAAGATTACAAAAAACCCATCATGCTCAGTAGCCTGTGTTCAGAGACATAGAACATTCCTTCCACTTACTTTAACACAGCAGTAGCATTCAATGGCTTCAGGCTGTAATTAACAGCACAAAGCTCTCTTACTGAGAGACAGGATAACAATTCAACAAAGTATATCTATATTCTACAGCAGTTTCCTGAGATGCTGAGGGTTTAAATAGCTTTTAAAGCAAAGCTAAAGGAAGTTGCACAAATTGCAGTTAGAACAGGTGAAGAGAAGCAACAGAAGAAAAGCAGTAATATAGGAAATTAACGCCCTTAATTAATTCTGCTGGCATAGCCTGTTAGCACCAATCAAAAATGCTGCAGTGTAAGTTGTTCTCTACAGTCCTGGGGCATTTGAAACATTGTGTACCAAGCTGCTTCTAAAGCAAATGCCATCCATTCTCTGGGAATAATACTACAGCATTAGAAAAAGAAGCTGGTAGGATGTTCCTGCTTTTAGAGCTCTTGCAAACTAATTTCGGATGTTTTTCTGCACATGTAAGGAAAAAAAAAAAAAAGGGAGGAAAAAAAAACCCAAACAAAAGAAAATACAAGGGAAAATTCAGGACTACTCTGCAAAGTTCAGATGCTCATCCTTTAACCTGCAAACTTTTACTCTGTTTCTGGAAACTTTCTGTGACAGAGAGATGGAGGACACACAGGTTGGATGAACTGTTCTGATGATGGTAGCCTCCTACGAGACATCATCTTTCCTTGGGGACTAATTTTCTCTTCTTGTGTAAATGGAAAGGGATAAGGTGAGAGAACAGCTGTGCTGTCACAGGTGTCAGTGCTTAAGGACATTTTCACATGATCACAAATATCTGAGTCATCCCAGGTCAGTTCAGTTGTAGCACACTGGCAGATGACTACTATGAAAATGATCTCAGATAGTGTCAGTTCATTGTTTTCAAAAGACTGATTTTTTTTCTGCCTCTGCCAAAAATGGCCTGGCTGCAACAGACTGATCTGAAATTCTGATGTTTGGAGACCCAAGACTAATTGTTGGACACTTTAAAGAAAATAACCATATGGAAAACAGAGCGGCCTCATGAAATGGCTCTGATCCTGAAGCTTACAGTGTCTTGGACTCTCCCCTTCATGGTAGATGTGCCCTTTCTCATTACAGGGCATTAGTAGCCTGGTGTGATTGTTAGACTGAGGTGCCAGGCACTGGACGGTGCAGATCTTCACCCACCTCTGCCATTTCCAGGTGAGAAAGGGAAGCCCTTATGGTTGAAACAACTGAGCAGGATGTGTGACAAGCACCCAAAACTGCAGATTCCCTGGGAAAGTGGGAAAACCCTGTATCTATCAACTCAGTCATTCTCTGTCTTAGTTTGTCATTCCTAAAAATTAGGCTGAAAAAATCTAATCTGTTCATCTTGGCTATTTTTATTGCAAACTGACTGGGAAAGGAATTTTCTCCCATTGTGTGTATACCTAGTGGCTGTCACAGAGGAATCCTGTTAGCTCAGATTTTGGCCATATTCTTTTGATACTACTGATAATAATAACAGTAAAATGCCACTTCTCTTGTCAGCACCTTGATCCTCAGAGTACTTTCCAACCCATAGTCTCACTAGTTTCCTTCTGTCCTGGGGAATTAAAATGGAAATCTCCAAGTGACTGCAGTAGCAAGCGGTGAATAACTACAATTAGTTTAACACAGAGGCTAGAACATTTCTTCTGTGGCTTTTTTTTAAACTTTGCTTTCTTAGTACATAAATATGGATTTTGGTACTAGATGAGTTGGAAGAAAATCCAACAAGGATTTTTCTAAGCCTCTGGAACAAGTCTTTTTTTACCTCTCACCTGGAAAACAGGGTTGTGGGGTTTTTTAATTTAAAATCAATGTTCACTAGAACTACTTGTGACTAATTCACTTATTTTCAGTAAGAAGAAAGGTATCTTGTGATGTCAGCTTTTCTACAACCATTCAAGATGACAAGAACATTTTTTTAAATAGCTTCAAAGTGACCAAAAGCATCCTTTTCTGATTTATTTCTGTTTACCATAGGTGCGTTTTCTCCACTCTTGCTCCTAATGAGGGAAAAAAAGCTCAGAAGCAGCAGCAGATGTTACTGTTGTAACATCCCTTCAGATCTCTGTGACTGTGTTTGGGGCCATCTGCAAGATCTTCACCTTCCTTCCTCTTCAGATATGCCAGATTTCTGGTAAGAAGAAGTGTTAGCTCACAAGTACATAAAGTATCAAAGCAGCAAGGTCAGTGTGTACCCTGCTGACCATGGTGAGTTTGATTTTTCCTGCAGAGCTTCTCCAAGGTTGTCGTTACACAAGATGCCAACTTTGTAAAAGATTACAGGGCATTCCTATCTTTCTTCATTCCTCTCTCCTAGTTTCTGCTCCTGCTTCCCCCATACAGCACTCTTTCAGTTTGCTGACCTAGATATTTGTGGGACCACAGTGTAAACAGTATTATTAAGCTTAAAAACAGTCTTTCATTTATTCTTAGGCCAGTTTCATTTTTCAGTTTCAAGTGTTGTAAAATTGTTGACTCAGAATGTGTGAAGACAGAGAAAAGGAGACTGCTGGAAGATGTACTTATTAGTTAATAAATCCTTACCCACCTCTCCACGTTAGGCATTTAATCTGTTTTAGATACTCATTTCCCCATTATGAAAGATAGGAAGAAACAAAATCCTCACATCAGAGAGATCAGACAATATAAGATCATTCATTAACATTCATCAGCAATCTTAAAAAAAGGAAAATAACTCCACAACAGGTTTTTTTTTTCTTGATGTGATTAACTTCTGTTTAAATCAAAGTAAATGCAATTAAAAAAAAAGAGTCCTGGATTCTCAAAAAGAGGCAGGCCTGGTTCACAAGAGTAAGATTCACTCTAAATAATAAATACCTATTAGAGAAGGAATTGAAGACTAGGATTTTCCTTATCTCCTAGTGCCAGATAAGTTTCTTCTTCACCAGATTATATACATCTATCCCCAAAATGAAAAGGAAGTGAAGGTTTTAGAAGACTCAGCTTCAGGTTTGCTGAGGCAAATGAATTATGAAGCTGCAATGGAAGTGTTGTCAGAGGTACATGTCAAAGGTGACATTAAAAACTTCTTTAGATAGGGACTGGACAGATTTGTTTGCTGACCAGCAACCTTGGGGAAGGTGCAAGAGGCTGTAACAGCAGCATACACCGTGCTTGAGGAATGGTTCAGAGAATGGTTAACACCTGAACTAAAGGTCATCTCCACTGAGTTAGGTTCAGAAAATGCCCAAATTAAAAAGCTAGGTTTCTAATGTTAATCTTTAAATCCAGTGCTCATGTTGAAAACATGTATACCTTGGCAATACATGGCTTACAAAACCTAGAAAGATTGATGTCATCAAATAAATGTTGCTGTAGTGAAGAAAGGTATTAATCACTTCTTCAAAATAAGGATGGATTCTGTCCTTTTTAAGAGGCCTGGCTGACCACAAAAAGTACTCTACTAAATGTGTTTTTTGGGCACAAACTCATAAAAAGACTGAACAACCAATGTCCTCAAAAAAAATAATGTCAACCACTTCATGGTAGCCACATAAGGCTAAAGTGTTCACTTGGATTTTGTTCCTAGATTGTGCTGCATCTAGCTCATGGTAGTTAGAGGATGTTAATGCAAAAGTAGGAACAACGTTTGGAAAGCATGTATTATGTTTCAATATATTTTATGTTTCATACATTATCTTCTCCCTAACATTTCTTTTATTCATGCAATAGCACAGCCCAGATTTCAAAAGATTTCCAGGAATTGTAATTACCCCTGAAGAAAAATTAATGGATCAATGAAGTACCCTTACAAAAACTTCATTCTGAAAGTGCTGAAAACATTTTTAACAGGAGGAAATTACTCCCAGGGTGGTTTGTTTAAAACAATAATACTGCCACTTATCTTTATTATTCCTTAGTCTCTAAGCAATAATATGGGCTTCTAAGAAGGAAGACCACAGCATCAAGAAGCTAGTAGGAAAATCAAAGAATAAAAGCATTTAATCATGTCATTAACATAATAAGAAAACAGGGGAAAATGCTGCTCCCCTATCTGCTTCGTATTTCTCAGCCTTATAGAGTGACTGCATGCTAAAACGCACAGACCACTTGGTGCTCTCTCAGTAATGGCTGCCAATGCTGATACTATCTCTGTCCTCGGAGCAGAACAGCAGTCACAGAGCAGAATAGGTTATGGTCACTCATTTTTGAAGATAACAAAGCCAAGAAATCCCTCCTCTGGGATAATAAGGGTAGAGCAGAGCCACAGCCATAAGTGGTCTCCAAGGAAAGCCAAGCTGCTGCCATGTGGTAGGCTGGGTTCCCAGAGCAGAATATCTTATTTGTGAGTTGGCTGAGCTCCATGGACCTCCTGCATTCTGGCACTGCTGCCAGTACCTGCCTGGGATGATCCAAACAGAGACAAGTCTGTGGGCCAGCCTTTATCAGCTGCAATTTAATTGATTTTTTTTTATGATGGAGCAACACACCATAAAACTCAGAGCAAGGAGAAAGGACCATTTTAATTTCTCAGCTAGACAGGAGAAATGACACATTTGTCCGTGTGAACCCTGTCAATGTTGCAGCTGTAGCCAGCTCTTCCCTCCCATGTGTTTGCTAACCAGGTCTTAAAAAAAATAAATTGCTTTCAATCACACAAACCCTCAGTAGACTGGTGAGAATAGGATATAAAATGTGCAGATTGAGGATTCAGCTTTTAGCCCTCCTGGCTAGATCTCAGGCTTTCTGGAGATCAAGAAATAAGGATATTCTTTAAGGTGGAACACTTCCCCTATCCTTCCATCCCTTCTCTGTATACCATGACTGATTTCCTATGATAAGGACAAGGAGAAGAAACAATCAGGTTAGTTTCACAGTTTCTTAAGAATATGTTTCCTACTAGCAAAGAACCAGCTCAGAGCTTTATATCTGGCTGTTTGGTCAGCAGCTGCATTTACAGAGCATATATATTGCCTTGAAAATAGGAGGAACCATCAGGAATAATGGTCTATGAACCAAGCTATCATTCTGCTAACCCGTAACAGCACAACAGAAAACCTAGACTGGACAACCATTAAGGTTACAACAGAATAGAGAGGCTGAGTACATTTATATAAGGAGAAAGAGAGCATTGCAGCTCCAGGCGCCCCTTTCTGCCCTCCTCAAAATATTTTAGAGCTTCCCTGTGTATACCTTGTTTCCGGGGTGAAGAGGAAGACAGCTCAATGCTCACATCACTAAACAGTAAAGAAAGAGCAACGTGGCAATGCTATTAGTGTGACTTTAATTACAATAGTTAAAACTTGGCACCACATTTATCTCAGATTCTTCTTTTGCTATAGTGCAAAGAGTCTTAGTGAGTGGCATGCCATTGGACTGACTGTCACAAGGTATTGCTAAATAGAAATTAGTGAGCTGCAAGATGGATAATGCAACAGTCATGATGAAAAATTCTGTCCTGTTTGATATACCCTGAGTACTGTACTTATTTACAGATATTATGATATCGGTCAGATGATCTAGTACCTGACTTTTATTACAGGGCAGAGAACTTGAGAACAACATCAGAAATGGATGAAATCCACGTATGGAGAGAATCATGGTGTTTTGCAGTCAGTGATTTTTCATGGACTCTGCCAGCTTTGCATTTCTGCAACCAAAAGGCACCCATTCTGAAGATAAACAAATGCCAAAATTAGCTTATGCTCCCAGCTGTGTATGTCTGGAATAATCCTTGTGACATTGAATACTTTAGGGAAGTATTTCTTCTTAAAGAGCAAAAGAAATAAACTTGTGGAGAAGACTGTGATGCTACCGACTACTCTGTACCAGAGCAATTATTAGTTATCCTGCTGGAGATAACTTGGACTCAGGTCTGAAGATGGGACACAGTGAACTCTCTGGAGTATAGGTGAGTTCACTATATAGTTATAGGAAGGAAAAGGTGTTAGTGAAGGGTATACAGAGGATGGGTATACAAGAATGTTTAAATTCTCAGTCTTTTTTTTTCTCCATAGTGAGTTTTGACTTAGGAGGTCTGGGAAAGACGGAAAACATCTAACAATCACAAATCACAGCAGCGTCTGCTTTGCTCAGGTGGCCAGTTTTAACACTGCATTCAATTGAATGCAGCACCTTCAGTTACAGAAATCTGGGATACTTGAAACTATGGGGAGAAACAGCTAAGGGCCACTGTTCTTAAATCAGAGAGCACCAAGTGTACTGAACTTCCCAAAAAAGCCTGGTGCAAAATTATTGACAGAAGTTAATTCAAAATCTTCATTAGTTTACTCTTCCCTTGTTTTTCTCTGATCTGTTTCAGAAGAAGTGAGGGCTCTATCTTCCTGCTGGATTTGAATAACGAAGGTCTTACAGATCCTCTGAGATTTTCTTAGCCAGTTGCTGGATGAAAGAGGTCGGCAGACATCACCCCACCAAATGCTTGTACTGGAGATAACAAATTGCATTCATAAAATGAGGAGACAAAAGTGACTGTGAAGAGGTTTCTGCTTTTCCCTTGATCCTGGGAGGGTGAAACTGAGCATATTGTTTCAAGCTCTTCCAAGGCAAAAGTTACTTTTGTTCCACTGAAGTTTTTCCTTTTTATTTTTTTTCCTTTATTGCTGGAAAAGTTAACACTAAATACTCACAAGGTTGAGAGCTCCAGGAGGTGATAGAAGAAATGCTGCACTGCACACATAATAAATTGAGTAACTAACTCCCATGTTCACCCCTCCAGCAAAGCTGCCAAGCTCCAGCAATTCCACCTTCAGAATAAAGTCATTTCCCTATCACCTAATGAAGGATGCATAGACATTTGTTATTACCATTAATTCATTAGAGAGGTACAGGCACCAGCAATCATCAACCTCATTACAATCCAGACCAAACTTGTTGAAAATCATGTGAGGGTAGGGCAAGAGGAGTTAATTGCCCACACAAACCTCAGCTGCAAACTAGGACTCTGAAGAGTTTTATCCTTCTAATGCTATTTGTGAGGACAGAGTCAGATTTAATTAACTTCTTAATGCTCAAGTATTCCCACAAGAGCTTAGTTTGATGGCAAAGAGAAATGGGGCCCAAAATCCGACTAAGCTGCACTGGCTGTAGTATTTTGGAATTGGCTCACAGTAAATCTACCTCTGAACTGCTCTGGACATGCAGAGTTTGGTACACGTCTGCTCTCTTTACTGCTTTTGCAACTACAACTGATTCTCTATTCTTTTCCTTTCTGTGAAATCTTTTCTTAGCCTGTAACATCTGTGGGAAACCTCCAGACACTTAGAAAGCTCTTTAGATTACTGTCACACATACACAACATGTGCACACTGCAGAGAAGCACCTTCTTCAGCTACTGTCATGTGGACAATTTGGAAGTTATTGTGAGTGAGGACTGTGGGGGTGAGTGGGACCTGGCTGCCCTAACTGGTGACTGGCATCTGCACCTGAGGACCACAGAGAAAATTCCCTACATGGAAAAGCTCACACGCTGCTGTGGAGTTAAAGCTCCTTGCTGAGGGTGATCTTCCCTGAGCAAAGGAGAAGGAAGATAAACCCAAGGGCAACATTGCACCAGACTCAATGCAGTCCATTAATGGCACAAATAAATAGCTGCCTCGCTGCATCATTAAATCAGACCTTCTGTGCTGATCCACAGCCTGCTAGATATCCAAGATAAATGTTTTGCTGTCTTTCAAAGTGGCTTGCATGGCTTGTCCCAAAATCTGTCTGACACCAAAACAGACTTTTCAGGAAAGCCCAAGGACCATGACAAACTTTGTCCAGATGAAAGGATGTTTCATTTCTTATTTCAAGACATAAATTCATGAGGTGGTTCCATCTCCAAATGCAGCCAAACTGCAGTGACTTCTCCCAGGATACACCATTTTAAAAAAAAACTAGCAACACCTTAGGGCTTCATTAGACCAAGAAGGCTAAAATCCTCATGTTACTGGCCCCAAGGAGAATTTAACTAGGAGATGTGTGAGAGCTTCAGGGACTGGCACACCTGGGAACTGCTCATGCTGTTGAGGTGACTGTCTTTAGAGCAAAGGTGCTGCAAAGCTCAGCACAGCTCAAATTAGAGTCTTCAGGGGGAGGTGAGTGTGGCAGAGGGCTGTGGAGCTGAAAGCACATTTCACCCACCCCAGCAGATGACCAAGGCTACTCAATTCTCATGCTGTATTTTCAGAAAGCAAAAATCTTTTATAGCCGTACTCCATATGCATAGAAAACACACCTAGGAGGGAACAATAAAAGCAACTGTTCTCTCCAGCCTCACCTCTAATTCCTGCTGCTGAGTCTTAGCAGTGATACTTTTTATTTTCTTTTACTGTCTCTCATTTTGTCCCATCACGCTAACATCACAGGGCACCTGGGAAACTTAACTTTGAATTACTTCCCCTGTTATTCAGCTCCCCTGAAGATTCCTACCCCTGTTACCCTAAACTCCTCGCCTCTTACAATCCTTCCCTCCTCAGCCTGCTTTCCACCAGCACACTATGCCCTCACAGAAGGAAGCATGTTTTATGTATGACTCACTGAGCACTAAGGTGCTGGTGCTGCTTGGCATTAATTTGCTGCCTTGGTAAATAATTTAGAGCTTCTTAGCTAGAGGTACAGAGCAGGAACAAGGCAGCCACCAGTGGAGTACCACAGGTGCACTACCCACCCAAACAAATCCTGCCCAGCATCATGGGTTCTTTTACTCAGTGCTAGGCACTAGCAATTTTAAGCCCATTAGGTCAGAAGTCTCACCCTATCTGTTTTTACCATTTTTACTCTGGCAGTGCCTAGAAATCACATCTGTTGACTACTGAAATACCCTGTTTCAGGCAGCAGAAGTGTAACAAGAGGCCAAGACCATAATGAAAAGACAGCCTCACTTCCCCAGAGCTAGTCTAGGCATGGCAAACAAGCAATAATCTGGTCTGTTTGCCTTTGATCGTTGTCTTCTTTCATTCATTTTCCTCCTTGCCCTACTGCACCCAGGCACCTGCACACAGATGTCCCTCGAGATATTCCTGGGAATATTTGTTCAAGTCACTTCTCACCTCCTATTTCTGTCTGAATCACGTTGCCCTCACCATTTCAGAAACAGGATTTTTCGGGAGATGCGTGGGTAAGAGACAGAGAGGGCTGCAGTGACACACAGGGAGGCTGTGAGTTTGACTGCAGTGTGTAGGGAAAGAGGTCACGATCAGAGAAGTACAAAAGAGGATGACATTGTATACCACAGAGCAACAACTAAGCCTGCTGAAATCAGTGGGGAGTTTCCCAGTGGCATCACTGCAGCGAGCCACCTGCAAAGTCTCACGCTGCCTCAGTGATGCAGGGAACTGTATATACAAGTGTCTACAAATGAATGGGAGCAAAACATGACTGTCTGCTTTATCTAACAGCACATTAGCGTCTTGGTGTAAAGAAACAAACCACACCAAATGATCCTTGGGAAAACCAGAAACATCATTTTTTGTACCCATAGGGAAGCACACGCAGGAGCAATGCAAGGGAAGCAAGTGTACCCACAGACCCACATGAAGACCTCTCCTGCCTGAGTGATCCTGCCAGTGAGCCAAAGTGCTGCCCATGGCTCAGCACAACCCCAGCTCTGCAGACACCCTGCTAGTCTCACCTTTTATAAAGGAACCAAACACTGGCAGTGTTTCAGCACAACACCAGCAATATTTCAGCCTTCCACCAAATCAACCTGGATGTCCGAGATGTGTATGCCAATACTGCTGTCTAAGCCAAAGCTCCCTACAGAGTGCGTTACGGCATCCTCTGATGGCAGCCAGTAGCAGGGATGTGTGCCCTGCTCAAGGATATCTCTCTGGCTGTGAATTGCTGGGAGTACTGTGCTCTTTCATCTTGAATATCTAATTTAGAGAAAATGATACTTTGTGTTACAGGGAAGTTTACTATGACATATAACAAAATTACCCTGAAGCTTCCTAGTCTAACCTGGCTTTAATGGCACTAATTTGGATTTCACTAGTGCTTTCCCCAGGATCACAGCAGGATTAACAAACATAGAAACCCTACATTAGCAGCAGCTCAGCCCAGCTCAGGTACCCATAAAAAAGTTCAAGACTTTTTTTCAACAGGGCTGCAGTGTAAAACACTGGGTATGAAGTCGCAGGACACTGAAGAGGCAACACTCCTCTTGCACTGAAGTCTGAAATTGCAACAGCTGTAAACATTGCTGTCCTGATGTGGGAAAGTGGAAAAGTCCCTGTGGGGTGGTTATGTCTCATCATGCTAAACACAGGTAGCAGAGAAGTGTTAATTTCTCACACTGACATACACACAGTTTGAAACATGGCCTCTTGGTAGAGAGCACTGGTTCTATGCTGAGACATTCCCATTTGAGTGACAGTGTCCTCTCTGGCTAAATGGGATGTTTGACTCAGCAGACCAGTGCTGGACAGTCACACTGAGCTCAGTAGCTGTGGGGACCTGATTTCCGCTCTCACAAGAGGTGCAGTTACTCTGAAAGAGGTGGTAGGACAAGCTGAAGGAGTCAGACTGAACCTGTGTTTCTGCAGTGCATTAAATGAAACTCAGATATTGCCTGAGATGAGTCTGAGCTGTATGGGAGTTATTTCAAAATAAAAATGGCAAGGGGACAAGGACACCAGGGTAAATAAAACATTACACTGTGAGGTTGTCTGGAAGTGCCTGGATGGCAGGTTTGATGAGCAATGCGCAGTAACTCACCAAGATACCTTACTCGAGGCAGAGGTGAGATTACTTTTTAGAAAAGTAGTCTCTACACTGCTGTTTAGCAACAGTAGCACTTTGCCTTTAAGTTGCATGTTCTGACTCAGGATCAGACTTAGAGGAAACAGCTACTTAATAGCCTTGTGAGAGGAAATGTATCTAAATACGTAGTACTGTTGTCAGACAATAACAGGGGTGCTACGCATGCCTTCCCTCACAGGCTATTTGTGATCAGGGCTATGTTGCATAAGATGCTGTGTAATTTTGCAGTTAAGAACATGTTTTATCCTGAATAAGCATAGACCTTATATGCCCTCAGATTATAGGGCTCCAATATCCTATTATCTGTCCTTTGATAAATTAAAGAAATAGAAAGTTATCCCATGTAAAGATATTACTCTAGAGACCAAACCCCAGCTGAGTTCCAGGATGAACCAGGTCATTAATGTGAAGTAATGACCACAGGCTGTTGTCAAATGGTGCAAAACTGTGTGGCACTCAAAAAGCTAGTTTGATCCACCCTACAAGTCCCTTGCAGCATGGAAGAGAAGAAATAGGGCTCAGGAGTCCTGTCTGGACCATCTTCCTCTCTCAGGCACACAAACAGCTTCTTCATCCTGAAACCCAGAGTCAGAGGGTTCTTTATGCCAAGTACAGTCTATGGAGAGTCAGACCAAAGCCTCAGGACACCAGAGAGATATTTTACCATCTTTGTTCGGTTTTGACAAGTGTGACTAATGTGAGCACTGGGGCATCTTCCAGCTGCAGGGAAATTATTTAAAAGAAGTGCCCAATAGCCATTGTATGACACATTCAGGACAGGCTGAGAGGAGGAGAGAGGGGGCCGAGATGATCTTCAGCTGTGTAAAGAAAAGGCTATCTATCCCTCGCCTTGCTGAACAACAGTTATACCTGGCAAATATGACTGTTTAATGCCTCTTAGGCTGTTCCACTGAGATGTTAATGCACCTGCTCATTGGGATGAATGACAGCCAGGCTGGTGAGAAAAGCAGGCAGTTAATGGGTGCAGTAAAGCATATGATACTTGTCAGGGCTAATCTGGTTGACAAGTGTGTTGTGCCAGGTCTTGCTGGGCCAGGGCCAAGGTCAGGGCAGGGACAAACAGCTGTTTGCAGCAAGGCTCCTGTGGATGGCCTGTGCGAGACCCAGCAATTGCCTCCACCAGCAACAAGGATTCATCCACGTGCTGCCATTTCTCACCCACGCTGTCGAATTGCAGCATAAGCCCATGCTCTTTGAAATGCTAAGAGATAACCTGGAGGCATTTTGCCTTTACATAAGGCCCTGATATCCTGCTGGCATAAATCAGCAGCGCACCCGATATATCGGCTTCAGCTGATGTAGGTGCTTGCAGCCCCATCAGGAAGATCAGTTCTGTGGAAGTCAGACTTCTGCACATTGGCAGCTGTGGTAAGGCTGACTGTGTCAGTCTGGTTGTTGGTTGAGGGAAACACGCCCTTCCCAAGTGGGTTTTCAGTGTCTTGCCCAGTAGATGGGAAGTTTGTTCAAGACAGAGGGGGCAATGCTAAGACACCCTCTTGGCTGTCCAGGCTTTGCAGAAGAGTACAAAAATGTCTGTACTTGTATGTATAGACCAGGCTTCCTTTAAGCTAAACTAGAAATGGTTTCCATTTCAGCTCCTTGGACTGTTGTTTCAGTAAAACTGAGAATCAAGGCTCCCTGAATCACAGGACTGGCTTCAAAAATGAAGGGAAGAGAGATTTACCTCTGGATTTTAGATTCTGGGCTCAAGGATTTTTAAACTCTTCGCCACAGTCATGAGAGTTGAAAGGTTACTCAAGTAAAACAAAGAAAGAATTGTTTGGGTTTTTTTAATCTACCTGTTATTTTTATTATAACAAAGCCCAATCAAAGCCAGATAGCATGTCAGCACACATACAAATGGAAACAGTAAAATTCCAGGAGAGGAAAAATAAATGAGAGGACACAGAGTGGCTTAATGTCACTCTGGAGCAGTGACAGGAGACAGCCCCACTCGTTTCAATACAGACTAAGATGTCAGCCAAAAGCTCATGCAAAGTTTTCAATGATTCATTTAAAATGACATTTGCATTATTCATATTGAATACAGCATTCACAAAATTGTTTGGGATAAATACAGTATGGATTAGAATAGGAGGATGGGTTTTCATTTAGGATCAGATTGTGCTGCTAGCAGAAAAGAGAGGTGCTTTACTCATGTATTTTACTACAGAATCTGCAAGCACGCAAGATCTGACCCTGAGTAGCTAATGCAATAAAAATCCAGGCCAAGCAATAGTAAATCTCCTGATTAATAATGGACAAGGAGGCTGAAAGACGAAAAAAAAAGAAAAAAAAGAGCTTGACTGCACAGAGGCCAAACTCAATTTTTGTGCTGAACCTGGATGGAAAAATAAGGGATGCCCTTCCCACAGGTCTGCAGATATGGTCAAAGGTGTTCCTATTTGTTATGGCAACATGGCAGGTAGAAAATAAAATTGGGCCGTTTCCGGAGCAGAGGTTGGCTCATTTTTATGGTCCTGCCATGCTGCCTTTTGATGGTCTTTGGCTGTTTTAATGGCTTGGCTTTGTATGCTGCTGCAAGATGAAAAATGTGCCACTTCCTGAATCAAGAGAGAAAAATATCTGCTTTTCTCAAATTAGACTGAAGAGGAAAAAAGAAGGAGAAAAAGTCTTAAGTGGTCTGTGACAGCAAGGGGCCCTGTATATGCTCCCACAATACCCATTACTTGAGAAAGTCCAGATTTATTGGCAGCTGTGATTTTCTTTTCTCTCTCTTTCCCAAAACAAACACTCCCATTAAACTCCCATTCCTGTCCCAGAGACCCTGATCTAAACATGTTTAAGATAAAAGGAGAATTTATTTCAGTTTTGACAGATCAAGCCCAGAATTCAGGAGCAATTGTAGCAGGAGGGGAGGAGCAACATCCTTAGGTGACCGAAACAAATGGAGCAGTGATGTGGGAGTCAAGGACGAAGGACATGCAGGTCACTAATTCGTCACATGGGCTGTAAAGGGAGCTCAGTATCAGGTATCTGAGTTTTGGCTGTGTGTTGGTTCCGTTTACCACTTGGCTCGTATATAAGGCAATACAAGAATATTATTAATGAAAAAAGTGTGTGTGGCTCAGCCTTGTCATGTACCAGCAGGCTTAGTCGAAGGACTTGGGGCAGTTCACAGAAACCTCTTCAAACCCCGCCATGAGCTGTAGTTCAGGCTGTCACCTCCACTGCCGCAAGTACAGCCCTTTCCTTCTCTCTTGTGATCCAGAGCACTGCATAGTGGAATTCTGAGGCTTGGGGTTTGCTTTTTTCCTATAATTTATTAGTGCAACAAGTAAATAAATTGTTTTCAAAGCCTCATGTATGCCTGAGATCTGGAAGACAAGGCAATGATTTTCAACATTTAAAAAATTTTACACCCTTGGGGTGGAGCAAAAGAAAGTGTATTTTTCGATATTTCTCTACTCTTTGCTCTGAGAGACTCCTACCAGTAGAACAGACCAAGAACTATTCTGGTTTTGCTTTCTATATGCAATACCTTATTTTATGCCCATTTATCAAATTCTTTTAATATGTCTTCTCCCAAAGTTGAACAGACATTATTCTTTCAGTGTATGGAGAAAAAAAACACTATGTCAAGACCATTTTGACCCTTCACTTGTTTTCTTATTATCCACTTCTATATTCCTCTCTTTTTTTTTCTTTTTTTTTCTATTTGCAGTGCAAGAAGCAGAACACAACTAACCAGAGATATGGATGCAGATAGATAGAAATCCATGAGCTGTGGAGGCTGCCTAAATTAAACGTAAATGGACATAAGTTTCTCAAAACTCTGACTTCAGCATCAGCATTTCTCATCTAAGTGCCCAAATGCCTTACAGGCATGGTCATTTATAAATGCAACAGGCGCAACTCAAATGAGGAAAAGTAAATGTACAAGAGAGAAAAAAAAAATGTGTTTTGCTGACATCAATAACAAGGTAATAAAAGAAACCACCTGTGAAGAAAGCCATGATTAATGAAAACAAATGCAAGAAATTGGAAATAAAAACTATGGCAAAAGGGCTTTAGTTTCAACAATTTCAAAGTTCAGATCCACTAGTAAAACACAACATAAAATCTTGTAATATATGGAATAAACAGAGGTACAGGGCATGAAAAAAACATACCATAAAAGAAGGCTGTTTAAATAAGATGCAGAATGAATAAACAAAATAGCAAACAGTGCTATAGATACTAAGGAGGAGAGATTGCCTCTACGAAGCATTTGTCTGCAATATATTCAATTAATTGGTTCTGTGGTTTGCAACTTAAACATCTAAAGGGCTGCATGGTCCTTTATTCAGATCCATTGAAGGGCTTGAGGGATTGCAATTGATGTCACCATTCAGAAACACTTGCGAAAGATGCTGCAAGGAACTTGGGTGTCCAGTCAAACCCACATCCCAGCCTTTGGGCTTCTTCCCAGTCCCTAGGTTTCACCAGCCCTTGCCTTTCAGGGATGTAGATGGAGGTCTTCTTCAAGACTGCAGAGTTCTGCTCTGGTCTTTTCTCAGGACTCTTTGACTCATTTTTAGCCCAGCTCTTTGAATTTTTGGATTAATCCTGCCAGGAACTGAATACCCCAGATCTTAGCAGAGCTTTGCTGAACAGGTACCTGTTCATTCGGCCTCTGGGAGCGGGGTTAGTCACAAAGGAAAACAATTCCCACAGTACCTTTGGCTTGGCATATCTCAGCTGCTCTGCCCTGACTGGCTTTCTCAGGCAAAACAAAGCCTGACTGTCAGATGCTAAACAGATACATTTTAAAGGAAAATTTCAAAAAGTTATAGAAAAATGTGGTTGCTTGTCTTATTTTTCTGATGTATACTGGAAAGTCTTTTTGAAAAAATGAGCAGACACTCATGGAAAATTACAATGGGGGATAATTACAGTGCTCTAATTTTGATTGTAATACCTATGCCACAGTAATGGACCAAAAAGTGAGATCAAGAACTTGTTGTGATAGATGCTATATAAACACAAAGTGAGAACAACGAGTCTTTGCTGTGAAAAACTTATTTATTCTTCACTGAAGACATGAATTCACTGACATGGATCTTGATAGCATCAAGGCCAATTAGTTAGTGCAGTAGCACTCATTAATTAAAATTTACTAATTGACAAATAATGGATCCTTGGATAGCCTCAGATGAAAATGGGTATTCCTTGCTGCCATTGCTTATTGAGCATTTCCTAGTAACAGTCAGACCCCAAAGGCACCCAAGGCTATGGTTTTATTCTGAGGAGAGCATCACCAGGGTGATGGTAATCAGTATTTAAGAGAAAAAAAACTGAGAATATTATGTTATTGCAGAGAGAAGTATGGGTGAATCCCTTTCTCTGCACTGACATCTCCCTGATTTCAGAATCTATTAGTGGATAGTTTTGTACTCATTTAGAAGAAATCTGCACTTGGCTTTCTTGGGAAATTTTGTGGTCACAGGAAAGGCCATCCTAGTTTTTTACTTTCAGAAAAAAATTCTAACTAATTATGCCAAGTCCAAAAATTCTGTCCTAATGAACTTCAAAACCTTTTATTTTTCCCAGAGCATCATCATCTTAAATCAGCTAATGTTCTCATGACAAATCCCCAATAAACACCTTCAATTATTCTACCGTCTGGGAAACATGCTTAACATCATTCTTAGCACATCCATTTCCCTGCTGATATGATTCTAAAACATCACTTTACAAGATGATCATTAAATTGTTTGTCTCTGGTTGGTGTTTTAAGTGTGAAAAAAAATATGCCAAGACTTCACTCCAGATGGTTAGTCCTGACGGTTTGTCAAAAACACACGCATATGGAGTTTACATGACCACAAAACATAACCCTATCAGCAAGGAACAAAGGCTGGAACAAAGGCTGGTGGTCAGCCTGAAAAGATAGAGTTGTTCTTCCATTTCTCACATCAGAAGACAGTTAGAGGGAACATTACCAGACTCTAAATATTGATTCTTCACATTCCCTTGCATGTGGATTTTCAACCATTGTTTTAGTACCAAAAATGCTTCTAAAAAAAAGTCAAAAGAAAAGGGAAAAAAGAAAAATATATCAAATAAGCAAAGCAGCAAGCCCTGAAGGAGTGGATCTCAGAATCACTTAAGTGGAAGAGGGACTGAAGATTCAGTTTAAGTTCCTCAGTTTTGATCCTGGAATAAAATAAAAGATTCACTGGAGTCAGATAAGGACAGATGCAAGTTATCAGCAGTTTTATAGTCATGCAGTTCAGTTGGGACTATCTTACACGTAGTAAAGGAGAGGCCTGACCATGAAGGACTTGGTGTACAGTGCCCATATTACAGGACAGTGATGGAGAGGTGGAAGAAGGTAAAATTCAGGATTTGTGATTTGTAGCCCTTACAGGCAGAAGGGCCCAAAGATTCCTGGATGAAGCCCTCCCCTGGAAGAAAACTTGATGTCCTTCTACATAGTGGCCCTACTTATCCCTCATCACTTTGACATTTAAGAGTGAGGTCCGTGACCATGCTGTGTACACACACAGTGTTGTGGACAAAGGACAAGAGCATAAAAAATGTTGATTCATTAAACACCAGCCTTCAGAAACACATGTTCTGTTGTTGATTCCCATGAGGCAATGTGGGGTGCCCATGTAATAGCACGGGACAGCTTACACAAGAACATCTAGTAAAGTTTCTGTAACCCCTTTTCTCTTGTCTGATTCAAGAATCTTATGGAAGACCCATTCTTACTTGTTTCTGTCTTAGGCCCTATTTATTCCCATGAACAAAAAATACACATGAATGTGAAAAATACTACTGTATTTTACGTTTATGGAAACTCACTCATTCCATGTGGTCTGAAAGTTTTTTCTTGGATTTCAAAGGCAGCAGAACTGGCTGCCAGTGTCTGCAAAGGGAATACAAAAATAACCCTTCGTTCAAGCCCATTATGATCACTGAGGCTTGTAACCATCAGCTATGACACATTTACATCTCCTGTTGCCAGCATGTTCAACAACATGAGTGACATATTTACCCATCACAATAAAAAAAAATCAAATAGCTTGTTTAGCTGAGCATATAAGAGAGGAAGCAGTTGATCAAAATCTACCTCACATCAAAAATTATCCCTAAAGAGGTGTGAAAGAGATACAGATCAAGCTGTCATCTCTCAGACAGTCTGTCTGCTGTAACAGGGGCTGTCAGACAGACAAGTTTGAAAACATCAATGGCAATGAATTGCAAAAGGGACTCTGGTACGACGGAAAACTCAGGCAACTTCTGTAGCCTGCTCACTGTGGTCCCATGGGGTGGGAAGTGGTGTCCTTTATAATTGTTTCTCTTGAGGCACAGCAAGAGCCTGGATTTTATTGAGCTGCAAATGCTCAGGACTCCTCAGGATACAGGCACATGAGCTGAAACGATGGTGTTACCACAGCTCATCAAGTTGCCATCTGTCAGTGAAGATGTTGAGGCACTGTGAATGACCTTGCGAACACTCCTAACCTACCCCCATTAGAACGGAAAACGGAACATAACCCATGGCGGTTTAAGTTAATATATTTCATTTTACAGCCGGAGCAAGCGTGAATGTGTGCTTAGTCAGTCATGCTGTCTCAGCTGACAGACAAGGACTTGATGTGTTGCAGGGCTGTAAATAGTTTCTGTCATATGCTTCTGTCCTCGATTTCCATCTATCATTTATCAAAGCTATCTTGCCCTACACCTGGTTATTTTCATTTCTGATATCCAATACCAACAAAACCAACCCTCTTCAGAGACAGAAGTAGGACTGTGTATCACACAGCTCTACCTTGCACTACAGTCTGAGGACTATTTATTCATTGATATTTAAGTTATTAAGGAGCATTAGCTATGCAGCTTCCAGCACAGACATTGGAGCAGAAGTCTACAACTGACATATGACCAGATGTGCATCGACACAAGTATAAAAGGCAGAGGGCCTTCACTGCTTCACACACTGATGGCCTTGGAGAACATGCACAAAATGGTGTGACAGCTTATATTCCTTTTCAAAAGGAAAATCCTATCTCATACAAAAGCTCAAGGGTTAGAGGCTCATGCTGAGGGAATTCATGCCCACAGTTCCCATTTACCTGGAAACTGCTGTAACTCTTCAGCTAATAGGAGAAGAAAGAAGAAGGCTCCTGAATGGAGGAAGGTGGTCTTCTAAACTGAACCTTTGAAAATCTGGAGCTGCTTTTCACCCGTAGACCGTTGTTCACTGTCCCTTCTCTGCCAGTATGGTTTACTATGAGAAACAAGGTCTGTGTTGCTGCCTTGAAAGATACAGCTCTGCAGTCCTGGCCCTAAAGATGTTTTCAGCAAATGGGCAACACCTCATCCTCAGAAATACTGTAAAACACGGCCTGCATTTGCTGGAGTGTTACTTCTGAAACAAGGGGTTTTCTGTGGTGAGCCGGGAGGAATGATATGGAACTTACTGGGGCTTTACCCAAAAAGAAAGAGACCAAAGCTGAACTTCTACCTACCATAAACCTCTTACAAACTCTCTTTTCCCCTTTCTACTTTCCACTTTCCACTAAGATGCATTTATTTTCATGACCATATTCTCAAAAAACTTGAAAAACTGTAACTTGGCCCATTCCTGACAGTTTCTCATTGCTTACTGCGTACAGATGCTCTTCTACCTAAATCAATTACATGGTGTCACAGCCTGGATTTCTGATTTTGCTGCTGTTGTCTTTTTCCTGATAATGCTTTCTGTTCATCTGTGCCATATGCTGCCTTGAATTTATGCTGCTGTGTTTTATTAAAGCTCAGATTTTCCTTCACCATTAAAGGAAAAATAGAACATTTTAAATGGACTGTGAAATAAGGTAAAGAAAAGTTTAATCGTGCTAAAATCAATTCAGTGGAGTGGCTTTATTAATAGTTATTGCATTCTGCATCACATTGGTTATTAAATATTGTGCATTTTGGAAACTGTACAATTTTGCACTGCAGTTACGTGGTACTTTAGCAAGCGGCCAGTTCCTACTTCATGCAAGATTTAGAGAGACATGCTTTTTGTTCATTGACAGACCACACCACTGGAAACATAGAAATCACCTTGCTGGTGGAAATTATGGATCATTTAGTACAGTATCTTGTCCCCGGCACAAAGCCTGGTACCATATTCTTCAGAGCAAAGTCTAAGAGAATTCATAGTTAACAATTATGCATTACCTTGCTTAACTCCCACCCATTAAATGCTGGCTTACATCATGATTCATAAACTTTTCTATTTATTCTTCACTTTTATGCATCCATTTACATAATTTTGAACATTCCCATGCACTATGTAAAGAACTTGTATGTTTTTCATTTGCAGTGAAAGCTGATAGTGTATCTTGAAGCAATGAGTTGCATAGCTTTATTATGTGCATTAGAAATAGTAACTAAATAGTAACTTTTTTTTTTTTCTTCCTCAAATGACTAACTTTGTTTGTTTGTTTTGGAGTAACCAAGACATCTCAGGCATAAGTCAACACCTCATTATAACTAGACTTACATAAGTCAGAAAAAAAAGTCCTAACCCTGTGGCAAAGACCATTTTTGTTTTTACTTTCCTGTACCACCTTCTTCATGTGTGCCCCTCCACTTTCTTGTTCTCAAACAAGAGACCCTTTTTTCAGCTGGTCTTGTAATATCAGAGTTTTATTTTGGGGGAGAGGAGTTCAGGACCCTTCGCATGGACTTCACAGCCCTTTGTGAAGGATCAAATAAAATGGGAACAAAACTAGGTGAGCCATGCTTCATCCCATCCTACATGTCCACGCTTTTGATCATCTGAAGGAAGGCCATTTTCAGTCTGCATTTTACATCTTAATTTGTGCCTGTTCCTGCTGAATGATCACTCTGTGAAAGACTATTTGAAGTCTCTAGTGTCTGCTTCACCCTACAGCCAATAGAAAAAGTCATTAGTTTTTATCATATACAACAGGGATGATGACTTTCAACTAAGGCAGAGAGGGTCTAGTACTGCAGATAGGTCCTTCCAATCACTCACCTGCAAATGCTCTCTTTTTTGAGCTCTGTCTACTGAATAGATACACATTTCTTGAGTTCCTGCGTAGTGGAGTACTTATCAAGCCACAAGTGGAAGTGGAGTCTTGTAGGGAAGGATTCGTCTGGGAGAGAGACTAAATATGTAACAAATATAGCTGCAGCTTCAAAGAATGGTGAGGCTACTGGCTGCTGAGAGTGGTGATAATTCAGAAATGTGTCTCGCCACTTCCCTTTAGCCTCTTTCTTGTCAGGATAGTCTCCTAGGGAAAAAAGTTTTACATGGTTACACAGGGTGAATGTGGATGTCTATTGATAAATTTTCTCTTTCCCAAAGAACTTTTCACTCTTTGGCCAATTTAAATGCAATTTCACAAAGGTATTCAGTGTTTCCAGAAGTATACAAAAGGAAGATCATTGTGGCCCTGTTTTGCTTTGCACCCTTCAGTTTTTCTTCGCTCTCTCTCTTGTTATCATCTCTCTGTCCTTCTTCCATCTCCTGTGAGTGACAAGAGACCCCTGATAACAAAGCCCATCTGTGTTGCACACAAGTTTTAGGAAAATAAAACAGCCTGGGAAGTGAAACAGACTGTGCAACTATTATCAGTTAAAGGAAAGCTCTCATGTCACTGAATACACAGTGTTTTCTTGCTGAAAACTGTAGGTGAGAATGTTTGGTGAATAACTGTACAGCTAGTCAGACTCAGTTATCATTCATAACCATCTGAGACTCAGAAACCATACACACATCCTAAGTTACAGTATGGATTTTATTATATCATTGATCTTCATAAAGTCCTAGGTACCTTGCCCATAAAGTTAATTGGTAATCATGAATTGTCTGGTACATGTACAATATGTCTTCAGAATGACTTAAGAATGCCTCATATGTGGTTTGCTTTTTTTATGTCATTACTAGCTTCAGAACTTTAACATATCTGAAAAAATCTTGTAGCAAGGAGTATGAAGACCATTCCTGTCCAGGTAGAAAGTCTTTATCAAAGAGTAAATATTTCCACATTTACAAGATTCACAAGATTCAGCTGATCCATACAGTTGGTAAGAACATGACAGATTTTTCTGATCTGAAATCTTAAAGGCCCTCTAAACTGCATGAAGTATTGTCTTGTTCATATTATCAAAGTCCCCAGCTGCTACCTGTTCTATTTGAGACTGATAACATTTGCTCATCATCTCGTAAAATTGGACTCCAATGCTGACTGTAGATTTTGACAACCTGAAGCACAAATACACAGTACAACTGGGGGGGGGGGAAAAAAAAAAAAAAAAACAAAAAAAAAAAAAACAACTTTTTTTTAAAAAAGTGAAAAAAAAAAAAAGAAAAAAATGGACGACAGGTTGTGGAACTGACAATGTCCTATGGTTCTCAGAGCCTGGCCTGGTAGTTTATGAGATCCTGATTCGTAAAATTCACATGCCAAATGCAAGGCCTAGTGAGAGAACCGCTTTAAATCAAAATGCAGAAAATGTTTTCAAAAAAAGAGGAAGACCCCTTGATGAGAGTATTAGGGAAGCTGTTCAGTTTTCCTTAGGAAAGTTGTGAGATTCCTTTGTTGGAGGGTATTTAAAAAGTCGCATAAATGCCTGTCAGATGATGACCTAAGGGTGGTTTATTCTACTTCTTGCAGTCAGAAGAATGTGGTGACTTCTGCAGGTCACATTCTGTTGCACATGTCTACAGTGCCATGAAAAGCCAGAAATGCAGTTATAATCACGTCTCCCACACTATCCTATAATCATGTCACTTCTGTATGACACTAGAAATCAGGATCGTATAAGCACACTACCCCTGTAAAACCCTAACAGTCACCTTTTTGGGTCATAAGGAAAATTACTTTTGCCATGCCCAAATACTTGCTGATATTTTTCTATCAAAAGCAAAATTTGAACCTCAAACCAAGAGAAAGTTGGAGACTTTATAAGTACCACATATATTCATGCTTTTAATTTTTTTGTGGAAAATGCTCAAATCCTGAAATGATAGTTTGGTCTCAAACTATGTGCTACACAGATCAATAGAAACCAGCAAGAATATTCATGGATCCAGATTCTGTTACATATCAATTTGGAGTCAGGTTCTGACTCATTATGAGAAATTAGTGCTAAAGCGTGAGATTTTTCACAAAAGCTAAAGGATGCTGCTCCTATCCAGTGTCCCACTGGGTAATTCAGTTTTATTATTAAGTACGTCAAGAGACAGAGAAAAATGTTCCACTTTTAATGAAGAAGAAGAGATAGTGCAAAATAGTTTACTAAATTTCAGCCATGGCATTTAAACCTATTCATGTGATTCAAACTCATTTACTTCCCCTGAAGTTTCCTGACAAGAACATATATTTCCCTGGAAATGTAGCATACTAACGCCATTGTAAATAAGCTGCATGAAAAATAGCGTTTTTATTTACATTATGATTTACCAGTCTTAGCTCCAGATCAATCTAGGCTCCCTGTATGCTTGCTACAAGGCTGAACATGAATCAATGTTTTCTCTGGGTGTCTTTTCAAAACCTTATGAAAATCACTTTCTGATCATGGGGACAGCTGTTAAACTTCATATTTGGTCTGTTATTTCCTAGTAGGTGGCAGTAGGGAAATGAAATCATATTCTAAATAGCTTTTATTGACATGCACATACAATATATACCCACATGGTTCTCTGTTGGCAATATCTGAAAACAACAAGTTGCAATCAGGTACAAGTTGAACAACTGTTCATACTAAAATAAAATGGAGCTATGGCTCATAAACCCACGGTCTTGATGGTTGGTGGTCATTACAGCTCCCGCAGAGTTATTTCTGCAAGTCTGGGTGTGTATATCCTATGCACTCCTGTACAAATTCTCTCAACAGTCTCCACTAAATCAGGAGTTTTCTTCACTTCTGCCTGGTCATTGGATGTGCCTTGAAACAGTAGGCCCATTTTGATTTTGATGTAGGTACACCTCTATTGTCCCTATAAAGGGTAAAACACTATATGAAACAAATGAGTCTGTTTTTTCCCCACAAAGTGAAATCCCATTGAATTTTTTAGACATGATCCAAATGTAATGTAAAAGAAGCATACTTTAAATGGAGATGTGCAGATAAAGAGAAAAGAAGGTATGTTTTCACCAGTAAATGTTGTTGTATTAAATTAACATAAAAACAATGGGATAATACTGTATTTTTAGCAGAAAGAGATGACAAAAATCTTGGGAAACTTCCAAAGGAGTGCCTGTGTATTAAACCAACAAAGGAGAATATGTATGTTCTAACCAAGGTCAGACTCCCCTTATGCCCAAAGAATTGTCAGCTAAATGGGAAATACAAAGGAAGTGCTGATATTATCTCCATAGCAAGAAAAGAACAAATAAATTGACCAAGCCATAGAACTGAGAGTCAGCTATGAACTGAACTGAACTGAATTCTATGGAGCTCCAGAGAAACACTGACCTGCTCCATGAGGGGAAGCTGGCAGTAGGCAAGATGAAAGACTGACAGAAATTCTGATCTCAGATCAATGAACTGTTTTTAAATGTGATTTGAGTTTCCTGTTTGTTTTGTATTTGCAGATGTTAATGTGACCATGATTCCATGCATCTCTTCTCCTTTGCTCTACATCCTGTTCTGTGCTACCAGAAATTTCAAATGGGCTTTCAGTACTGTGCAGGTTTCTTCACCTGCTTTGCCTTCAGCATTTCCTGTACTCACTCAAGTTGCCTTCCGTCGCTCAGATGATACAGCTGTGTGAGTCATGGTGATGTTAATAGATAAAACAGATGTCAAGAAGGAGAATATCTACAACAAAGAGCAGCATTTCCTTTCCCTTGTTTCTTGAAATGATCCCATTCGTGTCTGTCTTGTTTCTGGGAATCATTAGAGTGTCCCCAGGGTATTGAAGCCTCTAAATGTAGAGACTGTTATGAGAAAATCCTTTATATTTTCTTTCCTTTTTTAAGATTATGATATGGAAGATGATTTTGTTTGATTTATCAAGAGCAAGTAACCATTTATAAACTCTCCAGACATCTGGTTTGCATTTGCTTCACTTTTCAACCTGACATACATGGTTTCACTACGCACCCCAGGAGGGCCTAATTGCCAAAACAAGGTGTTTAACATGAGTTTTCTCATTGTGCAGTAATTAGATCCCTTTCCCTTGTGACTTCTAAATAAAATTGAGTTTGATTTGTATTTTAATAGCCAAAGATAATAGGAAGATGACTGAAAAAGAAGGGTCACTATGTCCCCTGAACATATTCAAAGCAATAACTCAGAAACATGTCTAAAACACACTTTTCTGAGATGGTAAGAACTATGAAGTCTACAACTTTTGTGAAAATTGGCTTGTTTGACCAAGCAGTGTGAAGGCCAAGAAAAGAATGTTTGCTCATTACAGATTCTTCCAAGAAATTAAGACTGCAGAGAAAATAGCTGTTTTTGATACAGAACAGCATTGGTCATAGCAGGGGGAAAAAAAAAAAAAAAAGAAAAAAAAAAAGAAAAAAAAAGCTTGCTAACTAAAGCAATAAACCAGATGGAAGGTCTAAAAATCGGTCATGTTCTCCAACAATTTTTCACAGGGACCAGCACAGAAAAACTTTATAACTAATTCAATGAGGGAGACAGGATACTATACCAGCAAAAATATTTTAGCTGGCTCTTTAGCATAGTAAGAGATTCATTTCAGACATGCTTTTTCCAGGCCTCCATGTGGAACATGCTTTCCTTCAGTCATTTCAGAAGCAAGTAATTTAATTCAAACACCCATTTCCCAAGACCATGTCTCTCAGTAGGAAGTGCTCTCTCCAAGAATGTGCAGATCCAATGGATACCGCAGCCCTGACCATAGATTAGGCTAGGCTGCATTGTATGGAGCACCACAAAAGTCCTGATTTCTTTCTCTATATATTTACCAAAGGAAATTATGGTTCCACCAAATGCAAATTTCCATTTGGCTCAGAGCAGGGTTCCTTGTCACCTGTGTTCCTACCTTTGAAACACTGGCAGCTTCAAAAGAAGATTTTTGGAGCCCTGTAAATTAAAACTGAAATAATAAAGGGACAACTTCTGGCCAAGCCTTCATTAATGATGGACATTATGCCCTAACCCATGAGGACTGATATCCTAACACTTTCTTTTTCCACCATGTAGATATGCAATGGAGAGTCTACAAGTTGTCCAAATAGTACTGATTTTGCTATCAAATTCTTCTTGTAGGTGAAGTCTAGTTTGAATGAGTTCCAGTGTTATGTTCTGAGAAAAGAATAAGTAGAAAAAAATTTCCTTTTGCCAGATGTAACTTTAATGCAGCCCACGCTTCAATCCCCCCACCTGAAAAATTGCTTTTGTTGAGGTGTTAATTAAAACCATCCACTATACCTTTATGGGACAAGTAGGTTTTAAATCAGCCAGAGAAAAAAACTTATTGTTATTAAACTCATAGGTTATAGCATGTCTAAAATGTTCCTAGTCCTAAAACCACTGCAATCTCTGTTTCAAGGGATCCTAAATAAATAAATAAATAAAATAAAATAAAATAAAATAAAATAAATAAAATCAAAGTTTGGATACCATTACAGCTTGTAAATAACACTAATCTGTTTGGTCGTCGTAGGTTGCCTATAGGCCTTTCTTATTTCCATACAATAGTATTGAAATCAATAGTCCCTCTTGCTCAACACCATTTCCATAATTTCTAGGAATTGCTTTGATTGCTTCCTTTGGACTTTTAAAACTCTGCATGGCAAAACTACATGGATATGCTTCCTATGTTGATTTTTGTTTTAAAACACTCATACAAATCTTTTGAAAACAGTAGCTTCTCTAATGATTGCATCAGACCCAAAAAAACATTCATTATGTGCACAAGAATAGTAATGTCTAGGACATCTTTCTAGACAAAAAGGGAAGAGAGTTTATTTGCCCTAAATCAAGTGCTAAATGGAGTGAATGGGGTCCTCATACTTACACAAATCCCATGGGCATGGCCTCAGCACCCTCTGAAGTTTACTTCTCAATTCCCTTCTGAAATACTCTGTGGATTAAAAAGGTTTTAAGGAACCTTTTTAAGGAACCTTAAGTGAACAGTGTGATGCAGAAAGCCAGTGGAAGAGTAGTCTTTGGTTTTCTAACCTGCATTAGTGCCCTGCCACGGGTATACCACAAAAACCTAGTTTTAAACAAATAACTCACCCCCCTTTGCTTAAGCATTTTGAAAACTCTAGGTGTCATGTCCTGTTTGGGAGATACAAAGGAACAGGAGATGAACCAGTGTGAGAGACAGGAGACATCAGAAGGAAAGGGGAGTATGTTGCAAAGTAATCAGTGAAATTAAGGGATCGGAAGGGAGGGAAAATTGCTTCTGAATTTCATGTGGAAAGATGCAAATGGTGAGATGCGTTAGCCTGCAAAATAGTGTGCCAGGAAAAGTGATGGGGGCAGCAGAGCTTGAGACATTTAAATTACTTTGAATAAAGCACTGGGGTATGGAATATAAAGAGCAGTGGCAAGTGTGCTGCATGTAACTTAACAGCTCATTTCTCTCTCCTCCGGGCCTAGTTCCTCACTGCCCAAGGACAGACAGGGTCCCTCTGGCCCCAGGACATGTGTTTCCAGCGCTGTGTTCCCTGACACAGCCAAGGGGATGCAGGCAGATGGGGAAGGTGGGGAGAGTGACAGGCTTGTCCTGCCAATTCACATCTAAAGAGTGTCCTACACCAGCACTGACTACTGCATGCACCAGACTGGAGAGAAGTGTCACTGCTGTAGGATGGAGCAGGGGAGAGCCTGGAAGTGTGTTCAGCAAATATGTTATATCTCTTTTTGTCCCTGTGTGAGTGTTTAAACCACTTCTGACTCCGGCATCTGTCTCCCTATCACAAGGCTTTCTCTGTACCCACCACCCTCTGCTCTGTCCCAGGACAAATCTGAGTCACTGACACTCACAGAGTATCTGTCTTGAGAGTTCCACTCCTTTGCAGAAGATGTGGCTGGTTTGCCTTCCCAGCAAGGGCAGAAAGACCTAACCCCAGAGCAGGGCAGCTGTCTGCTTGTGACAGATTAGATCAATAAGAAGAAAATCCGTAACAAGAAAACGAGGACAAGCTCTCAAACTTTGGCTATAGCTTGTCCCTACTGCTTGTGTCTTGAATGATTCATGTTGTGTTACAGAGATCACAGAACCACAGAATCATGGAATGTTAGGGATTGGAAGGGACCTCGAAAGATCATCTAGTCCAATTGTGTTCCTCCCCTCATCCCAAGGGCCACTGGCACAACAAGGGAATGCCAGGTCCATTGTTTTCTGTAGCTGAAGACATTAAATGAAATCCCACTGGCCATAGACTAGTCAAAACCCTAGTGACTCCAGTGACAGACAGGCTTGTTTCTTCGCTGCTAAATCTTGTTCCCTGGTAAGGAAACTTGATGCAATAAGTGGTAGATGGTAGATATTGTAATGTATTCAGAGAAATCTGGGTAATCTGCAGGTATAATTCTAAGCTACAAATAGTTACAGATGCTTTCAGGACTCCATCAAAGCTTTATCCATCCCGTTTTATTCTCAGCATCAGTCTGATAATAGCCTATTGGGGTTTCTGTCCATTACTTCTCACTCTGCTGGAAGATAGTGGTGCATCTGAAAATAAATAAATGGCTTCAAAGAAACTGCTTTCCTATTCTTCACCTGGAAAACAAAAGCGGATTAAGAAAGAGAACACAATATCCACGACTGCAATACATTAGAATTGCTAGTAAATGTTCAGAAGGCAAGAGAGGAAATGTTTTCAGTTTAACCTGAATGGGGATTAATGCAATTTATCATATGGTTATTGCACCGATAAGAAGAAAATGTCTTGTGATAATATTGCAGCTGAGGGAACCCTCTTTGGAAATCTTTACACACCAGGCAGACAGACCTGCTTAATCTGCAAAGACTGAGGAAGCCAGGCCAGCAGTACAATAGAAAAGGAGCACTCATGTCCATTTTGTGAGATTACTTCAAACCACCTTTGTAGGAGCATGTAATAGCAGGACTAACTGTACTTAGATTTTCAGCAATGTGTTGTAGCCCCCATAATACTCCACAGCCAAGGAACTCAGGTCTGTGTGGCATTCAGCTGACCCTAAGATCTTTCAAGTAAGAAGTAATTCTGCCTCTTTCCTAGGCATCTTTGCTGCATTTTCTGGACTCAGTCAGCCCTTTGTGTGAAAGGAACCTGATGGTCAAGTGCCCCAGTTACTCCCCAAATGTGAAAGGCACCTTTCCAGACGCTATTCATACTGATTCTCAGTTGGCCTATTTGGATGACATACATCAATGCAAGCATAAAGAGACCTCAAGAACTCTTCACTTTTGCTAGTGCAAGAAAACAGACCTCTTGCCAGAATAATGTGTTTCTATCCATTTCACTTCCTCACTTCCACAGCCATCACAAGGTGTGCCATAAGCATTTTCTGGATACACAAGGAACACACTCCATTCTGTATAGGAGTGAATGATTGCTCTTTCAACTGACCTTCTGTGTTCAAACGTCCTCAGTCATGGCTGGTGAGAGAGCACTTTTAACCTCTAATCTCTATAGTCACAGCATTCCCCGACAAGCCTTAGCTAGTGGTTAAAATCTCTCAATACCCAATTCATTGTTTAGTTTCTTCTGTCTCTCACAAGAGTCTAGACTTGAAAGAATGGTTCATCAAAGGGTTCATCATTTTTATGCAATTAAAAAAAAAATAAAAGTGAGTAAAAGATTTTTTTTTAATGCCAACGACAACTAATTTGTAATTCTCAGCACCTTTTCCTTTCTGTTTTTTCCCCTCTCATTGGCTACAGACCAAAATAAAGTGACTTTGACTCATTTACAGTTATTCCATGAGTGACTTAGCAAGAAGTGATCTCTATGGACTCCCACGGACTGGAACACCAAACCTCTCAGTTGCTTTGAACCACAGACAAATCCAAATCTGCATTTATTGCTCCTGCAGAATGGCAGGAACTAAGCTTGATATGGTGCCTTCATGACTGGCAATGCACAGTGAGAAGCAGACATCCTGAATCCCACATCCATTGAATCCAAATAATGTTCACTTTCCTACAGCCATAATCAGTTCCTAACATCTTGCATTATTTGTTTTATTTACACTGTCATCTTATACCACATCTCTTGCATGCATTTGAAACTGAAGAATCATTTTATCTACTCAAGAAGCGTGAGCACACCCCCAGTCATCAGCAGCAGCTCACATGATATGAACTCACAACTCTTGAGGATTACGAGTTCAGTGGTACTTGGTCTTCATGGCCAAATACTGTAATTCCTAGGTTGTTTCTGTGGGATTTCGCCAACATCAAATGACCTTGGAGCCCATCTCTCTACTTGAAGTCTACTGAAGAGCAATACTGTGTGGAGATTGTCAATAAGAGTTGAAGATACTACATGATTGATTTCAACTCATAACTCTGCTGATAGGTTTTAGGAGCTTTCTCCTCTGGTTTTGGTCACACCGGTTCCCAGTCACAGATTAATTTTCTGTTGGATGCCACTCCTACAAGATTGGTTAGCTGCTATTGAGTGGCAGGTCATTAATCACAGGACAAAGCCAATTGCTCTTTAAAATAAAATTCATGCGTTGTTTTTGGTTGCAGAATAAAGGCATATTCCTCCAATGACCACATTTGAATTTGTCATATCATCAATAATGGCAGGCTTCTGAAATGTCATTCTTTGCAATGGTATTCCCTTGAGGAATAAAAGCAGGAAGGGAAATTGACTTAATTCTGCTTTTTCAACTTTTTTTTTTTTTTTTTTTTCACTTTTCTTTCTGGTAGGTTTTCTTATGCCTGTTTCCTCAGTGACACTAACATGCCTCCCCACCCTTTCCACCACCCCACCCCCATCCAATTGCTGAAATTATCTGTGGTGTTTGCTTTATTACAGCTCAGGCAGCTGATATGGGAAGAGCTGGCGTCTGCAATGTCTGACGTTGTGTGTGAAAAGAGAAAATAGAAAGAAAATAACCAAGCTACTGAGAATTAAAGTAGCTCTTTTTCCAACATGTTCACAGATCTGCCAGGTTCACACATCTGTTGGGTTGAAGAGTGTAGGGTGTCATTTAAGCTTCATTTAGCAGTCTGATGTTTATTCTGGGGAGCTGCCTTCTTTTTCTTTTTATCTCCAAAAAAGGCCTGGAGACAGTCCTCAACATTAGATTTTTTTTCATATGTCTGCAATACCATGAAAGAAATGCTGCAAAGGGCTAACTCTGGGTGGAACCAAGCAGAGGAGAACCTTATACCAGATGTTACAAACCAGACCACTGGTGGGACACAAAGAGCTTAATAAGCGAATTTAAACCCTTCAGCCTTTTCACTTGGAAAGGGAAACAAGAGCTTCTTACACTAAAAGGTCTTGTAGTTTTAAGAACTCATTTAGGGCTTTGCACCACAGACATTGGGCTATGAATTTCAGGAGATCAGCAGACATTTCTCAACAGCTAAGCTGTTCCTGCAACAAGACCAAGCAAAGAAAGGCTACAGAGAAAATGTGGGTCTGGGAAAACCTGCCCACACCCTGAAGTAAGATAGTCACACCTCTTAATGACAGTCCTTAGACTGAAATGATTTCAGGATACAGTAGGGAATCAGAAAAAAGTTTAATAAATTTTTTTTTATAAGTCTTCTCTCCTCTTTTTTCTCTGCTTTTTAAGCTTTGCAGAACTTATTTAATATCAATGCAGAATAAATCTGGGGAGAAAAGTTTTAGCATTAAATTAACTTTTCATTGCATTTTAGCATTTTTAATCCAGCAGACAAAAAAATCATTATTTTCTTAAATTTAATTAATTTACTAAACTCCTCACGGTTCATTGAATTCAATCCTGTATCTGCTATCTTTCTGGGTCCATTAAGCTCCTGGGGTTCAACTTCATCTCTTCTAACTCATAAAAATCTCATCAAAATGGAAATAAAATGCAATTTTGAACTTGCTAATGAAGGGAAAAAATGTTAACTTTCCAGTGCTGTTGAATTAATGGATTATCTTTGCCAGCCCATTTTAAAGGAGAAAACTTTCACACTGGGGCAAACTTATAAAAGTGGGAATAATTGCACAAAGAGGCACTAGCTGTGCCCATATTTTTCACTTCTTTACTCTGCTACTACCTATGATATTACTGCATTAAGATTTCTCTCCCTGGAGCTTGCTTTTTCTTCTATCCAAGCAAGATGGGTATTAATGTTCTTATAGCATATCACATATTGTTATTAACTGCGAAAGTAGTCCTAGATGTCAAATGCTCGTTATAGCTTCAGTTCAGTAAAGCACAGAAACACCTGCAAAATTTTACGCCTGAGAAGCAGTCATAGGTTATTGGTTTGGAGCAAGGGGTTTTGAGGGATGGAAAGTGAAAGTGGGCTTTAATTACTTAAGCAGTGATTAAAGCATTTGGGGAAGGTGGGAAGGAGGAGGTAGTGTGGCCTTTGGTTTTGTTATTTTTGCAGATCAGGTGGTTTTTTATTACCAAATAACATTTTAGTTTGCTTCTCCTGTAGGCTTGCAATTTCAGCTTTGTTTGGTATCATCGTCTGATCTTAAATCAGGGCATAGTAACAAATATCTGGAGTTTGCTAACTTTCACTCCAGAAGTATTTTACAGCATCTTCCAATGCTGTAAGAAATAGTTTGGGGCTCTTCTAACCCCCAGGTACATAAAGGAGAACTCAGATCTGGAAATTATGGAATTAGTCATATTTTTCCTAGGAATTCTTTTTCTCAACTGACCCTTCTAAAAAAAAGACTTTTTTTATCTTGTTCTTTTTTTTACCTTTCCTTGAAAAATACTTTTATGTGGTGTTTGTATTTTTTTCTGTTACCATAATTTTGTACTGTTTTGCCTCCTTTTAATGATAATATTTTTCAACATCATTTCCACTAAGAAATAACTGGGAAAAGAGACCTTGCAAAACACTAATGAATTTTTAATTATTTTTTTTTTTTAGACCTGCAGCAGTAGACAAAATATGTGGAAGAATTGAGAAAAGGATTCAAAACAGGATTAAAAAAAATGAAGTGACTTGCTTATCTCTAATTTGGAATTCTACAAGAAAAAAAAAATATTTCTCAAGCATTCTAACATACTGCAACTTGCATTTGTAAATAGAGATATATATTGCTCCAGAAAAAAGTGCTCACTATATTATTTTTAGTGTTATCATCATTATTATTATATGCATAACTGAATCATGTTCATGGACCAAGCCAGACTAGGTTAATGCCTGTGCAAATTATGCACAAGCAGTGATCAGATCAATGAGTTTTTCATATTAATAGCACTTAATTACCATCCTTTAAACACAAAACCTGAATGACAGATGAGTAAGTCTTTACGAATAATGCTGATCATATTTCAGACAGACAAGGAGTTGATCTAATGACCCCAGAACCATCGTTTTGTCTCCTCCTCATGTTCCTCCTCCTGGAGAAATCACACATGGCTGATGAGGGTTTGGCAGGGTGTGGATGTTCATCTCTGAATGAATGCATCTGTATTTGATCCTTAGACAAGGAGATTTTAATGTTCTGCACACTGGATACAGAACGTTATGGCTTCTTCAGGGTTTCCTGCTTTGGAGAAGCAAATCCAAGTGTGCTGAACAGGCTGTCTCTGAGTGGCTCACTCTGCCCTGTGCCAACACTGACAAAATGGTCCCCATGGAGGTGTTAATGTATGAGCCAGAACATCGCTGCTTTTCCAAGGTGGCTGATTTCTATGCTCTCTTCAATCCATTTGTGACTGTCAGATAATTAGCTAGCTAATTTTCCTACCTATATGCATGGGCTCTTGATGAAGATTTGGGAACTCAGTTCTGGAATAAGCACTCAAGATCTGCTCTGTAGCCTTTAGATGTTGAAAAGAGAGAGCACAAACTGTACAGGAAGAAGTTTCTCCCAACATTTTCAGAATTGACATTTGTGCTGGATGACCGAATTGCAGAGGAAGAGGAAGAGGAAGGGAAGGAGCCTGAGAGAGCTTTGAAGTCACTCCCTGCTCTGCTAATACTTCTCTGCTGCCCACCAGATCTGTATGCACTTACCCAGTTCTCCAAGACGTCAACAATGAGAAATCATCACTTTCCCCATGCAATTGTTTCCAGTGCATAACTACCTTACTGTTAGAAAGCTTTTGTTAGTGTCTAACATAGATACCTCTTGCACTTTCTCCCTTCTTCCATGTCACAGACTGTTACATACATGCTTGCCTTTGGCTACCTCCTCCATAGGCTAATTACACTCAGTTTCTTTAAACTTTCCTGGCAGCAGTTTTCAAGTTTATAGCACTTTCCAGGCTCTCAACATTGGTATCACCTGAAATACAGTGACCACACTTAAGTCCTGGCATCCCGCCTTACGAAGTCCCAAGGATGGTGACGTCAAACAGCTTGCAAAAAACCTTCCTAGTTTATATCCTGGAATGACATCTGCATTATTTGCATGGTCTCAAACTCCTTTATTTGTTGTATTCTACTCCTACTGTTGTTCTTCCTAGAAATATTACCTGGCTAGCTCGCCTCTGCTTTTTATTTGCACTGCACACTATTCCTGTCAGGTGGAACACCTCTCATTCACCTTGTTGAATTGTATGCTATTTCCTTTTCAGATCATGTTTCTATCTTGGTTATTCAGCACATTTTCAGCCTCCCCTCATTCAACATTAGCCACAGCTTGATAGTCATGTTTTTATTCTAATACCCAAACTGTTAAGAACATTGAATAGTTTCAAGAAAGTGGCTTGTGCAATCCCTCTTAATAAACCCTTCCATTTCAAATACAGATAGCTATTCTCCCTGTATACTTTTGCAGTCTTTTTTATTCACTGTACAATACTGTCACCTAGACCACTCTTCCCTAGTCTGTTTACCCATACTATGCTCAAGCTTTCTTTGAGTGAGACAAGGGAACAAAACACACAGCTCCACATACTTGTTGCAGTATCATCAGAGTTCACTCATTTCATTTAAGATTAAGTAATCGAGCCCTCTCAGACTGATCTTTAAACCATCAATGTCATTGCAAAGTGGAAATATCATCCAACACCAACTAGCCATTAATTAGTCACTGGTGTTAGTATCATTGTTATTGTTATTAAAGCTAATGTCAAGAAGACAAGTTCCACCTGAGGAGTGGGTGATTTAACAGCTACTAGCTGGCAAGCACCTGTGGTTCATTGACTTCCAGTTCTTACAGCTAGATATACACAATCACCTCTGCAAAGGGTCTGCTGATATTTATAAGGAAAGTTCTTGTTTGAAAGAGGTTGACCCAGCCTGGCTTTTAGTACTCTGATTTAAATGTTAAGGCAAATATTAGATTATTAACATTCTGTCTACCCTACACATTTATCCCTTCTACCTAAAATATCAGGAAGTAGTCTTATTGGACCCAACCTCTATAACTTCTATTAATGCAGTCTCATTTCTTCTCTCTCTTTCTATACCTTTACATGAGGCAGAGGAAAATTAGCAAATTTCCAGGAATAGTACAATTAATAGTGACAGATTCTGCTACCGCAACTCAAAATAAGAAGCCTTTCACATTGCTTTAGTAACTGAATGCACCCTGAAGAGAACAGAGGTGTGTACTTGTCCTGGCACTGCGACTGGGTACCCAGGTAGGTGATTTCAAAAGCAGGTGCTCCTTGCATCTGCTTTGTCTCTCTGTGCTATCTCTCGCCCTGTTTGTACAGCAACTTAAACAATGAGTCCCAGTTTGGCTCAGGATAGAAGCACAAATGCTAAACAGTAGGAGAACGAGATACAATAGAGTTGCCTGTGATTTCACAAAGGTAGTACAACAAAACTCCAGGTTACTGATCATTGTAAATTTTTCACTTTCCAAATTGATGTTGGTTAGAAATCCATCCCTTTTCACCAGATCTAGATCCTCCTGCCTGGGTTCATGTGTGGGGTCTCGATGCAGTTTCAGACTTGGGAAGGTTCAAAAATGATTCCAAGAGGGAGATTAAGACACGAATGAGGTCAGATGCCACTAAATAGTCTTATTTTATTTTTATGCCTAAAGATAGAGTAAATCAATTTCATTTTCACACCTAAAGTTAGAGCAACAGAGACAACAGGAGAGAAATTATGAGGAAAGTTAAGCAAGCATGCAAGAAGATAAGCAAGAGATAGTCACCGCCAGAGATCTAAATGTCATCCCCTGTGGGGCAGCTCTCAGGTTTCAAGCCTCAGTAGCACTGGAAGTTTGCAGGTCTCAGGTCCTGGTAACACTGGCAGTTTGCAGGTCTCAGGTCGTGCCAGTATCAGAGTCCAGGTCCTGGTAGGTGCTGGCAGCACTCGGGTCTCAGGTACACTAGTCCCAGGTGACATGTTTTGGTCCTAGTGGTGGGTGGCCACACGTGCAAGTTGTAACTTGGTCATTTTATGACAGTTGGTGGCAGGCGTTACCTGAGCACACTACAGGCCTTGTCACAGATGTTGGTGGCTGATTTTGCTGGAGCTTCACTTGAGCTTACACAAGCTTCAAGCATTCTTTGAGTTTTAGGAATTCACAGTGATCTTCCATTTTGCACTTTAATTCACCGTATTTAGGCCTTTACAGTGGGCCCAATTAAGCAAGCAGCATGAGAAAGCATTTTTCTGTAACAAACAGGCCTTAAGAATATTATTTTAGCAAGCAAGCTTTGAGACAATTCACAGTATCTCAGCTTTCTACACTTATGCCATGTGTTAAGGACTACTGTCTTTCACACACACTCAAACCGTATGTTGAGAGCCACCATCTCTCACATCAGGCCATGTAACCCATTACTTGGCTGAGCGTTACAAGCAGCCTAGCTGTATTCTGTAACCAGCATAAAAGATAGAAACCCTCTGTAGGACTACCTTGAGCCCACATGGCTTCTTCATGGTTGCCTGCTTCCCCCATTGAGTACAGGAATGAAGCTGATCTCACTGTCATGTTAAATACTGAAAGATAAATCTAATGAATCTAGATAATTTTATTTTGTTTTCTGACTGTCCAGAATGAAGCTTCCCCCATTGAGTACAGGAATGAGGCTGATCTCACTGTCATGTTAAATACTGAAAGATAAATCTAATGAATCTAGATAATTTTATTTTGTTTTCTGACTGTCCAGAATGAAGCTGTAACCATCAGAAAGAAAATAAACTGAATACTCTGATAATCTTTTCTGAACAGCCAGTTCATCTGAGATTACCTGGTTGTGTCATTACTTGATGTCAGTTAAAACTAAAGGCAGTGGGGATGCAGGGAATGGGATGTGACACAGAGAGGAGATCTGTAGGGACAACACTTCCTGGGGTGCTCTGGGCCACAGTTCCTGCCACTACTGCCAACCTGGCAACATGTGGTGGTTGCTTCCTTAATCTCAGCTCTTGGAGTCCTCTGAATATCTGGGATCTCAGCTACTTTTCTTTTAAAGCAATGTTCTAGTCTCAATCAATTAAAAAAAAAAAAAAAAAAAAAAAAAAAGAGGCAACCAAGAACCAAGGTATGAAAGCAATCTCAAGTTTCAAAGTTTAGAAGGAAATGGAAAATAATTTCTTAAGTATTCAGTTTTTGGAAACTTTCATATCTAAAGATGGTGCTTAGAGACAGAGACAGTTAATTCATTATTTCAAAATACTTGGTGTCAATATCATCAGTTTGAGGAACAGTTCAGTGTGCAAACTCCCTATCTAGACAATGTGTTGCAACAGCAGCCTCTAAAAAACAGGTATAAAGATATTTCATTTGCTGTTTAACCCCATCTTTGATCACACATAATTTTTTTTGTCCCTGTGGAAAGCCCATAAATACCAGTCATTCATTTCTCCACATATTTGCTAAGAATAATTCAGTGTTATCCATTTACTTCTATTCCATCACTTTTTTTATTCTCTCCTTTCTTTTTCTTCTTTCAGACTATGGCTTTCCTCAGAACATGAGTATTTTGGGAAATAATTAAATTTTGCTAATTTACTGTCATTAGTTTGTCAAAACTCTAATTCCCACGCCCTCCCCTACACACACGCTCCTGTCGACCACTGTAATTATGTTGGTTTTATAGTTTTGACTTTATTAATTGAAGAAGTGTGTTAAAATTAACTCTGTCCCACTGGAGTCCCATTGTTTGCCTCATGGAGATTTTATTCAGCTGGTGAATGATGGCAATTAACTTGTGCCCTAATTGTTAAATGATTCACTGATATAATTATGTGTTTTATGTCAAGCTACTGATAAGCTGATAATTAATAATGCTGCTTAGACAGAGAAATCACTTATTCCGACAGAGTTGTTTGCTACATTTGTACTTTTGGTCATAATTAATATTCCATGGGATTTGGATGCAAGCTGTGAACACAGTTGATTGGAAAATGACTCTGGTTTTGCTGAGGGTTATCATGCCTCTGCAGAAAGCAGGCTTCTCTAGACTTTCAGGGATCACACTTAGGTGTCAGCGTCCCAGCCCTGATGCCACTCCTAAAGGAACACCCTGGATGAACCTTGCTGGAGGGAAAGTTTCCTCCTAAATTGGGGTTCTTTTGGGGTAGCTTGAGCTGAGAACCCAGCACTGCCAGGCAAGAGACTCCTCAACCTCTTGGCCACTTCCCTGCCCAGATTCAATCCCTGTGCCTCAGAAAGTCAGGAGGTTGGCCATGGCTTAGGGATGTGCTTCTCAGAGAACTGTATTCCCATTTTACAACATTGGTGGGGCAACTGGTACCACAGAGAGCAGCTATCTTCCACTGCCCTTACAAAGCCACCAACTCTGAAGCCACCACTTCGTTCATCAACATATCTTGAAACAACAACTGTGGAGATGGGAAGGTGGATACTGCCTCTCTCCTTATGTACCTTCACACAGAGAAACAACATTCAGCCCAAAACATTATTCATGACTCAAGCCATCATCTTTACCAGCCCACAGTGATGTCACAAAATATAAGGCAGGCAAGCTGTCCCTGCAGAGCCTGGGTCAGTTGTACCTCGTACCACTGCACCAGCTATTTACCACAAAAAGCTTTCAGTCAGGTTAATTCACAATGTGTCTTGATGTACTGTCCTTTAAAACCAGGACTATAACTATACAGAAAATCATTCTGGCAAGTGTATAATGCTGTGTTAAAATACATTACCTTAAATTATATTGTCTTACACATAGCACTGTAATGTTTGAATACGTTAAATTTCTATAGCCTCGGTTTGGTAGCCTTCACTTTGGAAAGTGAAGATTGCTAAAGTTTCTCTGTTTAATTCTCATAACAGGCAATATTTGTGATTATGACTGGCATCCACATGGGACTTAGAGACACCCCTAGCCCCTTAAAATCAGAAACAAGCCCCATAACATTTACGCTCTTCCTGTGCAACAGATGTAAAACCTCAATAGCCAACACAAAAGCTGTGTGTTTCTTTCCTGAAATAGCAGGGAACAGAGGTCAAAGAACTTGCCCCAAGACAAAAAGAGAATCTGTCGCGGAACCAGAAATCAGCTAAACTCTCCTGGGCAATATTATTGTCCTTTCCCCACATGAGAAAAGTTCATGCAAATGCTTTTAGTCTCTCTTATATGTGGATTAGTTTTCATATTACTTCTGTAAGAGGTCTTATATATGGACAAAAAAGACAGAGCGATATTGAAAAGTTTGGCACCTAAGTGAATATTTTTAAAAATTTTATTACTATATTTAGACATTTATTTGAACATTGGAATGACTTCATTTGTCTGATTTATGGAATGGTAAGGACAGACAGAAAGAAAGATAGACTGAAGAACAAAACTGAAAGGTAGTGATATGTTGCTTATCACAGTCAAAATTCCAGGCATTTCTTGAAATTTGACACAAAGATTTTTTTTTTTCCTGGAAAAAGTTGGTGGTCTGGAAACAGCTTTCCCAACCTATGAAATCTTTTGCAAAAGGGAAGATGTTTCCCATTCCAGTTTTAGATAAAAATGTAACATCTCAAAACATCTACATGTTGAAATTCATGGAAGAAATCAATTAATGTATTAATATCTCTACACCAAACAGATTACATTTCAGAATTTTGGCTCTGAAAATGTTTCTCAGCACAGAAAATGCACAAATGAAATGCTTTCACCATTTCAAAACATTTTCTCCAAAATATTTCAAGGGGAAATAGTTATTAAAACCCCCTACCAGCTTCAGACAAATCAAGATGTTTGTGTGGAAAACAAATTCATGGCTTCCTGGAAAAAAATTCCCTCCAACTCTGTTGGAGGCCAAGACTGAAACCACTTAGAAATGAATAGGGCAGCCGACAATGACGGAAGCATGATGTGCCCTCCAAGATGCACAAGCAGCTCTTCCCTTTTTAAAGGAATTTCTGATACAAATGTAAATGTTTGACCTGATTAAGTTCCTTCTGCTCAGCACCTCCCAGCCGTAGTGTGAGCTGAGGGACTGTGAAAGATGGATGATGTTCACCAAAGCGAACAAAGGCCCTTCTGCTTAGACAGAGCTCCTAATCCTATGGACCGATGGTTTCTGAGACCTTCAGGTCCTATGATTATAATCAGGCAACTGTGAGAGTTGCACAATCTGGCCCAGAACAAGGAACCGCACATGTTGGTTGTACAGTGTGACTGACTTAATGCTGCCACAGGAACCTTAATACCTTAATTTTTTTGTGTTTCTTGGCTGTTTTTAAAGTTAACTGTGCAATCTTAATGGAACTGTAATGAACTCTTTTGCTAGACTGCATTTGCAATGCTGTGCTACTAAATCTTTATTTCACACCTTATTACAGGCCTTACTGCATGAGGCTGCCCAAAGGCATCAAGGACTAAGTGGTATTATTGTGCAGACAGTTCAGCTTAGCAAAAATGGTCTAAATAGCAGGACTGATGGTGGGTGCCTTACAATACCTGCCTTAGAAAAAAACAACAACAACAACAAAACACTAAACCCTGCCTCATTCTTGTACGTACTGACATTTCCAAAAGGCCAATAGTTATGAACTGCATTTCCAAACAAAGTATGAAATTTTTGTTGTGCCCTCTGGTAGGTGCTTCTGTCAAGCGCCATCACTGCAGAAGCCCACTACGTTTTTGTTTTTCTTGATCAGTGTTTGCAGGCAACTCACAGAGCTAAACCAGCCCTCTCCAGGTCTCCTGCTGTATCCACACACTTTCCCAGGCCTGAGGACCATAGTGACGGTCTGGATTGTGGAAACAGGAGTTCTAGTCTGGCTCCAAACTCCAAAGTGTAATGAGAAGGCCAGTAAGTCTGAACAAGAGCAAGTCTGGACAAGTCTTGTTCTCCATCTCTAGCTGCAGAGTCCTTCCCTCAACCCTGTGCTGCCACTGGTACATAAGTGGCTGTGCAGTGGGATGGTTAAAGGAGTTGATGGAAAACTAAGGAGAAAAAAGAAAAAAATAAGGTGTTGTGTTTTTTCTGGTTTTGTCTGGCAACTGCCCAGTCACATGAGTATCAATGAAAGCTAAATCAGGAGCCTGGAAGAGCCTGGACCATGCATTCAAGGCGAATGAGAGCAGCACTGCAACAACTTGGGTGTAAGCAGGGGTCAGCAGCTGTGGCACTATGTCCTTCACAAACGTACCCTGCCTCTAGAAATACTGTAAATTCTTCAGTTTTAGGGTCTTTAAATAGAGGACGTGGTGCTTAGAACTTAGTGGGGCCGTTATGATTAAGCCTAGACCTCTGTGGAGTGTTACTTTAAAAGTACTCCCTCCTAAGCACACTGCTTTAGAAAACTCCTACAAGTATCAGTGTTGCTTCTTCTGACTGTATGTGCTCGAGTCAAATTGTCCCCTACTAAATCCAGTGGGCATTTCTTAAAAGCATCAGGGCTGCAGTTCCTATGTCAATAATCAATGCACAACTTTGGGTAGAGATTCCCATACAATTGCATGAGATAATTTATGCTTTCATTGCAATGTTTCCCCTCTATCCTCATCAAATATGAACTTTACATATATCATATCTAGGCATGAAAATTTTGCAGTTGGATATTCTGAGTTTCCAAATGGCTGAGATACCCCAGGGAACCCCACAGAAGGAATCTGGCTGGCTCTGGCACTGTGGCAGCGCAGGACTAATCCCATGGCAGAATTTAGAAATGGCCAAGGCGAGGCATAGAGCTGGAGTAACTGACAGAGGATGGCATATCACATTCATTAGCACTGTGTCATAAATATGATAATTTCTGATTTGCCTCCCTTTTGCCCCTTGGGAAGGTAAAATGTGAATGAAAATACGCTCTCATGTTTGATTAAAATTTTAAAGACATACCATTAGGTATTGCTTGTGCAAAAATGAAGTTTTAGTTAAAAAGTTAAAAAGCTGAAGGAAAAAAAAAAAATTTAAAAAACGTGTCTCATAAGGGTAGAAATGTGCCCTTCATTCATTTTAGTGTTTGGAAGAGAGGATAATTCAATGCTGGTTTTTATGTTATTCTTCTTTTTAAAACAGAATCTTTTATAAATGCGGGTTCAAACACAACTCACTGCAGGTAAAAAAGAGATCTGAAAAATGAAAGTGGCCCCAAAATAGAAGTGTTGAATCTGTTATTAATGGAAAAGCAGCCATTATTCTAGGCAAGTTCTATTTTTTCAGTGTAGAAATAAGCCCAAATATATTTTGGGTATTTTCCATTTTTTTTTTTCCTGGGATTTCTGTATATCCAGCCAGCACAATAGTTTTAATAGATCTGATCCACATTCAGAAAAATCTAGGCAGGCCCATAATATCTTTGCAAATCAGCTGTGCCCCTGATCTGTAATAAGTATCATGCTGTTGGGAAATGCTGAACAGACGTACTGTATTCATGCTATCTAGCTATTCAGTTCACACGCAGTAAATCCAGCTGAAAGCTCTGCAGAGATTGCATGTGCTCCTGATAACCAGGACAAAATAATGGAAAATGTCCAGCATCATCTCCAGTTTAGAATCAGAGATTCTAGCAACTCATGATAGAGGTTATTTGTGATTTTTGGCATTTTCTGTAGAATCCTCATTTCTGGCCATCAGTCACTGTCATTTATCAGAAAGAAAAAAAAAAAAAAATAAAGTTTTTAAAATCTTGAAAAGCAAAGGAAAATTGAAAAGGCAAAACCCACACATTTCTTGTTGAAATAAAAGCTGGTTTTTAAGTCACTAATGATCTTATACTGCTTTGAGTTGGCAAAGTCCTGCCTTCTTTCCCCCAGTTTGATGCAGTATGTATGGCTATTTTACAGGCAAGAGTTAGCTTTAAAGTCTTTTGAAATTTGCAGAAAGTCTTGGATTTTTAGCATCTAAAAAAATCGCTGTGGTGATGGATGAGTGGGCCACCCACAGGTGAAGAGATCAAAGATCCATGGTAATTGCAATTTAGCAACAAAGGACAAAACAGAGGGACAGGAAACTTTGTGAAATGAGAATAAAGGGAAACATATAAAGGAGCTAGTTAATATCTAGTTTCCTGGGTTTCTAATGAGTCAACTTGGCGCAGGATGATTAATTACCTGCCAGCTTTGACTCTACAGATAGAGCAGCATCACTCTGAACTGATATTCACTCACGACAGGGAAGAGAGAAGGTGGTTTTTCTTAGGAAACAGTTTATTGCCACTTTCAAAAGCAACATCGTTGCAGATATAAACCTGGGAAAGCTGATTTCCATTTCACTATAGCGAAGAGAACCCTCCTTTTCAAGCTTTGGAACTGTGACAAAGCAGTGACTTTATCCTTACACATTAAGGAGACTAATTCCAGACATCCTCATTGCTAGTTCTGGAAAGATCCTCAGCAGGATGGTACCTTGAGGGGAGAGTGGATTTGGGCATGAGCGATGTATGTTATGACAACGCCCATGCAAAGCTCAGCAGTGTGGTTTTTTCTCATGCATTGATACCAAGGCCAGTCTTTCCACAATGAGTCTCCATTCACTTTAAATAGTTGTTTGATGCTTTTTAGGGAGGTCTCTGGGGCTATTACCTATGAAAATCACATCCTCAGAGAATTGCTCCCAGTCACTCGTTAAAGTCAGTGACACAGATATGACTGCAAGCACGCTTCCCGTAATCCAGCTTCACAAGGTAGTAGTAAAACCCATCCACATGTTGCTATTCCAAAACTTCAGCCATGATACATCAGAGCCCAATTTTAGTCTTGTTGGTACAAATGTCACAAATGTTACTCTGCTCATAGTCAGATCCTTCACTCTTATTTCTTCCTACATTCCTTAAGCTTGTACTCATTTTTTTCAGTTGAATACCTTCAGGGTGAAAGCTTCATCCTCTTCCTTTTTTTCTTTTTTCTCCAGTATTTCTCTAATGACCTACCCAGAGGAAGAACAAGGGCTAAAATATTTATGTGTGCAGATGAAACTGTTATTCTAGTTGCTGTTAATGATATTTGCTTCCATTTCTAATAACCTCTCCCCCGAAATGACATGTATGATAGCCAGGCTTAAAAATATTCATCTCTCTCAGTCTTAATGAAACTCTACTAGGCTCTCTGTCTGCTGGCACACTTAATCCTTCTAATCTTCTAATACCTTTAATGCACCTGACCCTGTCTGTTCAAGCTGGGTGTGATCAGATTCTGGTTTTGGACTTATGTGTGTCTTTGATAAATTCACTTTCTGGATACTTACAAATATTCCCCTCCTATAGTAAACATATTGGTGATTAGACTGCAAATAGAATTAAGTTATTCTCAGCAGCTGATGAGAAGGCAGCTGGGCAAAAGGCAGAGATGTGGATGCCTGGGTGAGTCCACTTATAGTTTTGATTTAATCGTAACGTTGCCCACACACATTAGGAAGTAACATCTGCCTCCCATGATTTTGCTTGGCCTAATTATGCTCTTAGGCTTTGTTAGGTCGCTTGATGTCAAAGGTTCAGCAATTTACCTCTCTTCTCTAAAAATAACCTGGAGAGATACTAGAATTATCCAAATGCTTTTCTTCATGTTTGTTCGATGAATGGAGGAAGTTCAAACTCTCACCAAATACAATCTTTCTGAAAGCAGAAGGGCTGAGTGAGTAGTACTTTTAAGAGTGTGTTTCAGAGACATTGAAATATTCTGTCTTAATGCACAGGCTGGGCTCTGCAGTACCAGCCCAGCCTACAAAGGTCAGGAGTCTGCAGATGTGCTTTGGAGCAGGGTATGGCTGGCAGTCATGGGATACCAGAGAAGGCATCAAGGCTCCTTTTTTTCTTAAATTCATCTTGTAGACTCAGAAACCAGCACAACTAAATTTGCTGCAAGAGAAGAAAGTTTTATGACATTACAGATGATTTGAGCAGGAGGTTGGACTAGATGACCTACTGAAGTGTCTTCCAACGTGAACTACCATTTAACACCAAAACTAATTTCATTATATTTGGAGAGGAAAAGGAAAGTAAAGGGATTAGCTAATGACTTTTAAGCACTTACATTTTGACAATCCTGGTACCCTTTCTTAAATTTAAATATGTATTTTTATGCTATATTCATACATACACACAAACACAAGCAGGACATCTGATCAGTGCTGTCACAGCAACCAGCTAGAATAAAACTTATCAAAATCTCAAGAATGATGGCACATGAGGGGAAAAATAAAAATTGAAACTACTGTGAAATGGAGGTTGTGGCAAAGCAATTCAGATTGTTGCCTTGCAAGCGACAGATGGGCAAGATTATGGGTGAAGGCTGGAATAAATTAGGAAAGAGGTTGCAATAGAAGAAGATCAAAGCTTATTTTTGCCCACCTGATCTGGAGCAACGTAAATGTTTTTTTTGTAACTGAGACAATAACATAGCTGTTTCAGTATATTAGCATTCCGGATTTTTTTTCAAAGCATAGTTACAGCTTCTCTTCCACCAAAAAATTCTGCCCAAAACCCATAATCTTTCTCTTGTCTCAGTACAGAAAAGCCTGTCCTGGACAGGCACTTGTGAATTCATGGCTTTGGAAATCAAGAAAAGCTTGCTGTTACCTATTGGGGACTCATTTCTACTTATCTGGCTTTGTGATCTACTTTCAGTCTTGCCAAGGACATTTCTTTTGATAGTAAGGGAGTTTGTAAGTATTTTGCTTCCCTTCCCTTGGTTGAGACTGACAGAGATTATAAAGTGGGTTTACATGTGGCATTACTGCAAGACCATCTCCATTTTTGTATTAGGCAGATTTTCACAGTGTACTGTGAATTGGCTTCACCCACACCCACCTCAATGTTGTGGCCACCTTTGTCAATTTTGTATTTAACAGGCACAAAGAAAAAACAGGATTAAATGATGCAACACAAAGTGTTAATATCTGTTTCTTTGTCTCACATAAGCTCCATGTAACTTTGAAATCTGGATGGTTTCCAACTAAAAAGAACAGAAGATGGAGGAGAACTGACAGGAAAGCAGCGCATCAGCTGTGGGTTCTTTGGACAGCATAACTGGCAGCCTGGAAGGCTTTTTAAATTAAAAATCATTTTCTAAAAATTTGCTCTGCATGCTGTGTATTAAATAAATGAGTTGGGCATCTGATAACTAGTTCAGGTCTGAGGCTCTGAAGTGATCAGTGTGGAAACTCTAGAGAGAAATAAATAAACAAAAAATTACACTGGTCTGGTCCCAGATTCCCAGAGGTTACAGAAGAGTCAAATTCATCCCTCTTTCCCTTATATCTAACACTGGTTTATTGAAGAGACTTAAAAGCAGCAACTTTTACTCCAAGAAAGAATGCTCATCTTAGTTCTTAATTAAGAGACTCCCTATAGTTAAAATAATCACACGTATTGTAGCAGGCAGCCCACTTGGAATAAAACCAAGGTCCTGAACAACAATATACAGAAAATATTGAAGCAAGAACATGCAATAAGTTTGGGAGGACTGATAACCTCTGGAGTGGGAAGAGATGGATTTTTTGAGTGGAACCTCTCTGTCATAGCAACATGACCTTAAATGAATTTATTTGTGGAGGCCTGGCATTATAGTTGCTGTAGTACCAATTGAATGGAAACAACACCATCTCCAGATTATTTTTTTTTTCTTTTAGCAATTTGTTAAGCTGTAAACCCTAAACATTTTAATGAAAATACAGAAGTGCAAAACAAAACTCTGTGTGGTTCATATTTTATCCAAAACATTGCTGAACAAAAGACATCCCCTTTAGGGCAAAAAAATGCCAAATCCATTTCATACTGTACTTATTTCTCTACTGTCTCTTAAATGATTATTTGCCAAAAAGTATATTATGGGATCATCATTTTTCCTTCTTCCTTCTGGCACAAAATCTTTTTCTGATTCTCAGCAATACAAGATCTGCTGTTTCTTCCCACCTTTCATTTTCCTTTTGTGTGTGCGTGTGTGTGTTTATGTGTGCTGACAAATTCAATCTGCATTATAAACAGCAATTCTACATGCCAAGCAAGATGCTCTGCAACCTTAGCATTGTGCTCTTTTAAAACAGCATCCCCGGAGGACTGACTTTATGGGTTATTAGTAACATCCACAGAAATGGCAACAGATAACCCTGTCCCATCCTTTGTATGTATTATTCATAAGGCTATAGATTTGTCATGGTAATTTATTGGGTAAATCAGAGACTCCTCTCACTGAAGCACAGTCTGTGGACCACGAGGAGAATAATAGCAAGTTGTGGATGTTGCACAATATGAATTAAAGTTTTAAGTACTACCTCAAGGTGCAGGAAATATGCATGGGAGTTTCTCACATTGAAGACAATACAGATAAGAATGAGAAGAGACTATGCTTGTCAGGAAGAACTTATACTGATTGTGTAATGTGAATATTCACCTGATGGAAAACAAACTGAAAACCATGGAGGCATCAGAGGACTTAGCAGATGATAACTTTACTGCTAGACTGGGGTATAGGTGAATCATGGTAGGGAAATGCATCAGATTCCATTTCCAATTCACCAAATCATCAAGAATGGATTTTTCCAAAGACTGATGTGCCTTTGAAGTAAGCATCAAAATTCCTTGTGCTCTCTTGAACTTCATTGGCCACATTAAATTGAAATACAAGTTAAAAATTTCAAGAGTTCAGAAAAGTAAAACTGCATAGGATACATACTTTTACCTCAAAAAATAAGAAAACTTAAAGAAAACAGCTTGTAAAAATAAAAGCAAAATATACATATATGGACAAAACATACATACCTATGAAACTGAATGATATTATAAAATCAATACATCTCCAGTGCTTTCAGGTCTTGGACCCTCACTCATTTACACTTGTTTTTTGCCCTGTGACTTCAGAGATACTAACTGAATGATGTCAATGCATCAGTTCTTTGTCCATCTTTTGGATGCCACACGCAACTCAAGTCACCTGTTGGAAGGGCAACAGAGTAGGTACAGAGAGGAAGACAAGAGAGAAATACGCAGATGCTCAGAGTTTTGGAGTAGCTTCTTCAGGAAACAAAATTAATAATCTATTGACTCTTCAGCCTGGGAAAAGATGACTCAGAGTGTAACAGAGGTCTATAAAGTCATAAGTGGGACAGACAAGACAAATAGCAAATAATGTATTTGGTGTTTCCCAGCCCATGACAACCAAGGAAACAATCAGGCAGCAGTTTCAGAGCAAACAGAAGAAAGAATTTGCTCAGTCAGTACATATTTGCAGTGTGAATATCTTTGAGGTGGAAATGTAAATAGATTCAAAAAAAGTAATTAGGCAAATTCAGAGAGGAGAGGCACATCAAGAGCTATTGGTCCTGATGATCAGCTAAATTCCCCAGCTCTAGAAGTATTATAGTGCACTTTTGTGGATGCTGAATAGATGCATCAGAGGAAGGCATATATATTCCAGTACAAAAATTAAAGAGCTTCAAATTAAGCTACAAGGAGTCAAGCTCAAAGTAAGTGTGCAGTTCCTCTAGGACTATGTCATCAGGCTGTGAAACTTGGAGTGTTAGAGATACATGGAGTTCAACTGGGTTCAAGGGGGGATGAGGAAAACTAATGAAAGGCAAGTTGATTGAAGTTTACCATTAGGAAGTCACTGATCTATAAATGCTCAACCCATATTCAATGTAATTTTCATACAAACTTCCTCTCTTCTTACTCACTCCTGTTACCACCACTGCTGAAGACAGTCCCTATAGGATTTGACCCCACAAAGCCTTTTAGATGTCAGGAGTGGATGTGGGTCTGCAGTGCAGTGAGTGGTGGGGGGGTTGTTTGATTGGGCACTGAAAGGATTTAAGTGGAGTTAGTCTGAGTTCTCAACCCACCGAAGTCTGTATGCATGTCTGCCCTGTAGGTCAGTTCTCTGCATACAGGATGAAACTGCATGTTGCTTCTGAGGGTAGCTTTTTAAGAATAAAACACCTCACCAAGGGAAGTAAATAAGAGGATTTGTTCTCTATGCAGCTTAGGACCAGATCCATAAAAGTATTTGGCCTCCTACCTCTCACTGACCTCAGTAGTTAGGATCCCAAATACCTCTGTACGCGACAGTGTGGCAGTGTTGGTAAAGAAAAAAAATCTGATAAACAGCCAGCACGGTGAAAAAAAAAAAAAAAAAAAAAAAAAAAACACAACCAAAACTCAGTATTGAGTACAGCAACCTGGGAATTTCCTAATAAATGTTTTTTTTCCTGTGCTATTTATGTAGGAGTTACTTTGTCTGCATTTGTCTGCAGTGGATGATATGACTCCATCTCTGCAGCACATGCTGTGGCCAACCAGGAGGACAAGCAAATGGTCTGGTAAATGGCAAAAGCAATACATACACCTGTCTGAGAACAATCAATTCTGGTTTGTCAGACTTGGGCAGATCATACTAAGTGATGATTTCAAAGCTCAAGATTGACAAACGTTGCTCTGATTGTCCTCCCCACACAACCTCTCCAATGAGTGAGAGAGCAAAGCATGAAGGAGATCACTAAATATTTGTAATGTAACACTGCTACTGAGAAACAAGAAGAGCAAAAGGAAACAGGGAGACAGATATTCTTGCATCTATGGTCAGACAGATTCATCTTGCACTTTGCTAGGAAAATGAACCAGAGCAGATCCCTTGGGCCTAGCCATCACAAGTCACAAAGTTGCTTGATGTTTCCCATATAGTCCTGCTTTGCTTGGTTCTCCTCAACATTGTAGGCATCTTAGCTTCTGCCAAATCCCAGCCTGAGGATCTATCGACCCGTCCAGAAGAGGTGATCCCACAGATGGTCTCTGTTGTCCCAGATCAATGAGCTGTCACTCATCAGCCTTTCCAAGAACAGGGTTTCCTCCTCAGGTTCTCCACATAGGGGATATATTGCAGGATGTGTTTGACCTGTAGCAGTATAGAACAAAAGTCACACCAGCTTCTCTGCGGGAATAACCTGAATGCATTCCCTGGCTGAGAAGTGGATGTTATCTTTTACAATCACAAGAGCTACATATTCACAAGGGAGGTTTTTGTCCTTGAGCTGAGAAATTATTCAGATGTCAAGTATTTTGAAATCAAGCTACACCACAATGGCAGGAGTTAGCCCACCAACTTACAGATAGTATGGTATCCCCACCATCCCTTGCTCAGAAAAAATAGAAGTATTCCTATTTTTGTAATACCTGTGAGCTCTAAGACAACTAAGACAAAAGTGCAGGATATTATAACCTCACACTGAAACATCATAACCTTAAACTTTCCTTCTAAGTTTCAGCATTCCTTAGCAATTTTTCTCATTTTCTTGTTAAGATGTTCTCATGAAACTGGAAATATTGTCTTCTGGTTTCCCAGATAGTCCTGGCCTCACTTGTGGGACACAGTGTCTTTACAATACTTGCAGGTTAGCAAGGGAAGCAAGTATATTTTTAAGGCACATCTAACATCGATAGAGGGGAAAAAGTTAGTTCTGCAGTTCGTTAATCCAAACAGCAGCACAAAAGGTTTTGTGGGTTTTTTTCCCCCTAGCCAAATTGCCATGCCCTGTATATATGTTCAGGTGTAAAATCTGAGAAAGGTAATTACTTTCCAAGAGTGCTATCAAGGCTCAGGCACTCTCCTCAGCACATAAATCTGAGACAGCCACGCATCTTTGCAAACCTGAAGAGGCTGCTTGAAGAAATGTAAAATCTCTGAATTTCCCTTTTCTTATTTAAATACATGTGACTTCCTCACAGAGGCAGTGAGTGCAGAAGCCCCCCATAAATGGTTTGTAATGCAGTTCTGAATCAAGCCTTTAAGGATTATTAAAGTAATCCATCTTAATTATAGTGAAAACCTGTTACTGGCTTTACATAATAATGCTTCATTTATAATTTCCACTTAGGTCTGCTTCCCTCTCTCTCATGCTTCCCTCTTTCCCCTATAGTGTTTTTCATTTATCTGCTTTTGAACAGAATTACTCAACACCTTTGAAAAGTGATAGAATACTCTTAGAGTGGTAGGATGACACTGTAATTTAAGCAGAAGTCTAAGGAAAATAACGCTTTAGGTTTCCTTCCTAGTTATGTCTCTGGTCAAGGCTCTCTGCTTTATAAACAACTTTCTGGGTCCTTGCAGTCCCAGTCAAGACCAGAGATTAATGAAATGAAATACCATAAAGGTTCATCTCTACCTCAGTCTAAAAACTTTTCTCTGTCTGCCCTATCATTTACATTACCTATGTTATTGCTGCTAATAAACTATGGCTTTCTCAAAGGAAAGATGTGTCTCTTAAAGTCTGGTTAATGCAATGAGACCCCCAAAAGAAAGAGCAAATTATTATTCTGTGCTAGAAGGCTGTTTAGAGGGCTAACAGTACTTTTGATAAAGGCTTCTGAAGATACATACCAAGTGTCTCTGTTGACACCACATTATTATTTTCATTCATATTTGAGTGAGGTTTTGTATTCTGTGCAGAACAACTGAGATGCCACTTTGGGTTGTGTTTCCAGGCCTGCCACAGGTTCCTTGGGTCAGGCTATGCCCATCACTTGCACCCTCACTTCAAAATCTATGCATAAAATTCTTGCTGCCATGCTGTGCACCTCTCTCCAGGCAACAAGACTGAACCCAGAGGCATCCAGCATTTTGCAAACATAGACTGATGCCTAAGCAGAAGCAAATGCAAACTTTTTGCTCAGGCAGTTTTAAATGCAGATGTCTTTTGCAAGCCACGCTTCACTTCTCCTGTTTGTAAAATGACGGGCAAAATATCTCAGCTGTCCCTCAGAGTCTGAGTCATCACCAATTCAAGGGCATGAACAGGGTCACCTAGTTGGGTCTGAATCACTGCTGCATTCAGCTGCCTCTTTGATACTCTGGAGAACTCATAGCTCTCCTCCACCTCTGTTCAAACCTATGTGACTGAGGGAATCCAGTTTCCTTTTCCACTGACTCAGGCCAGGGCACAGCACAACCAAGTGACTTGCTAGAAGTTTCCACCTCTGTCATCTCAGAACAGTCATAATTTTATTACTGTTTGATTCCTAAACTCTTGGAAGGACTTCATAGCAACCTCTTCTAGCTTTCACCTCTCTGTAACTTCAATGAAAGACTTTCATTTTATCCCTGCTAAGACAGTAGAATAGGATCAGGCACAACAAAGCATCTTTCAGCCAAAAGGTATTACTTGTTCAGGGACCTCACGGCTGGCGATGCTGAGTGTGCAGCATCAGTCACAGTGCATAAAGCTTTGGCCATTTGGCTCTGTTGGTTTAAGGTGACCTCTAAGTTGTTCAGCAGACATGTGCTACTCAGCTTTAAAAACATTTAAAAAAAAAAATATATATATATGCAAACTGTGAGCTCTTATTCAGTTTTACACTGGTGCAAAATAACAAGCAAGAAATTGCAATGTTCACAGACATCTCAGCTAACCACAAGGGAATCTGCTTCTTGACAATTCAGGTGACCCCATGAAACACTCATTTTTTCCAGTGAATTCCAACATTTTCATTATTTATATTAATTTCTGTTTTAATTAAAGTTAAGCAATCTATTATCCGTTTATCATATACAACAGAGGCCTAATCCAAAATGCTTTTCAGGTAAAGGGACTTTCCCCATCTCCTTTTGAGTTTTTTGGAGGGGGTGTTGATGTGCTGTATTGAAAAAATAAATAATATCCATTTTACACACACAATGTTGGGGACAATAGGAAGACAAAATTAATCCCCTGGGGTTAGCTGAGAATTTTCCTACACATAAATGTCTACCTTGCACAATTAATTTCTGGGCATATTACAGCCAATATTAGCATGGAGACTTCAAGCTTATATGCCTTGTGTCATCTATGTGGGAAGGGGAAACCCAGTTTGTTGCAAACCCAGTTACAGATCAACATTTCCAAGATTAAAATTTAATTGAGTCAATTATTCTTCTCTTGCTCTCCCACGTAAGAAAAGGTTAAGCTAAATTTAAATAAGCCATGTTGATCTCTGCATTATTCATTCAGTCACTGATATATCACTGTCTTGATAATTTATGGGTTCTAAAAACTACCTTGATGTTCATTGCCCATCCCAACATCTCAAGGAATCATCAATTAAGATGTCCCTTGGTTCCAAATTCATTTCAGCTGTGACAGATTTGTAGGAATTGATCAAAATCACTATTCAATCGTTTTTTCACATGCAGCTCTCTGACCTCACCACATGGTATCAACTTTCTCTTGTGGTGTCTTCAAGCTGAAGCTCTTCAAATAAAAAACAATTTAAAACCTAAAAATTTTTTAAAAAACAAACCAAACACACTATTAACTCTAGCAGTGATTTAATACTGCTGCACTTGTAAGTCTACCTTTTTACACGTTAGCTTTACGTAAATCTCCTTTCTTTAGGAATGTATGACATTTTGCCTGTTGTATTTAAGTGCATTTTAATCAGTATTTTCAAATATAAGGAAGGAACACAGAACCTAACCACCATTTTCAAAAAGCATTTAGGTACTGAGACCCATGCACTGCAATGCATTTTGTCCCACTGAAATCACTGGAGTTGCTTGAAAAATATTAGCAGCCTAGATACAAGGATTCACTAAATCTACACCTTGAAGAGGAATTCACCCTTCCTGTGCCACTTTCAGAATTGCAAAGGCACATGTCTTCACTCCAAGAGTAAAGAGTCTCTCTCCTGCTCTTTGCCCTGCTTTGCAAAAACTTCAGTCACACACATGCACAGAAAACCTAAATTGCAATGTGCTTAGCTACTCTGCTGTATTCAAGGTGTTCATAAATAATTGACAGTGGCTCCCAGAACAAACAACGTCACCGTTGGCCCCTGTCAAGTAGAAAACATTCGGGAAGTTTTTGTTTGTGTTCTTTTTGTGCATTTGATTCAGTTTCATTCCCTCCTTCCCCCTCCAGTTGCCCTAAAGCTGTAAGAATAATAGAAGATCTGTCTCATCCAGTATCTGTGACTGGTACATCTGTGCACACACGTCTGTGAAGAAGCAAGAGTTCCATGAGTCTCCTGCAGCTGGCTGACGAGTGTAAATTAAGCCCGTCTCCATTGCTGGGCATTTCAGATCTGAGAGAGAATTGCTGCTCAGCAGGATCCAGGCTGCCCTTTTCCCCATCCTCCTTGCTTATTTACGAGCTTTATTTTCCTGTGTACTCTGTGCTGCAGCATTTGGAGGTGGTAGTGGCGGAATATGAGAGCTTCCTGCCTGGGTCAGCACTGGTGTACAGATCCTGCTGCAATCCAGCACCATTCTGCTTCCAGTGCAAAACCTCATGAACTCTCAGACACTTAAAAAAAAGCACTTTTTCCATATCCCTCCTTCAGGCTTTCCTTTGCTCACCTGTTTACAACAGCAAAAGATATTGTGAGGGTGGGGTGAACTGTGACCAGCGCTTTCTGAGAGAGGGACAGTACTGGTTTGGTATAGACTGAAGAATAAGTCAGCTTGGTCTGAAATGGCAAAAAGGGCTCCAGATTGTTGCAGCATGGCACAGCCTAATATTACGAATCACAGACAGATTTCACCCTGTTCTTTGTTTTCAAGCTTGTGTGGTTGTCTGTGCCCTGCATAGCTTCTTGAGCATTACTGCATTGCAAGAAATCACAAACAGCAGCACAGCCCAATGGTTGGTGCCTCTGTTACTACCTCACTGCATGTCTGAGGGCTGCTCACCTACTTGGTGTATCTGTCCCTCAAGCAGTTAGAGTTCATATCTGGGGAGTTAAGTGTCTCTGGCCAGTGCAATGATGCTGTTCAAGTCACCAGAAGAGCAGATAATGTTTAGTACTTCATGGGAAACATTCAGTGCCTTCACACTGGGACTTTTGTCATGTCTGGAGATCCCTGGAACCTGCAGCCAAAAGCAAAACCAGAGATAGCTGCAGTCAGGCATATGAACTTGGTGCCCCAGAAAACCCCATCAGCTCAGGTAGAATCTCTTGAAGGTTTTCATGGTCTTTAATGAGGCTGTTGTTAGTCTGAGTGCTGCAGATGCTCCTTGACATTTCAGGCTTTCTCTGCAGTGACAGGTACGTGTGTTTGAGGAAAGCTCAGGTGCAGAGGGGTGGCCAGTTGTTCCTGACAGAACTGCATGTTTTTTTCAGTCTCCATTTGCTAATGGAACCTGAGACCAAAAAAAGACACAGGTAGTTCTTCATTAAAGTCATCTGCTCTCTCTGTCTGTTTATTTCCATTTTTAAAAGGCCACCTTCATAACTCAGAGCAGCCTGCCTTCCTTACAGTTACCAAAGAGAATTTCAAGCAGGCTTTAGTTTTCAAACTAATAGATCCCTGATTTCAAAACACCACTCTGCACTCTGCAGGACACAGGGAAAAATTGCAGCAAGGGGATGCTATATTGCAAGAAAAGATTCGTGCTTTCGAGAAGCATAAATACTCGGCACGTAAGCTACAACTTTCGGCTTTCTTCAGCTTAGCCCAAGGTAGTTCTTTGCAAATTTATAATTGCATTTGAGTACCAAGGGTAGCTTCTTGGGCGTTTTTTTTTGTTGTGTGCTTTTTTTTTTTTCCCCAGCTGACAGTTATCTGCCCACATCTTTTGCTCCTGGCTCTGATTTAAAGTTGTCTTTGCCAGCCAAATTTAGTACTTGCTCATTCCAAGAAAACTCAAAGTAAGGCCAGGTGTGGGAAAGCAGATTTGAGTTACACTGTGCAGCTTGTCTCTGCACGACTCCTGCCAAGGATGCTGGGTAGTTAAACTGTCTGATTCCCTTGGTGTCTTTTGCAATTCTGAATAAAAGAAGGAAACCACTGATAGGGAAGGTTTTAATCTTGGAATTTGTTTTGTTTTGTTTTCTTTCTTCTTAAGTATTTCATAGCATGAGGTAATGCTGATTTTAGAACAAAATTGCCCAGGTCCAAGGTAATAAGAGGACAAGCCTAGATTAAGAAGTAATGCAAGCCATCTCTTGTTATGCTTGTTAACCTGTGCTTGGGGACCCTGAGAGCTGTGCACACAAGCAGAAAGGAGCTGCTCATCCCACATGCACAGCTTGTTGGGGAGAAGTCAGTTCACAGGTTCCTCGCATGAAAGCACTGGGTAAAAGAAACAATCACTTCCCTGCCATACAACCCCAGCTTTTGCAATCTGCTTGGTAGAAACTTTGTGAGACAAAGGTTGTATGCCTGTCCCTGTGTTAACAGCCTCAGATAGATGAATGTCTCTAACTCTTTGGACATTTTGACCCATTAAAAATTGGTAATACTTGTAGCAGATGAGATTACCATTCCACAGCTGAGCTATGCTCTTCTGTAGTTTTGTTTTACCCCTGTGGCCTGATGGCTTCACTGGCTGCTCTTGTGTCTTGATGAATTCCCTGTTTTCTTTGTTCAGGGTTCCCATGATTTGTGACATCTCTGTCAAAGGTCCAACTTTTTCACCTCAGTTCCAGGTTTTGGTCTTTCCTTTCAGGCCCAAACACCTCAGAATACTCTGGCTCTCCCCAGTATGGACATATGCAGAGAATTTCCCCATGGGGAAGGAAGGATTATTCCAAAGAAAGGGCAAAATTCATCCCCAGAGACAAAAGACCCTGGAAGGATACATAAGAAAAATGGAAATCCTTGGCTGGTTTACAGCACGGATGGATACCCTACTGGGAGGCCTTCCTCACCGTCAGCAGTGCCCCAAGTATCTCAGGCACTCCTTGGACAGCAGCAATAGCTACTGGCTCTGGGCAAAACCAACTGCAGGACTGCACCTCTTTTGCCAGCTCTCACAGTCTGCTGCCAGCTGCCATTGCCAAGGGACCACCGGGCACCATGCCCACCTTCTCAAGGTGCTAAGCACAGTTTATGGCACCAGCCCCAGTGGGCTGTATCAAAAACAGATGGGACACACAGCTGATCCACTTACAGCTTTCTGTCCCATGCCATCGTGCCTGGATGCAACCACACTGTGTCATGTCTGCAAGAACAGTTTGCCAGTGGCAGATGCCTCCCGTAGCCAGGAAAGCTTTCTTAGAAAGTGCTTGGTTCTTTCTGTAGGAAGACTGCAAGTTAAATTCAGAATGAAAGAAACAGTTTGTATGGAAAAAATGAGCACTCCTAATTTGGGGGGGAAAATAAACTTACTTACCTGGGAATTATGTGTTGGCACGGAAGGTGTTAGGGAATCTAAGCCAGAGAGCAAACTCCTACAGACACCTTCAATTAAAAGATCAAGCACAAATAGCATGTTTTTTCCTTTTCATTTTTTTCTTTCCATTCAACATTACGTGATTCCTTACAACATACCCAGGTATTTTTCATATATTTACGGCAGGGTATTTTGGTCCCAGCCCATCTCTACTAAGCAGATGAGAGAATAACCCTTCAAGTTTTTTGCTTTACAGTTGCTATAAGGAAACTCATAATTCAGCCTTCATGTACAGCAAAGTTCTGATGAGATTTAATGGAATCATAAGTTCTCTTTATGTATATACTGGGAACCCATGGCAAGGCTGTGAATTCATTTGCTGAGGGACATTTACAGTCCCTCCCCACAAAATAAAGACAGAATGTTTCACACTTTTTTGTCAGAAGTCTGATGCTTACTTCAGCAAAAAATGAATAAATAGTATAAGAAACATAATTTCTTTTAGAACTCTTGCAACGATTAATGGACATGTTATCTGTTGTATGTTTTAAAGCATCATAGTTAATTTCCTGAGAAATATATGCATGTTGCAAATTCCTAAATTGACAGGTATTAACCATAAGGAGGCTAGATAAAGTTCTTGTTCAGCTATCAGAATCTGTTTTCAGCACAAGGATCACAGAGCTGAAATGTTTGATCAGCCATGATCAGCATAGCCAAGGAATACATTCTTAGTAAGCACATTTGCAGAGAGTTCTTCTGTTTCACCCTTTACAAAACCCACCCCCTGTTGAAGAAGTTTGGACCTTTGAAGGTCTGGGTTTTGCTAAAAGAATTTTGGCAATAAAATTAAAATCTAAAAGTTCCTCTGTCCTCTCCAATTAATTTCAAGTAATGAAATTATGTAATGTGGTAAAAAAGGCTACATATCTCCGCATTTTTCCTACATGTTTGTTGGGGTGGAGACAAGAGTCCAGACATGCCACTGATCCTGAATAAATGGCCTGAATCACACAAAGATGTGAAGAAATACACTTTGCTCAGTGAATAAGATTACATAAATGCATAAATCTGTGCCAGATTATTGTTGGCGATGTTCCATCAATACAGGTTCATAAACAAATTAACCCTCCTCATCTGGACAGCCTGGGTTGCTACCATTGCAATTTTTGAACTTTAATGTGTACTGAAATCACAGCAGTGTAAAACCAGCAAAACAGAATGATATCTGAGGCCTGGTTTGCTCTCATCTCCTTCCTATGAAAGTATATTAATAAGCAATTTGTCTTATCCCACAAAGCATTCAGGGGCAAAGCATGACATTAGACCAAGAAGGATGATAAATTACCAAAAGATCTGCAAGCTATGTTTGTGAAGATTGAAAAAGATGGAGTTATTTAATGTTATGTGCTGACCTCATGATCGATGTTTAGTATGCATGCTTGCGCCTTTCCATGGTGGGTGTTTCTATCTATGGTCACTATCCATAATGTCTTTCTTTAGCATTAAATTGGCTATACACCCACATTCTGAATTCCTAATATATTTCATTTGCACTTCACCTCTAATAATTTCAAGTAAATAAACTGTAATCAGTTTATTATGAGTGATCACCACTTGGTCAAAACCGCCTCAATGAACATGAACTTCAGCAGGAATTTTCTTGAAAGTTTCTAAGACGTTCAGCATCAGTTTCTTTTCTGATAGGAATATAGTGCTTGAGTGATAGGAGAGCAAAAGGTCTATTTGCTGCATGGTCCAAGTGACAGGGTGTAAATGAGAAGAGGTGAGAGGTGAAGCTGATGTTAACAAAGTATATCTGGTGGCAATGTGACCCCAGAGCACACGTTCTTGTCTGACATGACAGCTAAGGGAAATCTTCATCCTGCTGCTGAAGGAGGGAGTCACAGAGAGATGCAGGCTGCTCCATTGCTCTCTTTGGTGGGAACACAGAAACACACCGCACCTTCCAGATCAAGGGGCATATCTTGGTTGTTTCCACTCTGGGGCATCCTCTGGACTCTTCAAGGCAAATTGGTTTTGCTTGTACTGAAGACAAGGGGCATGACATGAGGTCACCCCAGCCTTAGTTCATACTTTGGTCCCCTTCTGGGAGGGCACAACATGGAGCTCATACCATAAAAGAGCTGTCAAAGGGGCTGTGTGGACAGTCGGAGGAGCAAGAAGCTGGGACAGCATCACAAGAGAGGGAACACAGTTTAACCAACCTGCCTTGGATGATAGTGGTAGAGCATGGGAGAGCAGAACCCAGATCTTGATCCCTAGGCAGTGTTCAAGGGGCAATCCCCATGGCATGGCCTGGCCCCACCAGTGGTGCCAAGGAGCAGAGTTTGGAGCTCCAGAACAACCACTGAACTTCCTAGTGCTGCAGAGCTGGAAGAAGCTTTTTTAATCAAGGCCAGCAGAATCCAATAGCAAAAGGTTCAAGTGTAGAGCAGCGATTGCCCACTGTTGATTTTTGCGTGCTCATTCACGGCTACCAAGCCAGCCACATTCCAGAGAGGGAAGATTTGCAGAAAAGCATGGATTTAGCATCATATTAAGAAGCTGTTTACTGAAAATGTGAGATGCCAGCTGAAACCTGGCATGAAGCAAAACTCACTGCATCTCATTGCCTAAATGCTCAGACTAATAATGGTGTTTATCTGTTGAGTACAATGCAAATTTGTAGTGCAGGGGCCAGCAGAGGCCTAAAGTACAGGGTGTTCTGCAGCTAACTCAAGCTATTTACAAGGCTTCAAATTTGTGAAGCAGTTTGCTGCAATCGCAGGGATATAATAGTCCTATTAATCAAAGCCTGAAAAATCTTCCTTTTTTGCTTAGTCTCAAAACTTTCTGAGAAGCATAAATAAAAATAGTGAAAATTATACAGGGTCATATTTATTGTGACTACTGTTATTACTTCAATCATAATTACTGTTATTTTTTCCCTCTACTCAAGATCCAAACTGAAACTAAAGCAACATATTTGAGTGTTATCACCCTATTCAGTATTTTTGAGGTGCCCATTAATGCTGGTTTTTGAAGGATACTTATCCCACAATAAAACCAATTTCTAATTGACATCATGCTGCTTTAATACTCCCTCTGGCCTTCTGCCCTCCTGGGATCCCAGCGTGCTGAAATTATTTTGTGCTCCAGCTTTTCTTGTGCTACTGTCACATTTGTCAGTCTCATTTTGGGTCTTCAATCAAATCTCATCATCACGTGTGAGCATGCATTCCGACATACCACACTCTTCCTCTTTTGCCCATAAAAAAGCATGTCTTCTAGCATATATTACAAGCATCTACAAAAAGACAAGCATCTACCCCCCCCCCCCCCAAAAAAAAATATATAGTTTTAAAGTCTTGCTTTTTTGACTTTATCCGATGTGTGTGGTACGTAAATCTTTCTCAAAATCAAACCATCAGCTATACTTTTTCCTTGTTGTGAGAGCCTACAGGACTGGGGGGCTGGTCATTCATCTGTGTGCTCTTCCAGACCCACATCCATCCAGGATTACCAAAATAGACAGCAAAAGAAAAACAAACAAACAGACAAACTTCAGCCCATTCTCCAGCCCCAGCCCAGCCATCCTTTCCCTCTCAGTTCTACCCCCAGCACACACATCAGGGAGAAGCATTGCAAACAAAGATCAAAAGAGAAAGCGGTGTCCATATAATTATGCTTTTGCAGGCTAAGAAAATGCCAAAAATGTTTTAGAAATTCCTCTGCCTTTCTATGTTTGAGCAAACCAGGTAGTACTTTCTCAGCAGCTCAGTCAAAAATACCCCTTTCCTCTTTGTTTGAAAATACATTGTTTCTGCCTACACAATAAAAGCTGATTGATTTTCTCAATAAAGAGACAAAAGCAACAATAAAAAGAAACAGCAAAAGCAGCCCAAAAGTGAGGTGTCAGTCAATTAGGCTAAAGTATTTCACGTTGCAGACTTGACTTGTCTGGTTTCCCTTGATGTTTTGAATTCAAATACATTTTCTTCCAACTTGCAAGCTTAACTAATCACATACTGCCCAACAAAATACCCCCTGGAGTAGACAATACTGCAAAGTACTGAGCACTTAGATAAATAATTTGTGCCTTTCTTCAGGGCAGTATGAACTGTTCATTCCCAAAGAACCTAAACAATTTCCTCATACCTCTCATCATCTTTCAAATGTCATATTTATAAAATCAAGAGCTGATCAGGATTAGCCTCTGCCAGCCTCAAAATACCTTTCCTGAGTTAGATCTAGTCCATGCAATTAGCTAAACTACAGCCTAGGTGATTACACTTTGTAAACCTGAATTTCTCACAGCCTCAGTTATATCCTCTCTTTTCCATCACCTCCTTTGCCTCATGAAAGATGAAGGAAAAAGAAAACTTCAAACTCTATCAGTGCTTTCAGCCTTAAAGTAAGAAGCTGAAATGGTGAATTTTTTTCTGTAGCAAACATTTCAGAAAGAAATGTCATTTCCACCATTTTGGCTCAGCTTGATTTCAAGTTATGTGTGTTTGTGACACCAGAGAACTGCAACCTGCATAGCCCATGTCCCCGCAGCCGTCAGCCACACAGAAACTTGAGGTGCTTGACAAAGAAGTCTAATTGGGCATTGAGGCAGCTCTGGCAAACTGACCTTGAGGCGATCTGAAACATTTCATCCTGATTTTATGACACTTTTTCCTTCCCCCCCAAAAAAGTAACATCTACATTTTCCTATGGAAAATATCCAGTGAAAATATTGTAAGTATTTACCAATAAAACATAGAGAAAAAAAAATCTTGAAGTCTCAGTGGAGTTACAGTGCTGTAATCCCACACTCTGCAAATGGTTAACGATTCCCACAATGAATCAGTCCCCATTTCTTTGAGTTTTTCTTTTCATCACCTTCAAACAAAACAAGTGATGGGCATATATCATTTAAAGAAGGCTTTAAAGCACTTTGGAGGGTAACATAAAAGAACATTATTTCTCCTGAAAAAAAGGACCTTGATTTTTAAGAATTCAGTAACTACATCAGTTCTAAATCAGACAGCTTGCAGGCCTTTAATTGAATATGATTCTGTGCGAATGCATTTTCTTTGCTGAAGGAGAGATGGTATTTTCTGTTAGGGAAATTGTATGCTGTGTGAAATATCGTGGGTATGATGAATCAGAGACAGATTTGAATTTTCAGTGGTAAATGTCATCAAAGAAATCATTCCCATTCTCTCAGAGACATTTTAATGTTTTATTTTTAAAAAATTGAAAATCAAAAGCTTTATGAGTTTTGCTTACATTTAGGTTCTCTTTTTTGCAACGACATCTTCAGATTAGTGCAGAAATTTGGCATACATAATGAAAAAAAAAAGGTTTACAATCCAATTTTCTGTCAAAAATAGTTCAGATAGGATATTTTTCAGTAAAAGCTAGTAAAGAAATTTCAACTCTTTGCCTTTCAAGTTATACACCCCATATGGAGAATATTTTAGTCTTTTCACTGCGTATTGCATGTAGGTTTAGATAACTTTGTTGAGAACATAGACAACATGTATTGCAGAAGACAAAATTAAATGAACATAGAATTAAATCATTACAGAAACAGAAAAATAAAAATCCACTCTTGGTGCATTTTCTTGTTGCAAGAGAGTATTTTTCTTTTTCATTTTATGTAAAGCTTACTGTATTTTGGAAATACTCATGTGTTTTCCTTCATTAAATATGTTGTTTATGCAGGTGAAAAATAATTTACTAGGTGGGAGAACTTTTTACATGAAGTGCAAGAAATGTAATCCATTCATCATGTATGTCCGCCAAGGGACAGTGACACAGTTTGTCGAGTAAGGGAAAGTGACACATCTCATGTCTTGCTTTCCTTTGTCTTTTTAGCCCCAGGTACAAAAGTAAAGTAAATGTTAGCACAGCTCTGCTGATAAATTCATTACCTGTCCTCTGTCTCACACAGTAGATAGATAGATAGATAGATAGATAGATAGATAGATAGATAGATAGATAGATAGAATAAAGCAAAACCTCTTTCTGCTTCTATTGAAATGACAAAACACTCAGTGATTTTGATAGGTGCTGATAAAGCACTAAATAAATAAAGGTGAGCTAATCTTTGGGATTTCAAACTCCAGATTTGCTAGCAGAGTGCATGCTCCTGAGACGGGTTGCTCTCCAAAGAGTCTCTGATGAGCAGTGCAGGATAGAAATTAATTCCATGTGCACACATGAGCCACACACAGTCGCCTCCTGCTTTGCCTTGGTGCTGGAGCCAACAGCACATTGTCATGGGTACATTTCCCTTTGCTCGCCCCAAGCAGGGCAGCAGAGGGGTTCCTTGCCCCCTCCCCACAGCCATGACCACAGTCAAGTCTAGGGAAGCCCACGCCAAGAGGCTGGAGCCAGTGTGCTCAATGCATGGGAATAATTCCCCTTGAGAGGGTATCAAATCCTGACATCCATCTGGCCATACATAGACAACTGCAAGCACTCTGGCGAGACCACGGATATTTTACTCCATCTCTTGAAGAAAAGTTCTCTAAACCAACTGCACATGTGCAATACTTAACCCATCCTGCCATGAGCAAGCAGGAGCCATGGCAGACCTTTGTGGCTCACTAACAGTCCCACCACCACAGAATGCACAGTAGATAGGTTTATTTTCTGCCCCTTTTCCTAACTCTTTCCAAGTGACCTCTGAGCCCCCAGAGTCCCTTCCCACATCACCTAATGGGGGTTACCTCTGCTGCAGTCATCTGAACTGATTTTTCAAATGTTCCTCAGCACTCAGATGCACTCCCGCATGTAAATGTTGATAGCAATCAGCTTTAAATCCAGCCTTTGCCCTGGCAGATCATTAGACTGTGAATAAAACATGGAAATACCTGGATTCCTGATCAGCAGTAGGTATGCTGATGACTTTCATGTGGGGCACGAATTGTGTGACAGGACTCATTATCTATAAATCACTGTTTGGATTGTGGTTAACTTTCCGTGGTAACAAAGATAAAACACACTCTCTCCCTCATTAGCTGAGCACTGACAAAGCACTGCAGGGATCTTTCTGCTGCACAGAAAACATCTGCCTGGATTAAACTTCAGGAGATCTCTCACAAAATATTTTCATCTGAGGCATCTCTCCAGATAAAGTCACACATGGCCAAGCAAGGACTGTTCCCTGCCCTGGCCTTGGGACAGCACAGCCACCTTCACACACCCAGCTCCACAATGTCCCAAACCCCAAAAGCAAAGTTCCCTCCTGCAACAAGCCTCCATTGAGTCAGAGGTACTTGACTCACAGTTGCAAAAGCAATACTTGAAGTGGGATTTCAAACATGGCTTTGTCTTCTTCTGTTTTTATTTACTGAAGAGGCTTCTGTTCACACATGCTCTGGAGAAGCTCAGCCCATCTGTGTGGTTTTCTCTCTGGTTACATCACCATCTCACCTGCTGCAACACATTACCTGTAAATCTCTATAGCACTGTTGGACTGCCTCTTTCTGCCTCTCTTCTTTCAATTTACCTTTGGTGCCCACGAAATATTGGACAAAACTGCCCAATATGCTGAGACCTCAGCTTTTTGTCAGTGTTGTCTTGTGTTACCTTTACCATTTCTCTTACCATGTGACAGGGCAGGAAAACCCTTGGGGCAAAGATTGCAGGCTAGCAGTGTGCTTCTGTGACTCTGAGATTAATCCAGCATCGGTCCTTAACTGAAACCCAGAGATGCTATTGCTGTACAAGGATACCCGCACCCCATTTGCATTCATGAATTCACACATTAGACAACCTGAATCCTTCTAGGAGCATTTCTCCCTGAACATAATTCTTTAGATAACCACACCTCAAAAAATCTACACAAAATCAAGGACAAAGGCTCTTTTACGGAAAAAGAGCAGAGGATCTGAAGGACTAAAGAAACAGCTGGAGACGAAACGGATATGAGGCAAATTTCCCCTGGTATTACCGTAGTATGCTCATGTTGCTGCTGAAACACAATTTTTATCTTTTTTTTTTTACAGATAATATTAGTTATTAAAAGATTTGTAAGGATATAACTATTGCTAGGAATACAGAGTGCAAAAGAGCATTGTGCAAATTATGAGTTAAATGTGGCATCCTGTCATGAGGACCTGAAAGACCAAATGAACTAGTTTTTCTGCTGCTGTGCCCTTGTGAGAGGCAGTGACTAGAGGGTAATTCAGAAAATGGAAGATAAGTGCTTGTTGGCCTCCAGGTCTGGCAAGTCCATTTTCCATCAGAGAAAACCAAGAGCAAGAAAGCATGTACTGAGACCAGGCATGAGGAAGGAGGAGCAGGGAGGTGAAAGGAGACAAATGTCTTCCTGTTGTAGCTGGCAGCAGCAAAGTCTGCTGCTACAGACTGGGAAGGTGACAGTAACTTTCTCCAAATAATCTTGTAGCACTTTTACAAAGTATTAATCAGCCTTCACAGTCTTCCAGGTGAGTAAATAGCACTTTCCTTGTTTATTATCTAGATACATGAGTTACTCAATAACACAGAGATTAACTCAGATTCTTAGACCAAGTTAGCAATAGGTTTATAAAACACTCCTCGCTGCTCTGAGCTTTCACTCCTAATTCTCACATCCCCTTCCTGAAATTGAAGGACTTACAACTCCATTAGCTTTTGCTGAATAACAAAACTTAAGAGACCTCCTACTTGGCCGTAAACCCTAGGCTGCTTGGTCCTGACCACACTTCTTTCCAGAGCCAAGGATACTGCCCAAAGACCATGACTGCCTCACTCTAAGCAGTGGAGTAACCCCCTACCCTTGTTGTGACTCTTTTTCTTCAGCAGCTGACTCTCTGAGCAGATCAGGGAAACTAACAGCAAATGGTGGATGTCCTCTTTGGAAAGGATTCAGTTTGGCAGCAGCTGATCACCATTGCATTTGCAATGCTGCTATCCTTCTTTTCCACTAATTAAGAGCCTGACCCTGGGAAGTGGCAAGCAGCTCCTGAGGTATGATGAGAATGCTTTCCATTCAATGGTACTTGCTACAAAAGGCAGGAGACACTGCTCACGTATATTTCCTGGCTTGTTTTGAACCCTGAGAGTCAGACTCAGGAACCTCCACCTTTCAGAGGCCATTTCTCAAGGTATCTTGATTCTTTACTCCCAACCTTGATAACTCACCTGCACACATTTTTAAGTTTGTCTTTGCCATTTTTTATAGCTTATTTGTCTTTGCTGTACCTTGTTACTGGTCATGCTGATGACAGTATTGTAAAATTGAATGGGCAATTTTTAAAGTAAACAATAATGCAGAGAAAAGGCCTAAGGGTGAATGAAAGACAAGCCAGTGTACGTGGACTATCAAAGAGGATCCATTCATCCTGCAGAGGAAACCCAATACTAGTTAACTTTTATGGGTAGCAACTGTGCTGATGTTCCTCTCTCTTTCCTTAATCACACACATTTACCTTGTATTGATGCTGGGATGATTTGTATGCCACGGGTTTCTGCTGAATTTCAAGAAGAAATATATTAACCCAAAATGAATAGCATTGTGTCAGTTGAGGGTGAGTATTTATTTCTGGTGCGTTGCATTTCTTTTCTGCTGTGCTGTCAGATTGTCTGCAGGGCAGCAGCACCCAGCATAGCAGGTGAATCACTGCACTTCATTCCACAGCATGATTTATATTTCTTCAGTTTTGGTCATGCTGTTTCTGCCTCTTGTATTTATTGTTCTTTTTTCAGGCATTACACTTAAGACTAGGATCTTGATCCTCTGTACTCTTACAACTCACTGCACCATTTGTGCCTAGCAGGGTACCAAGTCATTGGATTGGAATGGCTGATTTATAACTAATTTGTAGACACGGGCCTGTTTTACATAGAGGCAGAGTAGGCAGTTGTCTACTGTGGCAGATTATTAAGGGCTAGAAGACTAAAGCCTTTAGGAGTATGAAGAAAGGAGACCATCCGAGACAACCAACAACAGCTATGCAATGGTAGGCACCCTGAGCTTCATCTTTCTTGAGGGCCTCAAGGTCATTAGACTCCTGAGAGCTTATCTCTGGTAGAATGCAATATAAACTCACCAAGATCTGTTCTCCACCTGCCTCTACTACTACCCAAGGGAGATGGAGGTTTCCTGTTTCCCCACAACCTCTCTTCTGCTGGCTGTCAGTCATGCACTGCTGGTGGTGGGTCTGACAGATTTGTTCAGTACCAATGCAGGATGGGAGTAGAGGAAGGTACACAGTCGGGCCAGGCACAGCACAGGAAAACCTCAACTATCTGTTACAGGAGCCAAGGAAGTTTCACAGTTACAGCCTCTTCACCTCTCAAAGGTCAGGTTTCAATGTAACCTCACTATTACAGCCTTAAGCATTGAACTACAATGAGAGCAAAATATAGTACTCCATTATCATCTTTGGAGGTTACACTGCACAATTTTGCCTTTGCACTAATGCACCTTGTTTCTTGTAAGTGGCAGTGCACACTGCAGCTGATGAGAGTCTGCTCCATGTTTGTGCCTCCCAAATCCTTCAAGGATCATCACTGTTTGACAAAGAACTTTGTATTGCTGGTGGAATGAAACCAACAAGACTCTCTTCTTCATCCGCTGCAACAGCATTAAACCAGAGCAGCTACAGGAACTGATCACAAGAACAAGTTTGAATCCACTTTTGAAACACCATCACTAATGTACTCTGGCTGACTGCAGCTGATAAAAGAAGCTTTGTATTGCAAAGCAGTTCTTGATGGTTATTAAATTCCTAAGGTCAAAATAAAATGATGCAAGTGAGGTGTGCAGGAAAGTCACCTAGAAACTTCTAAACTGCATTATTAATTAACAATATGTAATTTCACTTGCTGGAAAAGTGAGGACTGTCTTTTGTTTCTGGGTGTTTACAGGAGCTAGAATAACCAAACCTTACTACAAGATAAGCAATAAAGCTGTGCTCCTAAGTCACTAACAGGAGAAAAAGAATGTGCAGGCACAAAAGGATATGCAGTACTATTTTCCGAACAGGAAGCCTCCAAAACTGTTGAGTGCTACAAAGAGGACAGTTTTTCAACTTCTTCTCCACTTTCATAAGTAAAGGAACATGTTACCCTTGTTCTTCTCTCATGTAACCAATGCCAGTGAGCAGCCATTTCATGTATTTTGCAAGGCAGGATAGAGCTTATATACTAGCATCCATAAATGAGGACTTGTGTACTAACTTGAGCTTCCCAATAACCTATAAAAGTTCTCTAATGAAAATCTAGGAATATTTTTATGTTTCTACTAGTCTTTCCACTTTTTTTTTTTTTTTTTCCTGTGCTCTGCTTCAGTGTTTAATATGATGCCTGTTACTAACCAGGCTGGGTTTGATAATCCAAGAGGTCTTAACCAGTCCTACATTTCATCATGTCATGTTTGTGACATTTCTGACAGGCTGCCACTGATGCCTGAATAGCCCCAATTAATCTCTTGAGAGATAAGTAAGGAGAGGACATCAGATCTGTGCAAAGTGCAAAAGCAGTCAAAACTGTCCTAAAACCTTGGAGGGGATAAGCATCACTCTTTTCATGACCTTGAAACCTGAGAAATCCCCAGTACAACTGAAAATGGATAAGAAAGGTTTTGCTTTTTAGTCAACCAGAAAGTGAAAATCCATTTGACAGGTGTCACAACATCCTGACTGCTGGCTAACCCCCAAGGACCACAGACAATGTGTTTACTTGGCACCTTGCTACTGCGGGTGTCAATACCAGCCAAAAGGAAACCCCACACCAGTGTTCTTGCTCAAGGTCCAGTGTGGAGGGCAAGCAAGATAACTGAAGGTAGCAGTGTCCCTGGGTTAGCTCTGCAGGTGGAAATGCTCATATGTGTACTCCACGCCTACTAGAGGATGAGTAGGTCCAGACTGGGAAAATGCAACTAGTGTTTCTCTAATAACAGGCTTCTTTCCCCCTGAGCTGGTTTTAAGGCGACTTTTTTCCCAGTTTTGGGTAACAATAAAGGTGCTGACAATCCAGAATTTTCTCATAGGCTGAATGTTTCAAATTTTATGCAGGTCCACTTGTGTTCAACTTCAAAGAGAGTTCCTGGGAAATAATAACTGTCAGTCATATTCATGTCAACATCTCTGTGCTGCCTTATTGCCTGAATGACCTCTTGAAACTTTTATTCCCCCAGTGCATCCTTCAGTCAACCACTGCCACTGAGCTGCCAAGGTATAAAACCAGAAGAAAGTGAACAATGGAAAAAAATTAAGAGAAACAACAAGGTGTGAGAACAAGCTCTGGAAAGAGATTATGAAAATGAGCCACTGCCCTCCTGATTTTTTTCTGAAGGCTGCATACCTGTCATGCTCTCTATATGTCTATATGCTACGGCCTAAATATACAGAGGTCTAATGTTTATGGAACTCTCTTGAAAATGTGAATATCTTTCTAATGAAGGCACCATTTTATCTTGTATCTTTATGCATAGCGTTTTTCATCCCTGGCTCCTATTTACCCATTTGTGACATTGGCCAGAAACAAAAAATTACACTTGTAGACTGTTTGGTCTGTGAAGCAGGTTGCCTTGACCAAGAATTTTAAAAGCCACTCGACACAACTTCAGGTGTACAGCTTGAGACTTTTTGAAGGTTTTCATGACTCTGCTGGAGAAACCTCTCTAAGACACAGCAGATGATAAGCCAAAAATAAATCCTTCTCTGAAACTCCTGTTGTGTTGGGGTTTTTTTCCTAGTTTGCCTTGTGATTCGATTTGTTCTGAGGCTCTAAGGTGAACCGTAAAGAGGTGATTGTTAGTATTCCAAATACCAGGAATAACAGTTAGAAACAGAATTTTACTACTTAAGGACATCAAAGAACTAAATGGATTTCCTGGGTTACTACATTCGCTCCCGCTGTGCGTCTTAAAATCATACATTTCTACGGTTAACAATCTCCAGTTTCCTGCTCAGGCTGCTTCTTTCCCAGAATAGATTTCCATACTAGTGAGAAATCCTCCCACTTTCGCAATTTCTTGCAGTGTTCCCAGCAAACACAGAAGAAGAGCTCCCTGCTGTGCTTTGTATTTGGTCACCTTTCAGATCTGTTCCTTCCAGGCACCAGCCACCCTTCCTCCCACATAATTCATTTTCCAGCACTTTTGCTGTTTTGCTTGATTTCCCTCTCACTTGTTACAATTTGACATCTCTATTAAAAAAAAAAAAAAAAAGCTCCCAAACTGGGTCTGGGAAAGTTTGCAATGGCGGTGGACTAAATTTCTTCTTTCTACTTGCAATACATGATACTTTTAATAACACAACCTAAATACAGCATTTCTCTTTTTTTGTGACTGTCATTTTCATTTTATCATCTTCTATGAATTCTAACTTCCCTGTCCTTCTCAGTGGCACTGCTGCCTCTTCAGGGTGATTATGAACTCAGTGGCAGGCTACCAACTACTTAAAAGCAATAAACAAGATGTGTTGCACTTTACCTTCCACTCCGGATATGCTGGGATGTCCATTCTTTGTTGGCTTTATTTCTCCCTTCTTTCTTTTTCCAGCTTCCAGCAGCCACTTGCAACAATAGCAATTATAACAATGAAGCAGCTGAAAATGTTGTTGTTATTTTGATTTAATGAGCCCGCTGTTCTCTAAAAGAGTCAATACTTTCCCAAAATAACATCAATGCTCCCTGTAAGAGCAGAAAAGTTTGTGATACTAGCAGAGTCTTTTCTCAGTCACTGTTCATCCTTTGGGGACTGATGGAAGAACAGAAGGCTTACATTTGATGCCTGGTAAACCTAGTGTGGGAGCAGATGATTCTGATAGCTTCTGTGGTAGCAGAACAGGGTCTTTTATCTGAAAACAAGGGCCTGTTTCTCACATTATGACAAAATGTTTTCACCTTAAACACAGTTGAATGGTGTGTCTCCATTTATACAGGTGCCCAAGACAAAAAAAAAAAAGAAAAAAAAAAACAACAACTCCCTGCAAAGAGGGACAGGCCACAATAAGAGTGTGTGTGTCAGGAGAGATCAGTCAGAGCCCAGGGCACAGGGCAGCATCCATCTGTGCTTACTGCAAGTCTGTGAATCAGTCAGAGTGGGAACAGTTGCACAGGAATGACCAGGATTGCAGGGGGATAATAATTTTAGAGGCAGGAACAAATAACAGATTAAGAAGAAGCAAAAAGTACTGCTCTGTCCTTGACTGAGCTTGCAGGTGGGATTGTGAGCCAAAAAAAAACCTTCCAGCGAAGAGGAATAGGGATGGAAGAAAGTCCAAAGGGTCAGTCAGCAGAAAACTGCATCTTCCCTAGATATGGGCAATTTGATGACTACATGTCTCTTTCCCATGACTGTGAAAGTCCTGGCTTCTCAATGTGTTCATTCCAAGCTGAATCTGACTCATCTATTAACTAGACAGACAGATCTTCACAGTTTTGTAGACAGATTTACATATGATTAAGACAAAAATCTCTTTTAAAAATACGTTCAGTCTTAATAAAACAATGTCCATCGTTGAAGAATCCAATGTAAACTTTGGTAGTTTAGTTTCATGACTACTTACCCTAACAATTAGAAAAACAATTTATTTCTTCCCTGAATATTAAGAGTAAACCGTAACTCCCGCTGGCTGCTCAGGGACACTTTCAGGTAACGACAATTTATTATTTGCATTTTTCTTTATGAAGGCATGATTTTTTTTCTTCATATTCTTGATAACTTAAGATTTATAAAGTAGAATTTTAATCAATGGTTTTAGAGAACTGGTAGACAAGATAAATAATCTGAAACAGAATAATTAAATCTAGGAAAAAATTGTGAATTATTTATGTGAGAGCAAAGATACAGGACAAATGTAGTAGTCATTACTAAAAAAAATTACGATCATGTAAATTAAGAGGTCTCCAGTCACCAGAATCAAGTACCGGCATCCTGGGTTTAAGATTCCTCAATTTGCACCCTTTTTCTGCTAGACAGACAAGCCATCTCTCACCAAATGTTCAATGCACATGTGTTTAATTATCGTTGTGACTCCTTTCTAACCACACTTCACAGTGTCAAGGCAGGCACAGGTCTCCCACAGTTCTTGTGCCACCAAAGAATCTCAGACATGGTACCGTGTCCCACATGGTTCTAGGTTTCTGGTTTAAACAACTGAACTCAGTCCCTGTATCACATGCAAATGCTTCCCATTGAATATTTATATCTAGAGGTCTTAACCTGGAGCTGGGTCTCACGGAGGCAATTTTCAGTTATTCAGGTACAGGTCTGTAGTGCCATTTGAGACATTCACCAGGGCTGTCAGAGATGGCTCAGCACCTATGGGAAAGTCATACAATTCTGGAGCATAGTCATAAGTCAGGCAGGTTATCCACATTACCCTGTGCTGTGGAGAACTGAAATACTCATTCTACCCACTGTGCATCCAGGAGATTAGTTAAGCTAAGTTTATTGGTTAAGGATCTATAATACAGGTCAGAGAGACAAAGTTTATGATTCCAAATCCATAACCTTTGGTTTTGTCACAGGTGCTGCAGTAGCTAAAAGCAAAGCCAGATTAATATGCTAAAATCTCTAACAGCATTAATCCTTGCTGTTCATTACACTTAACACACTTTCTATCATGTCACTTAATTCCCCTCTGTCTTTTTCTGAAGCATAAACTAGATTATCACCTACAAGGATGTTCTTCAGAAACTTTCCTTCAGAAACAGTCAGAAAAAGTCAGCATTCCTGGAAAATAAAAGCAGAGAAGAATGCAGAATACAAGCCTCATCTGTGTTACCTCTGAATAGGAATCAGCAGCTTAATGAACTGTAAAAATATTTAATGAAACTGTGGTTTGTCAAAATATCTACCTGAGCTCCCAGTCTAACTAGTAAAGCATTATAGAAGTTTGGTTTATTGATTGTCCAGACAATACTCACCCTTTATCCTAATAAATACAGATACTAAAATCAACATGTAAGTAATAGATGAGCCACCAGAGCTCTGAACATATTCGTTTTGATATCAGAAACAGGCTGTTTGTAATCATACACAGCTTTACATAAGTGAGCTGATTTTGTTCTTCAATGGCTTTTCAATTTCTGTTCTTTGTTTATAGCCATCTCAGGCACTGTGCAGTGCAGACACAGCTATAGAACAACCTCATGGTACCATCCCAAGACAGATCTCCTACAGTACAGCCGTTCATGTCTTATTGAAGTCAAATGCATAATTTTCATCGATGCCTTTGTTTATTGCTTTTGCTTCCAGGTTTTTCTGTGCTTCTTTGTCTGCCACAGAGGGATGGTGGTGTGACAACAGATGCTTTCTGAGCTCGTCAGTTAGCGCTGTGTATTCCCACTTGAATCCCTAGTTGCTCTGTCTGGCTCTCTGTTTTGTGCATTTCTAATGTATTCATCTGTAGCAGCATCAGTTACTCTGGAACTTATTAGAAAAGGAACAAATAACCAGGTTTTGTGATGACTTTTAAAAGTAACCCTCCCCTTCACATCAAATGAAGTGATGGTAACCATCGGGCTCAGAGCCTGACAAAAGCGGAATTAATCTTTTGTGCCATTGGACTATGTCAGATGCCAGTAACCTTTATTCAAGAAAAAACACACAGGAAATGTGACCCCAGAGGAGAGACTGAAAGAATTAGCATTGTTTAGTCTAGAAGAGTGTAGTGAGATATATGACACCAGCATTCAAATATGCAAAAGGTGGCTTCAGTGGGCAACCTGTTCACCAGAAGCCATTTGAGAGACAATAAGAAATATCAAGCTTGAAGGGCAACAAGGGAGATTTAGACTGGGTATTAGGAAAAACATTTTCAATGTAAGGATAAAGAAGCACTGGGAAGTGGGAGAAAATTGTTTGTGTAAGGCTGCCTGTCCCACCTGTCGGACCAGCATTTCCCAAGAATGGTTCACGTCAAGTCACCCCTGTTCAGGAGCAGCAGATGGGACTGAATAACCAAGGGAAAGCTTTTCCAGTAGTGTCTTCTAGATTTCTAGGACAACATGGTACAAAAGAGCGGAGGGAAGGTGGCAGATTTGTAACATGTTGATTTCCATGTAAAAACCCTGTTGCAGGTGTTTCCATGGAGGCTGAGGCTGTGCACATGCACCTACTTGTTATTCTTCTGTCTGCATGAGCAGGACATTTATGTCTCTGAGAAGAGGATCCACAGCCAATATCTCACTGACTTTACCTTGGTTAATTTTGAAACCTAGAGCCAGATCCTTCTAAGTCACCCATTGTATCTGAACAATGGTGACAAAGAAACAACTGAAATGCAATTTGGCATATATCATTTCGAGGAGGGTATGACTTTAAAACCAATGTTGTTTAAGCTTTTTGTTATGTGTTTCTTAGTCCTCTTGCATTTTGCTATGCAGCCACAGAATGTGATCTTAGCCAGGGAACTGCTAAATGTTGTCAAATTCACAGCACAAGACAAGCTCTACCCCAGCAAATGTTTCACGTTATCTAGGTTTATCTTTCTCCCTGAACCTCCTGTGTAAACAGAGAGGGTCAGAATATAGATTCCCTATCAGGCAGCTGAATCCAGTTCCTGCCATTTTCCAGCTGGACTCCCGCTTGGAAAAAGAGGAAGCAAACTTTTATTTTTGAAATTGCTGAGCTGGGTCTGAACCAAGCTGATGCCCTGGTGACATTTGAGTAGAAGTGATGTTTTTTTGTTGTTTTCAAGTATGACTTTGAAGCAGCAAGATTCAGTGCTCCACATCTCTTATTGATTTTGGCTGCTGAATGTTTTATGACAAGGAGTCTCCCTGCATGAACTCTGAATAGGAGATCAATGGGCTGCTTAAGATGTCTTGCTGTGTTTAGCTGACTGACGCGCTTCCTTTCCATCAACAGCATCACTCTTAACCCTTTTCCCTCAACGTCCCATTCTAGCTCTGGGCTTTTTGTCATGTGCATCCCTGCGGTGTTGGTGTCATGTGCACACCTGCGGTGTTATTAACTTTCTGATGTACACCATGACAGACTGGACATTCAATTGGCCTGCAGCTTTCCTTGTTATCAACATAATTGGCACCAGGGCACAATCTGTAGGAAGGAAAAAGGTGAGTTTGCAAAAAGCCTGCTTTGCTTGAATCTTCAAAGTTTCCATCCCAATAATGGATTCCTAGAAAAAAAAAAAAAATCCTTTGCATGAGAAGTACACTACATGTTGTTCTCTTTCCAAATAAATATAGGTTTATGCCTCATCCTTGTCTGGGGACATTCTTGGGGATTTCATTGAAGTAGAGTGATCTAAATCAAATACTTATTTGAGCTTGTAGAAACAGCTGTGCTGTTTCTCAAACTTAGTTCCCCTAGTTGTTCTGGGTCTGGGACCAGAAGTGCTGTAACACAACCAGAGAACAGTCCCTCATCTGAGAATCAGAGGTCTAGTTCCCTCATGCCTGCCTTCACATTTCTGAGCTCAGAAGATGACATGAGAGACAGACATAAGAGGAGTGGTGAGGTGGAGACCTTTTCACTGAGAACTAGTCCCAGATTAATCCATTGCATAGAAAGCAACACATCACATGGCCAGCACTTGATGCAGCTCACTGCAGACAGTGCTCACCACAACAAAGTAGAGCCAGCCCCACAACTCTCTTGGCAGTGCCACAGCTCTAAGGAGGCAGTAGGCAGGGGCTGCTGCCCCTTCTGGAGCTCTGGAATGACCAAAGTATCATCCCAAACCTCCCCAGTGACAAGACAATCTACAAACCCACATTTCTAGAATTTCACTGCATCACTTTGCATCCCCTTTGCCATTCTCCCTTCTCATGAGCAAGCTCAACTGCACTCCTTCATCCTGCAGGGAAGCAAAATGCTGTTCTGTGTCACTGTCATGAGTATGCTCAGGTTCAGATTACCCATCAGATTGGATTTCAAGGGAGAAACAGAACTCCCACCACTGAATTCTTCTGTCCCTTCCTGCTTACTCAGAAGGATAAATTCTCATTCAAAAGGTACATTTACATTTATAAGCAGTGAATAAACATCCTAACAATTTATTTTTTAAGTGTTGGCTCAAAAAAAAGTCTTGTTCTATTCTGTTACTTACATTCATAGTGGAGAAGGATTTAAGCAATGGAGCTCAGTTCCGGTCCCAGATGACTGTCCAGGGTCTAGATGCTATAGTACTTAATCCAAAAACTATTAATGAAGCAACCAAGAAGCCACTTTAGTGACTTTTGTGTTAATTAGATGCTTCCAACTAAAACAAACAAACAAAAAAAAACCCACAAACAAACAAACAAAACCACACAAAACACCCCACATAATTCTCAGGAAGAAGGAATCTGTCAGGCATCTGTCAGGAAAACAAGTCAGATGAGAATACACATATAATTGTTTCTGTTCTATGCCATTTCCAAGTGTAATAATTAGTCATCAGTCATTAACAGCAGCTGCAGATTCCCTCCTCTCTGTTGTCACTTGTTCATCTTCATTTTCCCAGGAGGAGACACAGTAAGGAGAAGTTTCCTTGAGTGCCTGGCTCAGCTGGTGAGAAGCAGCAGTCCTTAGCACACAACAGCCATGACCTCAGGAGAATAGATTTGGGGCAGCTTCACTCAGAGCATTCCTCTTCCACAAACCCTTACAAGAATGTGACATTGGAGTTGAGGCACTGAGCTTGAATGCAGATTATCTGATCAGCATGGCCTGATTATAATAGAAAGTAGGGATCTTGGAGCCACCAAGGAGCCTTGTACCTTGGTTCTAAACTGAAATACAGATGTGCTTCTCATAGACAAGAGCTGCACCACTTTTCGAGATCCTGAGGACCCCTATATAGGATCTTCTCAATAACCAAATATCTCTCCCAGGACTGGAGAAGTGGAAAGAGATTGCGTGAAGAGAATGTCATGGCATTTTCATCCTTTTTTACTACATTTTAATGTTTGGTTTTTTTCAGGAAAGCAGGTTAACTGCTCTTGAGAATGGAAGGAGGACCTACACTGGAGGTGCAGGGGTCCTGAGAGCTCAGGAGCAACTTGTAATGGTCTCAGCCCGGCTTTACACTTTGTTACAGCAATCATGCTGGTGTCCCATATGTGCTTTGTAAAACTGCTCATCTCACCTGAAAAATCTTTGTACTTACTTGAAGTTCTTAATGTGGTTTGACTGTTACTCCAAAGTTTCTGTAATAGACACAGGCAACACATTTGGTAGGCACCAGATGAAGTATGAGAGTATTGTTGGGAGTCTCCCTTGGATTTTCTGCTCTTCAAGTAATTAACTTTTGTTTGCATGGATGCTTTAAACGTAGTGTAATCCAAACTAATGGGAACTGGCAGAGGGAGCACAGAAGAGACTCTCAAGATGGAGAAGCATAAACTAAGCATGAACTCTACACACTTCTCCTTAAATGTTAATTGTCCTCAATTGCTATACAATGTTTCCAAGCTAAATGATTCTCAGATGAAATCTTTTAAAGCTCCTTTTTAGAAAGGAGCTAAACTGTCTCCTGCTGTGTATAATCCAAACAGAGCCTGTGCTTCCCTTCCCTACAAAGAGATTTGACCAGTCGCCCTGCCAGAGATAAGGATGGTCTGACACAACAATTCTGCTCTCCCACACAGAGTGCTCAGAGATGCTTTGATATTCCTCGTTGTTGCCATGAGGCTCTAAATCCTCCAGCCTTTTCATCTCTCTTCAGGGGTTTTCTCCAGATCCTCTGAATATAAAGAGCTACTGTTATATTCAGGCAAATATTTACAATGTCACACTTTACAGCAGGACTGAGACTTCCCAAACTGTCTTTTGGAGCTAAATGACCAGTGTCTATGACTGCTAATGGAGATCAATTGCCTCAGTACCCCACAGAGCTTTGCAAATAATCACTGGAGTCCATTGACTTATGGGTTCCCTGATTTTTTCCTTTCTCTGCCTATTTGTTACCATCAATCACTGGAACAGTGTCCCCAGGGAAGTGGTCACAGCACCAAGTCTGTGAGAGTTTAAGGACCATCTGGATGATGCTTTTAGTCATATGATTTCAAGTCAGGTAATCCTGTGAGGAGCACCGAGTTGGATTCAATTATCTTCATAGGTCCTTTCCAGCTTGAGACGGATTCTGTGATTCTGCGATATCAAGTGAGTTGAAGTCAGGGAACATGTGTCTTTATACCACAAAATGGTTTCAACATGCTGTACAAAATTTGTACCCACACAGACTTATGTCTTCCTCTGTGAATTTTCAATTTTTCCTTTTCAAAGTAATTTTTGTATTCAGGAATACATTTACTGTGATATCACAAGTGGTCAACACATCCGTTCGAGTCTTGTAAAAAGTGGCAAGAAACTAGGTATAAAGACTAGTGAAATCAGCATGATACCAGTGTTACATGAAAAACATTTTGACACAGAGATAGATCTCTTAGCTTATAGTTTTGGGGAAACTGATTTTGATTTTATTCTCCCCTAGAAAAATGTATATGAAACCTCTCTGCCATCTTCACCATTAGAAATTATTTTAGTCATAAGGAAAAACTCAAGTTTTGGTCAAAAGAGAAAAGATTCAATGTTTTCAGCTGCAAACCAGGTCAACAAAAAATTGACAAGAAGCAAGAATGAAGCTACAACAGACATCTAATTTTGCTGTAAAAGAAGTATCTTCATTCCACTATCTCAAAATTAAGTTTCCTGTCAAAAGAATGAAAATATTCTGGTTTTGTTTAGTACTTCATAGAATCAAATTTTCCTGCATATATCTCTCCAGATTCTGCTGAAATAGGCTTTTGTCATTTTTCACCATCTGAAGCTATTGACTTTTAAAGATCAGGATGGGGTTCATCACAGCTTCCTGAACAGTCAGCATCTCTCCATGGTTCACCATGAAGGCTCCTACCACAACCAAAGGAGGAAGAAAAGTATCTTTTCAGAGGGGATTTATTTTTTGGCAGAGCTACAACACTTGTAGGGGGAATCACACTGTAAACTTGCTTCTTTCTCTCTGTTAGTATTCTTGGAAAAATTTAAAGAACATGTAGACATGGGTGATCAAACTGGACTCTGTCAGGAATCCTGACCAACGTAAGAGGGCCAGACAGGTTAAAGAAGAAAAAAAAAAAAGTTTAAAAGCTGAGAAACAAAGTGTAGGAATAAATGGGGAAGTCTCACAAGGGATGGAAATCATCAGCGGAGTTCCACAAAGAACTGTGCTAACAGGTATGCTGATAAATGTATTCATGAATTATGTAGAAAAGGAGACAAGCATGAAATAACAAGAGCTTTCTGGTGACATGAATTATCCAAGGTAATAGGGAAAAATAGATTATGAAAAATTACAAAGAGACTTTAGGAAAATTCAGTGGCTGAACAGTAAAATGATAGGTGAAATCCAATGTAAATAGATGTATCGTGGGGAAAAGCAATCCTCACCACATAAAAAATGATGAACCTTGAGCTGACCATTACCATTCAGGAGCAATATTTTGAAGTTGTTACAAATAGTCCCGTGAAAACATCAGCTCAGTGCTTATTAGTTATTAAATAAAAACAAGCAAATAAAATGTTAGAACAAGATTAATAAACAAAACAGAAAATGTGACTCTGACTATAAATCCACGTTTCATCCACTCCTTGAATAGTGTAAGCAGTTCTGGTCCCCACACCTCTAAAAAAGGATAGTAGAACTGGAAATTATATTGTTTTTCACACAGACTATTCCAGACCTGGGCAACTCCTTTCCAAATGATGATGAAGCCTCAAGTTCATAGAAGCTCAAGGAGAGACTGGACATGTACTTAAGAGATATATCCATTGAGAGTTACAGAACAGTCCAATTACAAGAGGCTCAGGCAATACCAAGCTCTGAAAATGATGGTAGAATGTATGTTTCACACATGCTTTTCATGTGCTTACTCACCTTTAAGCATCCTCTTGTGGCCACTATTATGTTCTTTGGTGGGCAGCTTCCCAAATGAGTTTAAAGCCAGCAACAGCCTTTGATGGAAACTGATGGTACAGTCACATGTGTGTAGACTATATAGTGAAACTAAGGAGCTGCAGCACTACGGTAAAACAAAGGCAGCCTCTTTCTCTGTCTACTGTAACTACCGAAATCCAGTCTCCCTTTTTAATTTAGTTCTAAAGTGTGTCTAGTAAGTCTTAGAATTTCCCTTGGAAACAACAACAGCGTAGATATGTCTTGCAAGATTTCCTGAACCTTTCTCCCAAGCAGTTGATTCCCACTTATGTTAGCCAACAGCCTTTCAGTGACAGCCTCAGTTCTTGTCTCATCTACTGGATGGTTTTAGTCCTGAAAAATCATTGTAGTTAATAAAAGTGGAACATTGAGAAAACCTGTAAAACTCAGCTGCACAGTAAAGACACAGCTCCTTTACACATAGTAAATTCTAAATACTCATTGCTTTAATAATTTACAATACTCTTATTTAAAATTAAAATTATTCAAAGAAGAAAGGTTCTCATATAATTAAAGACTACTGAGTGTAGTTCTTTCAGAAATGTTTCCATTGAAAAAATTTACATTCAAGTTGATGTCCTCTTTCTAAATTCCTTCATCTGAACTAACCACCTAAGGAAGAGCTATTTATCTCATCCTAAAATAAACCTCTTAAAGAAAATTCTGCAAACTTCTATTTCCCTCTGTTGACTGTAAAAACAGTAGCTTAAATGGAGACTTGTTAAGTTAGGTGAAATAACTCCAAGCCAAACATGATCAGTGTTTAGAAATGGACAGAACCCAAGTGTTCGGTGAAGTAGACTTTATGCTTGATCTGTCCTTACCACATACATGAGGCTATGGACAGGCTACTATGCTAAGCTTCAATCAGCTTTGTGTTCATGTCAGGATGCGAGTGTGAGTGATCACTATGGATGGTAGTCTAGTCTAGTCCTGGGGCAAGGTTGGACTTAGAGCTAAAAATTTGTGTACGTTTAGTCTTCCTCAATGACTCAATGATCTATCAGGATTCACAACATTCAAATACAACAGCATTCCCCACCAGAATTTTATCCCTTCAGACTTTGAGCCCTGGTATTACCTGCTAACTTGTGACCTTAATTGGGTCTGTTATTAGCCTAAAATGTGCATTACTGAAATGATTTGTACAACCTGACTGACACAGACAGTTAAGGAGAGTCACACAATGTCTCATTAAGTCCTCCAGTGACCCAACTCCCACACTATTTGGTAACCAGAAATTATTTAGGTAAAAGGCCTTTATGAAAGTTTTGTTCAGTGCCGTGTCATCATTTACAAAGCAACAAACTTTTCTTCCCTGTAAGTAAGACATAATTTAGCAGAAGAGCTTTTTATCTTTTAATCTAAATTCTTTCCAGCTCTTCCTTAGTTCATTACTCCTTTTATCATGTCTTTTCTGTACTTAAAACTGAAAATTCATAAAGCACAGGAATTCTGGTTTAACTTGCATATCACATTTGCCATTGACAAGCAGAAATGATAAGATATTCTGCAAATTGTTAGTTTTGAATGTTGATGAGTCCTCAACATTCAATATGAGAAGGATCTTCAAAACAATCATGTCTTTTGTTTAATTTCTTTTTTAAGTTTCGTCTTTGTTGCTTTTCATTTTAAGAAGATATTAATTGCTGCTGCCCAAATTAAAAAAATGCTAAAATACAACAAAATAGGAAAAATGAAGCGTAATACAAACAAATAATTGGGTGCAGATGGCTGTGGGAAAATTGCTGTCCCAGGAACAAACAGTTACATTTTGTCTCCTAGGAACCTCTGTAATAACCCTGAAACTTGTAAGGTAGTTTAGTTCACAAATATTAGTTCACAATGTGGTTGTTTTCATTTTAATTATGTTAATTTAATTCTATTCTTGCATCATGATAAATCTAGAAAAATTGTTTTTACACTTATATAACTGAGATAAAAACTTATCTCCCTATTGTTATGACCATCTGAAACCAGTCCTGCTCCTCAAGTCTTCTTCTAGTCTATTTCAAATGGGATTAGAGAATTCAAAAATTAAGACTACTTGTACAAATATGAAATAGAGGTTCTGCTCCAGTGAAGTTTTGTACTATAGTTATTAGGGGCCCGTCTGTAAAGTACAGGGGGTGAGTAAGTTCACAGGACCTCATAGACCTAACTTGCTACAAAGCAGGTGACCACAGTCAATGCCATCAAGAGTGAATAATTTTGGATAATCATCAAAAAGGAAAATGGCATAGTAGGATGTTAATAGGATCGTCTTTGGCAAATTACGTCAGTCCTGCTCACTACTGCCAAGGTCTTGACTTCAGAATTGTGTCCACTTGTGAGCACTGCACACCACGAAGAATGCTGACCAGTGTGAAAGAGCACACAGCAGTGATGATGATGATCAGTTATCTGGATACCATAACTCACGGGGACAGGACAGATAAATAAATAGGTGCTCCTCTGTCTAAGGAACAGAAGGCAGAAAAGATGGTTTTAAACGCATGAAAAGCAGCTCCAAAGAAATAATTCTCTCCGTGGCTACTGAGAATAGATCAGGAAGTAACCAGACTAAATTACAGAAAGTGAATCACACTAGGCACAAAAGGAAATATTCTAACAACAAGAATAAGGAAGAATTGGTCTTGATTTCTGGGGTACTGAAGTTTGCAGCATTGGAGGTCTTTAAGACCAGGTGAGACAGACAGTGGGGAACAAGGTTAAACAGAAAATTCCTGCACAGGGAGGATGAATAGCGTAACCATCAAGAGCCCTTTCTCACTCTCTTGATTCTACAGAATTTGTGAACCCAACATCTTCAGCTATTACACTTTTTTTTAAACTGTGTGGCTGGGTATAAACTCACAGCTGTGAACTACAGTGCCATGAGCTCCAAAATGTGCAATACTGCCAGGCTTTATTAAACCTGTCTGTTCTGCACAGGTGAAGGACCCCTTTGTGGACTAGTATGCACTGGATTTATTTGAACCTGAGATAATTTTTCAAGCAATCACAAGTCTCCATGTCACAGTCCTAACCTGGAAAATCTCTAGCGCATGACATCAGCCTATCATATTTTACTTTATGCAGTAATATACAAATCTGCCCTATTTCTCTGGGATGAAGCTCTCAATATTAGGAAGCTTGGTCAATCATAAAATAGGAGGAAGCACACCTGTAAGAGCGATATTTACATAGTGGGTCAGAAGAAAGTAAACAATCACGAGGCATGATAGACAGTTCTGATGTGAAGTTAAATCAGCCAGCAAAGGGCCATGTCACTGCTCAGGGATTTTTATGCCTCTGTATTTATTTCCCTATTCATAAGGTGAGTTGGCAGCCATTCTAGGAAGGCTCCTGTTGCCCATCCTACACATATACTTTGTAACTAAACTTAATATTTTCTGTTGCCATGGCTACTGGGCTCTTTTTATATTTTTCTTCCCTTCTTTTGCCTCCACAAGCAACATTACCTGCTAACCAATTAAATACCAAATAATATAAGGGAAATTAGAAAGGCAAGGGATTCACATGTATCCTCATCTCTCGCTCATTTGAATGCTGACAGGCTACCAAGAAGAAGAGGACTTTCAAGTTTAGAGGTTTCTAACTGTAAAACTAGTAGAAGAAATTACAATGATTTCAGAGCAGCAGGATGTGTGCAGAGCTTTGGATGCATGATACCATCTCAGGCAGTCAGAAAAGTACCTTGAGACGTGCAGAAATTCCGATCAGGTTTTAACTCTTGCATTCAGACAATCATGGACTGTCTCGCTATTCTCACCTCCCTGGCTCAAGTTCATTATGTAAATAAGCTCCCTTCAGGCCTCTATATCCTTGTTTATCTAAGGCATTAGCTGTCAAACCCAGACAAGACTGAGCATTAATGGTTTGCGTTTGCATTGCAACTCTACTTTTCACCTGGGTAACTGAGGTGGCCAATAAAGTATGATTTAAAAGAACTTGGTTTTTTTTTCAATCAAATACATAGACAAATTCAGTAGTAAACTTACACCAAAGGAGTTCATTCAAAGAAAATACTTCTGAGATGTTTCAGACACACCTACTAGTATCAATGTGTTTTCAAAATAATGTTGACCAAGTGGACCAACAGATGCCACATCATTCTGAAGCTGTCATGGCCCAGTGCAGATGCAGCCCTGATCCAAAAGAGGTGATGGTGCAGACCGTGCACAGTGAGAGCCTCCACCTGCTCCCTAAGAGGTGCAGGCACAGGGGTCAGATGGGATGTGGCCATGCCAGCTGTCCTTAAGCACCACACTCCCTGTAGGTAAAAGTCTGGGGGTCCCCAGTGCACTACAATCAATGATCACACCAAGTTCTGACATTTTTCTGGGACATCCAAATAAAGGCAGTCGATTTAAAACTAGATTAAGTGCACAGCAGAGCTAGCAGACTGGTGAAGGTCCTTGGTGGATGTCCCACAACTTCATAATTCTTTCCTTTCCTTTCCATTCTGGAACAAAACCAAAACCTTTTAACTATTCTTCCAGAGCAAAGTTTTAGCAGTTTGTTTGGTTTGGGATCAGAACCTTAGATCTGGGGTTGAATGAGGCTCCTGCCATACTATCTGGTGCTTTGGGGCATTAGATGTTCTGTGACCAAGGCGGGGTAGATGTGTGGAGAAGATACCTTCCCTCACACAGCCATATTTTTAAACAGCCATTCTCTCTATTGGCCCACAGAAGTTATATGGAAACTGCATCCAGCCTCTTTATGCTAAAAGTTACATTACCCAAGAGAGCCACTTTGTGCTATCGACCAGGAAAATGGAAATACTTTAGGTCCTAACATATGACATATTTTTACAGATCCTGATTATTTTTTTCTGTGCTTTTTTAATCCTGTCTTGTCCAACAGATATATATATATATAGTCTCTTTTAATACCTTTCCTAATATTCTTACAGAAAAGAAACTGTCTCACTACTCTTGGACTCCTCCCTGCTCAGACAGCATTAGCAGTAACCAAAATGCCAAGCTGTGTCCTCTCTGCAATTTTATCTCCCACTGCTTGTAAATGATGGTTTCTAAGACTTCTAATTTCGATACATTTTAAGATGGACCTCATATCATATATATATACTTCATATACCTCATGAGATATGTCTCATTAAGTGTTTGAAAGTAACTTTTTGGTGTTTGTGTATGGGCAGCAGATGCTAGTGTAAACCATAACAGGTAGAGATGGGCAAGGAATTGTGCACGAGTGTTGTGCCTTCTCCATTCTCTGCATGACCCTGATATAGAAGAAAGACTCCCTTAATGCAGAAGTCATTGCAGTATGTTTTTCTTACCTGGACATTGTTTCAGGCTGAGGTCTGCCAAGGCAGTGGCAAAATCCATACTCAAGTTTCTCTGGTGAAAAGTGTCTTTTTACTACCATAGTCTCACAGCTGACTCATGCAGACATAATCAAGCCCTAAAACAATTAAGCTACTTTGGCCTTTGTAAGGCACTTTACGAGACAGATCCATTTCAGCACAATTCAAACAGCACAAAGAAAAGCTTTTATTATCCTGATTTATAGAGTTTTTCTATTTCTCTTTTATTTAAGTCCAATGTCTTGCATTCAATTTAATTACAATGATTCTGTAAAGCATTAAAACACCCTATGACTATTAAAGGAACATCTATTGAGGTCTAATAAGAGACAAATCAACTTTTCATTTAAGTGCCTCAAAAATAACATGAGCAATAAAGGGCTGATTATGTATTTAATGATACTGTAACTTATACTGTACCAATAGAAAAAGCTTTTGGATTTCCAATTTAACACTATTGCCTGTTGTTATCATTAGGGAAAATGTTTATTATTATTCTAATTGGAAGCAGGAAGTTAAAATCCATCTTCATTTAAAAACAAATAATGCTGCTTAAATCTTTAATATGTATGTATCACTCTTGGGGATTTTTTCTGCAAATACTTATGTGTAATAGTCTGTTTCCAAGCATGCAAACAACACAGGACTGAAGGGTGCCATTGGAAGGCAGTGCAAGACTCATTTTGAAAAAGGATGTTCCAGTGGCCCAAATTCTGATATCAGACTTGTATACACTAGCATCTACAGAAGAAAGCATGAAAAAATAATTTGCAATGGTAGACTCCTGCTTTTCTCCTCAGTCCTGGAAAAACTACATTTTCAGAGTGTCTCATTTTTCCAGGTGAGTGCTAAGACTGTCTTCATTCTGTGCTCTGTTCTATGTATTTTTATATTTCTCTACTGTGTGACTTTTTAAATTTCTCTACTGTGTGACTTTTTAAATCTTTGTCAACATAACAAAGACACAACTTTTTTTTTCTAATCTACAAAAATTTGGAGAGATGAAGAAAGACAATCATTGAGATAAATGTTCATAGTGCATCGAGTTGGGGAAGGAAGGAAGGAAGGTTGTCAAAATGATTTCATTCGCTGTCTCCCAAAAGAAAGGAACATTGGAAAGATTTTTCAGGAGAAGTTAAATTTTGAAATGAAACCTTCTATTTTGCAACAGAAAAACTGAGGCACAAAGAGATTAAATAGCTGTCAGAAAAAAAAAAAAATCATAACAGAAATAAGAACATTTATATCGTATTCTGTTGTCTTGACTTCATTCTGACAACAAGTGACTAGCGTGTCTCATTTTAGAGGACACATGACCATTTCTCTGTATTCTGATTACAGCTCAGTTTGTCCCTACGATTTAGGTCTTTGACTCTGATGCTCTGCAATCCCAAGAACCAACGCAACAGAAATTTCATCCAGAAGAGTCTTTCAGGCATTCCTTGATAAAACACCTACTCAGATCTCACGACAGACTAGACTTTCAGGAAAAGACAAAAAGCCACAATTATTGAATATAAGAAAGGGAGAGAGGTAAAGGCTATCTCATTAGCTGATGAAGCAGTCCCCAGAGCTACTTGGTGTCCGTCACAGCGTTGCACAAGACACAGGTGCGTTGCTGCGGTCCTGTGGAGTCAAGCCTCATGGAGGTTTCTCATGGGGAAGGACTTCCGGCCTGGGTTTTAGGAATATCTAGACAACTTCACTTTATACGAAAGTTGTGCTGTTACTTCATACATTTGTGCTTTACTTACAAAGATACCGAGATGAATAGTCAGGGAGATGGCAACCACTCGTATGATAAATGAAAGAGATATGACTGTCTATTGTGATCTACTCTGTGTTACCACGATGGCAATGTATCAGCCCCTCACTGCTTCTGGTTCACAACTCACGCATTTTCTCTCTTCAACTCGTTCTTCTTCTAAGAAGGTTCAGAGATTATTTATTTTATATCATCTTCAATTGGCTCTAAGGAAGGGCTCTACCACTGTGGGTATGATTCACTGGCAAGCTTATTTTCTTTCCTAAGAATTGATTTAACTATAAAAGCAAAGGATAAGACAGCTATTGAACCAGTTAAATGATTTAAAAATTGGAGACTGTTTGATCCATCAACAAGCATAAGCACTGAGATTAAAGCTGCAGGAAGACAAGTAATTTATTTAATTTTTTTTTTTTTAAAGCCCATGAGAAGTTATTTACATTTGAGATAAAGATTAAAGATGCTGTGAAATTTACTGTCCCTGCACTTAACTAGGAGCATGTCAGAGTGGAGTCTTGCCGTGGATCCTACCATTCATGACAAGCTGTTAGCTTGCTAGTAAAAATACATTCAGACAATGCAGTAATATTTGTAAATCTTATTGGAAAGGACATCAAATCATTCTGTTGTTTATTCAGTGAAGCTTAAGTACACCACTGTTGAGGTTATTCTGTGTCTTGCTTACACACCTTGACTTCTCTACACTCTTCCTTTGCAAAGTGTGTCTCTCATAAAAGACTCACATTTACCTCCATGTTCAAACTGCTTTGCACCATTCCACTGTTCAGTAATGTAAATTGTTCAATTCATAGCTAAAATTCAAAGCCACAAAAGCAGCGATTCGTAGTTTTCTAGAGTCTGCATGTGTTACAGAAAGGTATAGCTACAGAGTCTGGGGAGAATAAACAGGCAGCGGGCTATGTGATTTCGGCTCTCCTGGTGATCACATTTTACTTGCTGTAAACATTCTGTCCTGTCCTGTTTGGTCAGTGGCATTGACCTGTTGCATCCTGTTTGTCAGTCAGATTGAAAACTTACAGGGCCAAAAACTTTTTGATCATTCAATCTCATAATCAAGTTACCAACAGTATCAGCTGGTACATACACATTCACTGCAGGTGAAGAGCATATATGTTATTATCCTTTCCTAAACATGATTAAATTGTCAGCAATTGCAGTTGATTTAGAGTGCCTGATATCTGTATGCCAATACAAGCCATTTATAAAGGGTCTGATCACTGAAGGAAGACTGAAAACTCCTTGGGTTTAAAAAAAAAAATAAAATAAAATAAAATGAAAGAGACATTTTAGAGGTCGCAAGCTGAACGCTTTGATGCTTTGAAAATAATGCATCTAAAAGTATGTCTATTTCAGAAATTTAAGCATAAGCCATACCTTGCTTCAGCATAATCCTCTTCTCCACACAGAGAATTACAATAAAACTAAAATGCAATCAACAGAAAGAGAAATAGCATGTGATATGAAAGTGGTACACTGGAGTAAATTCATATATGAATTTAAAGGTGGATCCCATTAGTGTCTAGTGGGGGCATGTTTCTGTACACGGTTATTTATTAATGCTGTCACGCTTCCCAGAACTGATGTACCCTGTATTGATGAGATGACAGAAACATCACCCCTTGCTTGATTTCAGACAACCACATCCGCTTCTCATAAAACACATCGTTAACTAAGGAGGGAATACTTTTTAATTAAAGCCAGCTGAAATTAATCAAGCACTGTTTTTGCAGGATGCTCCTGTTTCTGTTTTAACTTCCTTGGTTGTTCAGAGTGTAGCTCAGCTGGTTGTTCAAACATTCTCCTTTACAGGCAGTTCAATGAATGACAGACAAAATGGCTCAGTAGAACTGATTGGAAGAAAAAAAAAAAAAAAAAAAAAAAAAGTCATAGAATCATTTGGGTTGGAAAAGACCATTTCCAACCATACACTTAACACTGTGAAGTCCACCACTAAACCATGTCCCCAAGCACCACATCTACATGTCTTTTCAACGCCTCCAGGGATGGTGACTCAACCACTTCCCTGGGCATCCTGATTCAATGCCTGACAACCCTTTTGGTGAAGAAATTCTTCCTAATACCCAGTATGGGACTGCTAACCCTCCAAGTCCTTCTTTTCATCAGTAGAGTGCAAGCAAGGGAGAGACAGCAGTAGCCATAAGCAGTGCTATGTTTTCTGTATAGAGGATTATTCTGACCTCTTTGCTTGCTAAAACTGCATGGGAAACAAGCCTAAAGGCTGCTTCTCCAAAAGGAAGGAAATTTGGGCCTGCCTACTCAGTAGGTGCAGACACTCCCAGAGGATCCTCATTGCGTGGAGAACTGAGGAGGTCAGTGAAGGTGCACATGAGCTTGCCCTAGGAAAAGAAGCCCAGGAGATTCTGAGCAGAGATATTGAGACCATCCTGCAGCACTGGAACAGGAAGGGAAATGGTTCAAAAACTACCTCTGCTCTGAAAGGGCAAGGGCAGCCCTTCCTTTCCAAAATCCAGCCAGTATCCGCACTCTGAATAGGCTACAGGGACTATGTCTAGCTCAGTGGCTGTGTGAGGCAGACGTGCCATAGCAAAAGTAGATCATAGGGGCAAGTTGGTCTGTTTGGTCATTCCATGGCTAAAGACTCAGTACCAGAAATTCCACATCCGAGGGTTATAAAGATGCCCTTGTGCAAATCAAAAAGAAAGATCAAAGGCAGGCCTGAACAAGGAATAGCATTCTCTGAAGTTACTACTTTCATTGTTACTTTTGTGCTTCACAGCCTAGCACATCACAGGGATTTTTTTCATTCTTTTTTCCCTCTCTGTTTTTTCTTTCTTTTTTTTTTTTTTTTTGGTATTTGTGATGTTCAGCAGAGTGTCTTCTTCTTTTCATCTTATTTGATGGATTTTCCCCTAGTTGTTTCAGTCCTTTTATTTCCTGAAACACAGCTTAGGGCTACCTTGTTTTCTCCTGTTAAGGTGGCATTAGGAACCTCCTCACTGTATCATGGCATGATCTCACACTGACAGCTCTTGAGAACAAAGCCTTGTTTTAACTGTGAGTTCAGTCTCCAGGGCTCCACACTTGCAGAGTTCACTTAAACTCACTGAGGCCCTGCACCTTTCTGTGGGGAAAACGACACTGTAAGAAGCTGCTGAGTGGGAGGGATGGAGAATATCCCGAGCTGAAGTCGGGTATGTGTCATATCCAGCTTTAATTTCACTTTAAATTCAGCCTCTGAGCTTAGTCATGGCATGTCGAGGTCAAATATTAGACCTTTTTAGTGCAGGGGAGCCCAGTGTATGGCACACATAAAGAGGGCGCCAGTAAGTTGTGTATAAATTGAAGTGTTTAGAGAGACACATTTATTGACTTTTTATCCACATCTCAAATTCAGATATTCTGTTTTTCTTCCATTGGCTCTTCTCTATGTCGAGAAACTTCCTGTGATGAGCAAGGCTGCCCCATCACAGTGCTTCTCTCCTGCTTGACAGTACAAATGGCTCTCACCTCAGAATCTTCTCTGTTGGAAGATGCAGTAGAGGCAAATCTTCTCCTGGCTTCTCTTTTCACTTCCAGGAACAGAAATAGACCCTCAAGTGAAGGAGCCAACCAAGGCCTTTATTGCAAGTGATACCATTCAAGCTTTCTGCGGGGAGCCAAATTGGTATAATGATTACATTGAAGAGTACCTCAGAGAAAGAGGCTGGAGTAATCTAAGAGAAATGAAGACTGAAAGCAGTAGCTGACACTTAGTCTTGCATTATAACCCATGGGACAGAGGCACAAATACAGTAAATTAGCTGTAAGATGTCTCTTCTTCCTAGAATGAATGACTTCTAAGATACCGGCAATACAATGAAATGAATGAAAGATTCCCCTTTTCTGTCTTTAGAGAGCTGAGTAATAACGTACCTGCTTACTTATACAGCAATACTTTAGTCAATATTTACAGAACAATGCAGTAAAGAAGCTTTAAATTTGTTCCCTATTTGATAATAAATAAAGATGGCATCCAGATTTCTAGTTGCCTTTAAAACTGTCTAAACTTCTATTTTTATATAATTTCACCCAGAATAATTTAGTACCAGATGAAAACTTGCCCCAAACATATGAGGTCTCAAAACATCCAGAGGCGAAACTCAAGAAGCAAAAGAAAATGTTCATCTGTGCACAGTAACTACACATGGCATATCCAGACATTTTATCCAGACAGGTCAAAACTCAGGGACAAATCTTATTTTGTATCCCTGTTGCTGATTATGTCATGATAAATAAGAAGGTACTAATTACAGTTGACATTGTGGCAAAAGTTTCCAGTCCTTCATTCTTTCTAAGTACCTTGCTCTGCTCTGCATTCAGCAGTTTCAACAAAACCCATGTCTCTTCTGCTTCTCCTCTCAGTTTGCACAAAAGTGATTCCTGCAGCCAAAGAACTTGGGTCTCACTTGGATTTGATAGCCATGGCTGTGGGAAAAGTACAGCATGTCAGCGAATACCAGTTTCATGTCCTTCTATTATATCATGTTGTATGCGCATTACTCCAACTTCATGCTTCTTGGTCACTGACTAAATCTGTAATTTTAAGTGTTTTGAACCACTGGAATAAAACAGAGATATTCATCTGCACTGAAGGGTGTCCTTAGCACCATTTATGTTTTCATATGCTGTATTGTTTCCTTCATCAGCACAGGTTACCTAGCAGTCACCTCAGATTCTCCACCTCTTTCTGTTCTGCCTCGGAGAGTGAACTACCAGAAATCTCACTACACATTTCCCCTTTCCAAATCACTATTGAATCACACTGCGTTCCTCAGAAGTGAGTAAAGCTAATCATATCTGTACAAAAGGATTTCTTATATTAATATTTTTTTCTGAGAGAAACAGATAAATCAATTTTATTTCTCTTCTGAATTCTAAATTCCTTTTAATACTAAGGGATGGGATCACATATAAGTGGGTGAGCTGCACCACCAAACTGAAATGGCCATGTCAGTAAAGTTAACAACTATACTTGAAAAGGCTGAAGCTGGACAAACTGCAGATGAATCCTGCAGAGCTGCCACATGTAGGATGGCCCAGAACTAGGGCACTGTAATCCAAATAAATCTTGATTTACAAGACCTGTGTATCAGACCATGAGGCACCAGCCCATTGCATCACAGCAGCACCATTTTCCACCTCACCAGCTGTGCCACTGACCTTCAGACCATGCACATCACCTGTAAGCTGAGCAACCACATTATCAATCACTGCAATAATAATTGAAGTGTAGTAGTCAGTGATACTATCCCTGACTTTATTTAGATTCATTGCTGGTGGATCTGTGTAACCCAGGGTCTCCTTCCCTGATGAATATATCACTGCCATTATACTTCTTTTTTATTCATGAATTTGACTAATGTATACATTTCTTTCAAAAATAGTCCAAGAAAAGCCAGAAAAGAAAGCTTTTTTGCCTTAGTCTGTTTAAGATTGCTAGTTCCCTCTGGGTAGATAACAGACAATTAAAACTCCCCAGCATGAGTTAACCTTTAACAAAGCAACAGGCATGCAGCAGACTTCAGCAGGAAGCAGCTGTAGCAACATGGTAATAGACACCCTCCCCTGTGCAGCTGGTCCCCCTCTGCACCACGACAAACCATCTGTCTGAACTGAGGGTCTTTGGCTCCAGCATCTGAGATGCTCAGGTACCATCTGGACCACAGCGACAACAATCCAGAGGGAAGGACCAATCTGTTAGTCATTGTCTTCACATCTTTAAATCCTTTCTCTGTCTCTCCAAACTGGTAATTTAGGTTTCATTCATTACTTCTCTAAGAGCTATTGATTTTTAAAAACATGATGTTTCCACCTGTATGACAGAGTAACACTGACAGCAGAGAAAGGAGCACAGAAATTGCAATAGTTTGCTGTCTAATCCCAAGAGTATCTGAATTAATAGAAATGGTCTCCAACAGGCTCTGGCTCAAGCCTGAGAGCCAAAGGGATTCTGGTAGTCATAAGTTATTTTTACAGTCTAATATGGCATACAACAGGACCTTGCTGTGCTATCTCAAGAAACCAGTAAGCAACTCAGTCTGTTTAAGGCTGTGAGGACTCATCATCCTTTACAGCTGTGGGACAGAGGAAATCATAGCACACTTAAAATTAATTAAGGCAGCCACAATCCACAGACAGCAAATGGAGCCAGGATCTAGCATTGGTGTGTGTCAATATGCATAAATCAGTCTTCCCTGCCAAATCTACACACCACTTGGAGCCACTTGGAGTTCATCTAAAACCAGAAGAGATCAGTTCTCTCTCAGCTCTGCCTCAACACCTTGTTTGTGACACTTGGGCTCCTGCTTCTCAATTTTCTTCTGTAATGAATTGGACCTTCATAATTTGTTTCCCTGTCTGGTTTCTTTAGGTTGGTAGCTTTTTAGGACCAAAGCTGTTTTTTACTTTGGAATACAGAAAATACTTTTGCTTGGGACATAGTCTTGATAAAGGCTTCTAGGCACTTACCATAGTAATATTTGGTTAAGGAAAAATGTTGGATAACTTTCCTCACTCACTACTGGATGGCTGCAAGTCCAATGCAAGACCATTTCCAAAAAGGCTGTGAGCCAAATCTTAGAAAACACTGCCACATTTAGGCTTTCCATTTCTCACCTGTGCAAACTATAATCCTCAGTCAGGTTTGGGTCATGGCATGTTGATGAGTACCTGTGCAGTCATCAGTAAGTGCCCACAACATGGCACTCAAGAAAGGGGCTGCAGCTTCATCAGTGCATTCAATCAAGATGTAATTGCAGGAGTCATTAGACTGCAGAAAACTCCTACACTCTGTTATCAAGGTTGTAATGATACCTCTTGTTTTGCTTTTCAGCTATCATTTTGGTAATGAATACAGGCTTGTGGAAGCATTCTACTTTGCAGACAGGTGACAAGCTAGAGTGGAGACCCTACAGTACAAGCAGAAGTTTATGAGAAAATTTATTTGGCAGGCTCTTTAGGGATTTTAATATGAAAAGGGATTACAAGTCAAACTTATTCCCTGAAAGAAACATCTCTTGCTTCCTACATATGGGCCAATTACAGAGATTCTCTTATGTCAACTTCAAATATTCTGGTTAATAGGGAATGGGTAGAGATTTCAAGAGATAAAAGGAATGAGAAAAAGACTGAGAGAACATGGGTAACTCCAATGTTCACTGTCACCAGCAACTCACAAGAATTATGCTTGTTAAGTTGTGATCTGTCTTGTTAAACACTGAGCACGTATCTCAATGACACTGCATCCTAATTATGAACCTTCCCAAAGTTGTTAGACCTAAATAGTACTTGTCAGTGCTTCTGGAAGCAGGGGGAGTATTTGTAAAGGGAAGAGAATTGCTCTGGGTTTGTTTCTTTTGCGCCTGCAAGAAAGGAGCAATTTTAATTGTTTTATAAGCATGATTTGACAGAGACAGAGGAAAGATGTAAATAACTTTTGCACACATAGTATTTGTGCAGTAAAGTGTCGAGCTCAGCAGATTAGCATCTACCCTGACCCTACAGCATATTTCCCAGTTACTGGAACAAATCCTTCTGTTTCTTTGTCCTTTGGTGTACAACTTCCGAAATTTGAGGAAGATACCTTGAATAACTTTGGCAGATGCACTCCCCCAATGGAAACAACAGAAACTTATTGGCTGATGGGCCACTGGAGCCATGAACACACCCCTTGGTTGACAGACAGGGCCCTTGCCCAATTAAATGCCTTGGTTGATAGAAGTTTCTGGACCACTACCAAAACTGACTACAGGTCAGCTTCACCTAGGGTATAAATGGAGCCTGGTGGACTCATTTTTTGAGTTGGTCTTGCTTGGAGAAATGAGTGTGTGGTTGAAGACTTTCCTGAGACTGGCCATTTAAAGAGCATTTCTTGAGAACTGAGACGCCTTGCCAACCTGGTAAGTGGTCTGAGTACGCTTGAGAGTCCTCACTTAGTGACAGAGTGGGAAGATAAGTATTTGGAATCATCATCATCATTTGGGGATCTGATCCCATTGAGTTTGAGTTGGCTGTGTAGTAATTAACTCCCAAATGGTATCTGAACCTGTGTTTTTTAATGTTGTTGGAGTGCTGAATATCTTTCGAAAGACCTTGTTTCTAGTTGGTTTTCTTCTAAATGTTTCTGGTTAGGATAAAGTCTGTTAGGAGCATGTTGCTTGCTTAAGTTGACTTCTGGGGTGTCTCTGTGACAGTAACAATATCAGTCAGCAGATTAATTCCTTGAGGAAATGTAGAGCCTGAAAAAGAGCAGATTACAAAATGGAATTTGTGCTGTAGTTTTTCCTTTGTGTTTGCTATGACTCTTCAGACTTCCCTTTTTATTTTATTATTATTTTATACTTTCCATCCATATCTTTAAAGCACCTGGAGTTTTGGAGTGGCATATAGTAAAACAGACTGAGTAGTGTTGTCTATTTATAATGCACTTTTCATTTGCATAGAAAGGTTCTATTGGTTTTGTGCTTAGAGTGTCTTTGCTCAGAGAATCGTCAGTTATTGCTGTTTGCAGAAAACCTTTATGAATAACAGTGGCAACAAGAGTACAACACTGATATCCTGGTTGTACTAATTCAGTCAGTTTCAACCTCCCTAATATTAATAAATGAACAAATCCTAACTGTGATGCTTATATTAATTTGGACTGAAATGTATACCTCAGTCAACAACCATATATGCAGCTAGCTTACTTGATGGTTTCTGACCCAAGCTGTGAAAATTTCAAAGCTGAGGTTCCCTCATGATCCACTGAACGCTTTAAACACAGAAGATTATATAGTGGTTTCGCAATGACTTCCTAAAATGCTCCACTTCTGTAATGCAAGCACCAGTGCTCGGAGCGAAGGGAACATCACAGCCCAGTCACCCATGAGGCCGTCGGTCCTTCCTTGAAGACAAGCAAGTAGGGATCAGGCTGGGATTGAGTGGCTTTGCCAGAGCCCCAAACCCTACAAACCCAATGGGAAGAGCAAATTCTGCTACAAGTCAGATCAAATGAGGACTTAAATATGGGACCTTGCGTAGGGGCCCCACACCCTCAGTGTGATGGGATAGGTCTCGTCCTGAGCTGTTGCCCTGCCAGGTCCCTCGTGGTGGCAGAGGAGAAGGGGTTGCACAAACACCAACACAGAGAATGAGGCTGTGCTGTGGGAACCTCATGTTCACAGGTGGGCACAATTGTGGCAGCTCCCACCCCTGTCATTAAGGAGAGGAAAGGGTGTGGTTTAATAGTTCAAGCCAGGAGATTGCTTAGCATTTTTTGTAAAAGAATAAATATTTTCATCTGGAAAAACAATGGTGGCACTCTTCTTCCTGGCAATATGGCAGTCACTGCAATTTCTTCAAGCTTACAAATTTAACTGAGCCTTTGAAAATGGTAATTAACCATTTATTATTGGAAGGAGAGAACAAAGGAAAGAGCAAATTGAATCTTAACTAGGTTAATTGTTTCAGCACTAAACACAATTACAGCTGCTTTTCTGGACACCTTTAATTTTCACCGTTGTTAAATAGAGACATATTTCAGCCACTTATTGAATATAACATAAAATGAGACCTTTAGTTTAGAAAAAGGCTTTCCCAGAGCCAGAGCTGTGTTTCCCCAGGGAGCAGATTCACCTATCCAAGCTGCAGTTGGCTACAGGGCTTTGAGCTGAAACCATAACAATTGGAGTCAGTTAGTCCCTTGGTTTGAAATTTGAGATGCTTTGCCTGCTTGGGGTTACTCAGCTCTTCCCTTTCCCACAGGGGCAGATTTGGTCCTTAACTAGACTTTTACTATCTTTGCCAAAATGTGCACCTGCTGCATCATGTCATATGAGAGTGGTAAGCCTAGGGTATATGGGGATCATGTTCTAACAAGCTTTCTTTAAAAGTTTAAGAGGTTTAAAAGATTAAGAGGAGTCCATGTGTCATCAGTGCCAGGGCAATGTCACCACCTTCCCCAGTACTGGAACACATGAACCAAATTACATGGATCAAATCTTGAGCCCCAGAGAGCCAAGGGCTGATGTAAAGCTGCGTGGACCAATGCAGGTGATCCACACCTGGGCAGTGAGGGTGCTTGGTCCCTGAAGCTGGACATGTCTAAGAAGTGCTTAAAATCCAAGCCAGATTCTGGTATATTCCTCTGCAGTCACTGGAGTTATGCTTATTTAACCAATATTTAAAGATTTATTATCTTTTCCATGCATCTTTGGCAAAACAGTCACACACTTACTGAACATTTAGTGCACATGTGAGTCTATCTCTGTATAGTTAAGTACCCACTTAACTTCGAACATAAAGTTTAAATGCTTTTAAGGTTGCTAGGCAGCCAGAACATGTGTTTAAAATTAAATATGTGATAAAATATTTTTCTAAAGCCATGACACAACCAAACATGAACACATGCAGAAAATGTAAGGATAGTGGAGCAAATAATGACAATAACAGCAAAAAATTCCACTTGTTATTGCTAAGCTGAACTGAAACTTATTGTGATAGCCTTAACCCAGGGGATTCTCTGGAATCCTACACCAAAACATGATCTTGAAAGAAGCTGTTGTGCTCATGCACTCTCATCTTGGAGAACAGAGTAGTTCTTATAAAACTGAGCCGAGATGTAGTAGCCTTGACTTCACTGCTCCACCAGAAAACTTGGGCAAGTTCCTTAATGCATTCTGTGTCAATTTATGTATCTGTAAAAAACTGATCACCTTTGTAAAGCTCTGTTGATATGTATTAATTCAATAATGAACACAGCTGATCACCTCTTCATTTGTCTGCTCTGAAGTGGAGGTCAATCTAAACTGTCCCATGACCAGAATAGCTGCATTAAGAGGCTGATTGGGTGAGGCTAATTACCACCAAAAAGTCACAAGGTGGTGCTTCTTGATTCCAGCACAATGCCACTCTTATGCATTCCTAAAGCTTTCAAACAGCTCCATGGCAGTCAGCTCCTCACACAGTGCCACACACCCGTGCATGTCCCCTGGTGACAGCCTTTCCCTGTGGTCCATTTCCTATGGTGCTCACTCCCCAAACTCTTTTCTCAGTACATCAGTGCTGGCAATATTTTTGTGACTATTTTTGAAACTGAGCTCTAAACTTTGTTTTTCTCTTCCCATTGAATTCAGCAGCAGCATACACTAGAGGGTGCAAAGACAAGACCCAGGCCCCTCATACAGCCTTTTTCTTTGCATAGGAGATTAATTCAGGTCAGATCCCAATTGCTATAGCAGCCTGTTGAGCTGAGATCCCAGACTACAGGTTGAGACCACTGGTATATATTTTCAGGAGACAGTTTACACTCGTTTTGCCTTTTTTGATAGGAGGATTGACATTTTCATAGATTCTTTCACTTCTGTCTGTCTCAGTCCCTTTCTCCTTGTTACCCCCTGCAGAGAAGTAAATGAATTCAAGACAGTGAGGGTCTTCACCGGTCAAATGCACTTAGACTGCTGGAGCCTCCTCAACAGTTGACAAGTTTGCATTGCTACAAACTTGACTAGATGCCTTGTGGCACCTCCCCAGCAGGAGAGTCATTGGTCTTCAGCAGCTAGATTGACCTTGGAAAGTCCACACTGACCTCCCACTGTGTGTAACAGCAGAGAAGCAGGGGATTCTGCCACTTAAGTAAACCAAGGTCAGATTCAATTTAATTTGTGTGATTGCTACAACAGCAAGCAGAAAGAGCCTCGCTAAGCTTGGAGTGCAGTTTCTGAACAATCCACTGGGTAAAGCAAATAGTTGTTGTTTTTTTTTTCCTCCAAATATATGCTAATCAGCTGGTGTTCAAAACATTGTTATTACTGAATGTTTTTGTATAAGTGCACAAAGATATTTCTCTTGTTAAGTATTTGTACAGGAAGGGGAAAAAACTGCAGGTCTTCTGCTTATAAGTTTATTTTGCAAAGCCAGACATCACTTTAGGATGAAACACTGGGGCCAAAAAAACCACAATAATAATAATATAGTTTAAGTGAGCTTTTTTGGCTATAGGATTTCCATGTATTACCTTGTTTCTGTGGCGGAACACCCTGTGTAGAAACTCCTGAAAGGTCTCTGTGCTATCTGCAGGGTAGTAAGGATACTGGAGGTTTGCATCTAGGAACAGCAAATTAGGACATTGAGCAACCAAGTACTGAAATTCCAGGTAGCCCTGTCTGATGTACTGTCTTCTACTGAGGTTCGTTTGAGATTTCTCCAAGCTTGATCAGTGCCCAGAGTCTCACAGGTAGAGGCCTTGATGATGACAGTGAGCTGACTCTTCTTCATTTACCTCTAGATACCAATAAAGTTGTTTCAGTAGGAAAAAAAAAGGGCACAGATGCCCCAAGAGCCCTTCCTCCAGTTAGAGCCAGAGGAAGCAGAGCAAGGAGTTGGTCCTCTGTCTCACTGATCCAAGGTGCCTGAGTCATCAGCATCATTTGCAAGTCATTTGGTGGCCTGTTTTTTCTAGGCTTTCATAACTGACCTTCTGCACAAGTAATTTGTTTATGGACTCCCCATTGATACGGCTAGTGCACAGCCTAAGATGCATCTTAGCTGCCATAAATATTATAAATTATAATACTTGCATAAGCAAACAACTGAGGTGTGGTCTGGGGGGGATATACTGAAAACTATGAAACTTTTTTGGAAAAGCAGCTCTTTGGTCAAACGTCAGTCCAGTCCCATTCAATTCTACATTGATGACCTGGCTGAAGGACTACTTGTGCTACTTATTGGATTTGCAGAGTGATATTAAGCTAGAAGGGGCTGCCAGCACTTTGGAAGAATGGATCACTGTCAAAGTTATCTTGAAATTAGTGGAGAAATAGAGACAGAAAAATAACTCAAAGACAATGAAAAATCCTTGGGTTCTGTAGGAGCAGTCACAACTGGATCTTCAGGTTAGGAGAGATCACAAAGCTAAATCAAATAATGTAATACAAAAAGTAAACTTTATTCTGAGATAAATATATAAAGGCAAGGTCATAAGACAAAAATGAGTAATTCCTCCTCTGTAGTATGAACTAGCAAAGGGTGGTACATTGTGTCCAGTCTGGAGCAACATATTTGAAAGTAAAAAAAAATGTGAACTGGTTGAAGAAAGGGCAAATAACACAAGAATGGTCAGTGAGCTCAAAAACATGAGCTGTGAGGAAGATCTGAAAGAAGAGTTTTCTCGCTCAAGGGAGGAGAGGCACAATGATCTTCAAAGAAATAAATGTTGTATAGAGAACAAAAGGTCATTGGCTTAAATTGTGACAAGCAAGATTTCTGGACTCAGTTCAGTCATATAAACAAAGACATTTGAAGCCATTTCAGATGTGTCAGGGTACATGATACATTTCTACAAGACTGCAAGCATGACAAAGGTACTACAGCATATCAGGCCTTTCTGGAGAAGTAGCTAGAAATGAGTTGGCAAGATGGGCAGCCTTGAAGCATGGTACCAGTTAGATGACTTCCCAAATGTCTAATTCAGTTGGTATTCATTCTGTGTTACCTACAGATAAGCAGGGTTTACTGGGAAATCTGTGAGGCCTGTGCTGATGAAGCTGCTAGAGGAGCATCAGGTGTGGCTAACCAGATGTAAAGTCCAGAGCCCTCAGAGTTATCTCCAGCCTCCACATTGTTGCTGTTGCAGGCACGTTGATGGGCACAAAATGCCTTTAGCAACTGTTAATTAGTACCAGGCATGAGTATGGCTGCAGTGTGCAAGAATGTGGCTCTGCACCACTGGAATTTCTCCACACCTGATATATTGGTTTGGTGTGAGAAAGCAAGACTGTGAGGATGCGCTGCACAGTGCCATGTGGACTGGTATGAGGGGGACACTGACAGTGTGTTCCTTACTTAATTAGATGGATGCAGGTAGAGGGTGGCAAATCAATACATAGAGGAAGGGAAATGGATAAGACTTAAGGATAGTTTCTGCAAACAGAGCATAAGCATGAACAGGGCACAACCACCTACCCTAAAATTTACTTCTGTTTCAATGTTTGGTTTTTAACTCCCTTTCTCCCTCCTCTACTCTCTGGCCTACAAGAGGAACAAGATCATTTGAATGTGATTTTAAAACAATATTTGCCTTCAGCTAGAAAAAAAAAAAAAAAAAATGGAAAATTCACTCTGCCTGTAGAGGAAGAAAGAAAAGGACTGTGCTTTAAATGTCCTTAGTTCAAGCTGTTAGCACTGCTTCTGCTGTAATGAATTGTTTTCTTCTCTGTCTTCTCATCATTCAGGCAAAAAAAGTTGGTAAAAAAATGAAAATGGAAGAATTTACTTGAACCTTGCAGCCATCCCGAAACTTCTAGATTAACAATGAGTTTTGTGATCTGTGAAGCTCTCATGGCACAAGTTGTAAAGGCATGTGATGAGTTTCTGGGGAGTGTGATGGCTGCTTGGCAAGCAGGACAGCCCCACACCGGGAGAGAGGGGGAGAAATGCAATGTGCAGAGGCTGTTCAACATATGGTTACCAACAACCGTTGCTGATGGCTTAAAATCTATATATGTGTGTATATATGTATATATGTGTGTGTGTGTATATATATATATATATATATATATAAAAAAACCTCACACTCTTTTTTCAGCTTCTCAGCAGAGGCAGCAACGTATTTCCTTTAAAAACAAAAACATGCTGTTTGTCTCCTTTCCTTCTCAATGTCAGGAGCCTCATGCTGTGTGTGATTCCTAGGGCTGAGTTTGGCACCTTGTAACAACCCTGCTTACTGAGCAACGACTCTTGCTCTGGGAGCAGTTTGGGTCTCCTGCGGTCAGAAATCAGGAGTCGCATCCCCAAAGGAAATCAAGGGGTTGAAATGGAGGCAGAAATTCAGTGACATGAAGCCCCTTGGAGGTGGCCTTTGGGCAGTAATAAGCCTTGCACGTGTCCCTGCGAAGAGGAGAGCTTAAACTCCACCTTTTGGAGAAGCAGCAAACGTTTATCAAGGAGCAAAGCTCACAAAATATTGGCATATAAGGCCCTTCCAATAGGATCCATTCACAGCATGCTCACCTCTGAAAAGTGACTTAATTTTTCCTCTGTTCCTTCACTGTTCATTTGGTGCATAAAACCCTCTGGCAACTCTGTTTCTAAGATACTATTTAGTAACAGTGGTGTGAAATGTTGAGAGGCAAAGTGCCTAGATTGACTGAAGCAGCGTCTGAGACCAAAAAGGCATCTGGATCTTCTGTATATTTAATGTTTCAGTCAGAAATACAGTCTCCATTCTTCAATTTAAAGACAGAAAAGCTCTGATCTTTGCAATACTGTGGGCTGGAGATCACAGTGTTAAAAAAAAAAAAAAAAAAAAAAAAAAAAAACCATAAGCACTTAATTAGCTGCTAGATCAGCCACTGTAGCAGAGCAGGATTTATTTGGGAGACAAATGGCATTTCAGGTTTCTGTCTTACAGTTTTACAATTCTCATTATGAGATAAAACAAGTAAAATAACTCAGAGTAAAATACCAGAACAGGCTTTACACAATCAGTGGTTTCCCCTCCTTCTTTCATCATTTTCACTTGTCTCAACTCACTGTCCTATTCAGTGGAAACTCAGCACTTTCCAAAACTTTTCAATTCTGAAATCAAAACTAAAGAGCCATTGCAGAAACATTTGGGTAGTAAAAGTCTCTAGCAAGTTTTCATGTTTCCAGTGTAAGTGTGGACAGCTCACAGCATACCAAGGAAATAGTTGTGCATCATAAATTGGCTTCCTTTACACTGTAGGAAATACAAGAAAGCTGGAAGAAGGACTATTGCATCTGAATTTCCTACCTGTGGTTGTTATGAGGTATAAAGGGTTGGACATGCTATTAGTGCTTGCCACAGAAATGAATGTTCAAGCCATGGCAGCCCCCGTATTTTGCATGTCTGAGATGACATATGATGCTCTGGCCCTTCATCTGTCACAGCTAGAGCCAGTGCCAGGCTGTTGTCCAGTTGCATCCCAACTGATGAGCCTCATGTGAGATGTCACCTGCTGTCCCTGTGGTGGGAATATGTCATCCCTTAAAGGAGGGTACAGAGAGCCCAGCCTGCACTCTGAATCACCCTGCAGCCTTTCTGCCTCCCTGAGTGTTTTGACCATTGCACTGTAATTTTCCTGTGAGTGCTGCAACCACTCTGCTCTTCTCAGATGCTGTAGCTGTGTCAGTAAGTCTCACAATCTTTCTTCGTGGGTTCACTTCTTCATGACACCGCTTGTCGTGGCCTTGAAAAGCAATATGGTAATAATGCGTCAGTCATCTGTTGTGCCTATCCAGGACACCAGAGGATTGCTCCATGAAGGCAGCCTTGATGCAGAAAGAAGAGATGGCGTCACCTTTCAAATATGTCCAGTGTGTCAGTCCAAACTTGTAATGAACCAAGAATGGGAAAAGTATATGGACCAATTTCAGGACTATGTGTTTGGGCATCAGGTTTAGAAGCAAGTGACGCAATCATGTGCAAAGATAATTTTGTGTGTGTGGGTAATGTACAACATGAGGATATTTAGCTTTGGTAACTAAATGGGTCAGATCAATGACTTGGCGTTATCCTTAACCTAATATCTATCAAGTCCATTCCCTAACCTGTTATTTTAAAGGGTAAATGCACAAATAGAGTTGCTTTCCTTTTTTTTTTTTTTCCCTCTTTTCCTTTTTAAAATCGGGATACCTATACTGCAATTTTATGGAGTTCAAATGTGGGATTTTTTCCTGTTCTTGCTGTTTCTAAATAACCCTACCTGCTGAAGAGCAATTGACACAGAAAATTGCTGTGCACACCGATGAACCAAAAGTCTGTCTAGTCCCATATGCTGCCTCCTTGCCTCAGATCAAAAGCAGATCTCTAAGGAAGAGGTTGTGTAATAACACATTCTCCAAGGACTCTTCCATCCTCCAGCAATGTGTAGCTCAAGGTTTTCAAAAGCTTTGTATTAAATCATTTGCAGTAGAGAAGGGTGTCATTTTCTGCATTTTCCTCTGATATTCCTTATTGGAAATGTTTTCTGTCTGTCTTTCATATAAAACACCTTTCTCTTTATTCATTCTTTGTTGTGATTCTCACTTGAAAAATAAAATAAGCTTGGCTAAAAGTACATTGAGTGGAGTTAACAAAACAATTGGAAATTATCAAAATATATTTTAGAGGTCTGATTAATCAGATTTCCTTCATGCACAGACTTGAGGCTCTGTCAGGTACTTACTCAGCACAAGCTCCTATGTCTTTCAGTACTCTTGGTACTTCAGACTGGGTGAGCAAGCCAGAAAGATCTTTGCTGCCTTCTTATATTTGCAGCTGCTGCCTTAGATGTTAATAATTTGAAGAACTCTAACTCATTGTCCTGACTTTCTGTAGTCATTATTTCTATCAGGTCTCTCCCAAATTTCTAAGATTCTCATTTCAAAATGCTTGAGAAATTACTCTGACAAGACATGGCTAAGCAGGGAATAGTGCTGATAATTTAGGAAAATGTTAATAAAAGAGCAAACTTTGGACCTCGATTAAGAAATGACAGAACCCTCTGAAATGCATAGGATTCCAGCTTGTTCTCAGCTGGAAGCAATCCTATTTCTAGCAAAAACTGCTTTACTACATGGCTTTCTGAATTTCAGATTTATAAGACTGCATTTATGACAGATCCCTGACTGCACAGGGACAAGCAGCAGTTAAAGGATCACTTAGTTTCACTCTGGGCTCTGGGGTGTATTTTGGAGCAGGTTGGGGTAGATGAACATCTTTGACAAACGTGAGGATGCTGTAAGCCCATGTCAGCAGGTATGAGCACAAGAAGAAAATGACGACCATTAATACAGCACTGGCTGTTAAACTCTAAATGAGCCTGAATGCAGTTCTCTGAAATGAATCTATTTCCTTTTTCCCCGAAGTGTAAAAGGTCTCTGTGCCCAAAGAAAAGAAGGGATGCTGTCACTGTCAGGGGAAAACTGTTATCTGTAGGGAAGGTCTTTGCTTCATCTTCACTTTCCATTAATCAGGCAGTTTTTGTGGAGAGGTCAGGAAAGGTCAGTGATAAAGCTTCTTCACTGCAGGGAGAGAGCAGGGCAACATGGATTTTGATGGAAAAAATGCACATTGTTTTGACTCAAAGAATTTGCAGGTTTATAGTTTTTTGCCTTATTGTAATTTTTGAAAAGCCAAATCATTTCAGTGGCATTTTTGCACAGTGAGTTTCTATGCTCCACTTGAAAGCAAAGTGGCTTTTTCAGATTTTATTTAATAAAAATCTTCAAAGTAGCTCTAAAGAATAGACTAATATGAACTCTTTTTTTATTAAATGTTTGTTTCTAGAATTGAAGGAAGTCTCGTGTTGTATCATTTTGAGGGTGAAGTGCAGTGCTCTTTCTTCCTGTTTGGCTACCAGTTCAGGGAAATGCAGAGCTCTAAAATAAGGCTATTTGGCCCTTTCCTCTGGAAAGTTTTTGAAAGGACAGCTGTAACTCTGAACATGTGTTCATATGAGTATGAGTGCAGATGGGGACTTTTTGGGGGAGTGGTTTTATCTCAGGCAGCTCTCTTTAGTGTCTTCCATGCTGGCCTCAGAAGCATACAACTACACACAAAATGCTGTAACCATGCCTGGTTGTGTTTGGGGTCAACTAGAAGAAATGTGTTGCCATTGCACAAGTGACTGGTCTGGACCTGGATTATCTGAAGGCCCTCTCACAACTGAGATGTCTGAATTCATAACTCTGCATATGAATTCCCTTTTCTTTTTCTTCCTCCTTCTGGTATCCCAACACAAAGGAACACAAAATAAGTCTTCCCAAGAGACCAGACTACAGCATCTTCTCTGTCTCTGGTAAAAAAGAGCATATGGGTTTATTTTGCACCTTGAAATCTGCACCACGCTTTCAATCTGCCACAATAGACTCTGGCTTACTTTTTGAAAGGTTCTATAAAAAACCCTCTTAAACTTGTTTCTTTATTAGTGCAGAAATAGTGAAGTTGCACAAAAGCCAGGGAATTCAAAGTTAAGGCAAATGCACTGTTCATATAGACACAAATATTGTCATGACTTTTGAAGCAGTGGGTGACTGTGGGTACTTCAGTGTGTGGTTGTTGCATTGTATCCTTCTGCATCCTGCATTTCTCTCTTCTCCTTTCAGCTAGTCTGTGTGCCACTGCAAAGATCCGTCCTCTTTTTGCCTGCTGTTGTAAGGACACTGTTTGCAAAAAGCAGTCTTCAAGGAGGAATTTTTCTTTTCACATGCACCTTTTCTGCAGTTTCTGCTGTGTAAAATAGCACATCCTCAAGAAAAGGTGTTCCCTGCAGCCACTTAGAAATTCCCTTCACACACACTGAAGGTGAGGAAGTACTTATTCTTTGTTGGCTTTGCCACAAATCAGTAGAGGTGGTTATTGCTGCCTGACAGGGCAATTGAATGAAGAGGTTTTTCAGAGTTGGTACTATAAAGGACATTGACCATTGATATAAACTACTTCTTAATAGCTTTCTCTGAGTTCCCTTATCAAGATTATGTGCCAGATAGCAAAGGTCTCGCTCTACAACCAAAAATCAACAAGGGTTCATCTTCTAGTTCAGTTCTGGTAAACACAACTAAAGAGAGAAGTATGTTAGAATAATGAGGTAAGGGATCAAAGGGATGTTAAGATAGGACCTGTGGTGTTAAAATAGCTCTGATACAAAAATAAAAAGCAGTGATAGTGATACTAAAAATCCTTATGCTGAAGGATGAGCCAAACCAACAGACACACTTAGACCTATAAATAACTTCTTAACAATCTCTGCTGGGGAGGTGCCCCTCTTAGAGGGGTATGATGGGATTTGTTATAATAAAGGTAACAAGAAGGACTGCAGTGTGATTACCTGAGACAGGATGAACAAAACGAGGCTTGCTTTTTGGATAGTCTTTGGTTTGTCTGTAAGGGATTGTTCTAGCCTATTTCTAGGAAAATTGAGTTTATGGACTCCTATTATGAGGCTGAAGGCCCAGGCTCTGTCTCCCCCCAAGAGTGAATTCTGAAAGCATCATTTGACTTAAGCTGATTTGACACAGGAGCAGAGCTCTCAAATGCCCACCTACAAGTTCCATGAAAATATGCACCATCAAAAGAGAAGAGCCTACAGGTGTTATCACTGATGAAAACTCAGAACATGTCCTTTCTTAGACACTGCCAAGCTCAGTCAGAAGTCACAAAGCTGTGCAAATAAGGTTTCGTTCGTTGTGCTGCTCTCAGCAATATTTGTTTGTCTAAATAAACACGTGATGAGATACTGTGTAGCAGACTCAGACTGGGTGACATTCATGAGCAATCAGCTTCTCAATGAAGCTGGAATGTATGGGCCTCTGATTAAGGTGGACAATCAGGGAACAGAAAGTGAAATTTCATCATGATGTCAGCTGCTTGCTCACAGGGCGAGACAGACACTTCATTTTCACCCCTCTATTCTGTCTCTGTATCCAGAAAATGGACACAGTCATTCAAGCAGAAAGAAGAATTTGCAATAAATGATGTATTTGACTTTGGTCCTTCTGACTTACAGAAAAGGAGACCACAGTTTACACTTCTGAATGGATTTAGTGTGTATCCTCTGGGATACCTCCTTTAGTCACCCTGTCACCTTCTAACAGTTCCTATAAAGGGAGAGAAGAATGAATAAAATGTTTTACTCAGAATGATCTGGGCAACTAAAGCCAGGTTTGTCCATCTGCTGTAAGGCACACACTCAGCCAGTGACACTCTGCTGACAGAAAATGGTAACTCTGAACTCAAAAATAACTGGCTAAAACGTGAGGCTTCTTTTCTATCTTCAGTAATTTTGTTCAGAGATTTCTTTACACATTTCCACAAGAAACTTGATTAAATTTCAGTTAATAACAAAAATTGGTCACATAAGTACATCTACCAGTGCTTATTTAATTAATTTCACATCAGCATTACATACCAATTAAATGCCTAACATCATCACTTGATTTACCATATTAATAAGTAATATGTGTATAATTAGGCTGGTTACAAAACTTCAGGCCCATCTGATATTCTATAAAGGCAGTCTGTCTAAGAAGACACGATTGCTTTCTCTTTACCAAATTGACTTTAAGCTGAAATTATCTGGTGCTATAATACCATGTCATCAGTGTAAATATGTGGACAGAGAAAATCACCTTCTGATTGTACATTCAGCTATTTAAGAAATATTTCCAAATTTAAAGGACATATGTCTTAATTTTTCCTTTTTATGCTTCAGATAAACTTGTTATCTGCTTCTGTGGTGTAGTAGACAGCAGGAGTTCCCTAAAATTAAGACGGAAATGAACCTGAGATTGAAGAAAATCACCTGTAACAAAGAAGCCTGAGTTACTCCATTAGCTGATATCTGCCCAGCCTGATTCTCTTTGCTTCTTTGCTTCTGTTGAGCATTTGAGGGGGCAGATGAGACTTGGTTGCTCCGTGCCTTGGCTTATAGCATTGTAGCCCAACTGCCTTTTTTGCCACTCAGTACCAAAGCTGTACTGATTTCTGCTGTATTTCTAGAAAAGTTTCCTCCTGTGAGCAGCAGACTCTACCTGCCAGTGCAAAGGAGGTGGGATATAAGAGAACACCTCCACAAATCAAGCTGCTGAATAATCCCAGTGCACCAGGCAGCATGAACACTGGCTGCTCCAGTCTAAATTTTAATGGTAATGAAGGTGGGCAGAGAAGAATAAATACTGTCAGAACCTGCTAATTATGAAAAGAGATGGATGGCTGCTGTAAATCAGTGTGCTGTGGGGAGAGAGTCCTGAGACAGATTAAGTTATTATTCATACTGGGGCTGTTCAAATAAATCAATGGAAATTCCATCAGCAGCAGGTTCCATTTTTGTTTCAGCTCTTGATTTATGGGTTATGCCTTTGGTCTCTTTATCAGAATCCCCTTCTGCTTTATTCCTAACAGGTATGTATAATCTAATCTGAAGCCACCAGATACTTTCTTGTGCAAAAAGATTTTGTTAAACAGTTGAGCAACAAGAGAATTGGCAAAGCAAGCTGCTTTTTGTATCTCAAACCCTTTCAAAGTACTTTACTGAATTGCTCTTTGCTTATATTACTCACCAGAAAAGCAAATATAGTAATTTCTTTTGTGTTGTTTAGCCTGGTCCTCTAATGAAACAGCATCAATGCTGTCACTCCATGTGACTCAGCTCTTCCATAGCAGATTTTTTTTCAAGCAAATCTGGTGAAGGCTAAAGGTCTCAGGGACACTGACTTCCTAGTGGAATGAAAATAGGCAGTTGGGTAGAAGACCCTACCTGTCCTTATGAGGAGACTAAAGTGGCTCCAATTCAGATATATCATTAATAGGGAAGAACCCAAATGGGAAACAGCCGGGTACCCAGGTCTAGAGCTCTGACACTTGTAAGATTATTTGCTTGCTTATTTAGATAGCAAATTCTCTGTAACAGTGTCTGTCTTTCCTTGTTGATGTGCAGCATTTGTCACAAGAGTCTCTTAAGCACTGCCGTGGGAGAAACAATAAATGACCCAGGGCATAGGGTCAGAAAGGCCAAAAACATTGTATCATATATTTAACCTTTGCTTCAGTTTATAATGATGTAGCTTTATCTACACCACCAGCGATGTCTCAGGGCTTAGATATAAATAATGCTGTGAAGTCTTGGTTGGTAATTATGCCTACCAGTTTTGCTAATGGTGGTCCAGAGGCAGAGGAAAACACATAGCTTGTGTAGTAAACATCTGGCTGGATGGTTGGGCCCAAAGAGTTGTGGTGAACAGAGCCAAATCAAGTTGGCGGCCGGTCATGAGTGGTGTTCCCCAGGGCTCAGTATTTGGGCCAGTTCTGCTTAATCTCTTTATTAATGATCTGGATGAGTGGATTGAGTGGAGCCTTAGTAAGTTTGCAGACAACACCAAATCGGGTGTAAGTGTTGATCTCCTGGAGGGTAGGAAGGCCATACAGAGTGATCTGGACTGGCTGGGTTGTTGGGCTGAAGCCAATTGTGTGAGGTTTAACAAGGCCAAGTGCCTGGTCCTGCACTTGGGTCATAACCCCAGGCAGTGCTACAGGCTTGGGAAAGAGTGGCTGGAAAGCTGCCTGGCAGAGAGGAACCTGGGGGTTTTGATTGACAGCTGGCTGAATATGAGCCAGCAGTGTGCCCAGGTGGCCATAAAGGCTAACAGCATCCTGGCTTGTATCAGGAATAGTGTGGCAAGCAGGACTAGAGAAGTGGTTGTGCCATTGTACTCCGTGCTGGTGAGGCCCCACCTTGAATACTATGTTCAGTTTTGGGCCCCTCATCATAAGAAGGACATTGAAATACTAGAGAGAGTGCAGAGGAGGTGGCGAAGCTGCTGAGGGACCTGGAGCACAAATCTGATGAGGTGCAGTTGAAGGAGCTGCAGCTGTTTAGCCTGGAGAAAAGGAGGCTGAAAGGAGACCTTATCACTGTCTACAACTACCTGAAAGAAGGTTGTAGCATGGAGGGTGTTAGTCTCTTCTCCCAAGTAACAAGTGATAGGAGAAGAGGAAATGGCCTCAAGTTGCACAAGGGGAGGTTTAGACTGGATATTAGGAAAAAGTTCTTCACAGAAAGGGTTGTCAGGCATTGGAACAGGCTGCCCAGGGAAGTGGTAAAGTCACTGTCCATGGAGGTGTTCAAAAGTTGTGTAGATGAGGTTCTTAGGGACATGGTTTAGTGCTAGAGTTAGGTTATAGTTGGACTCGATGATCCTGAGGCTCTTTTCTAATCAAAATGTTCTAACAGATGAATGCCCAGGCTGTGCCTGGACAGCACAACAGAGCATGGAAAGCAGAAGCATTTCAAGGATGACCTGAAGTGTTTGACAAAAGGCAATGAACCATGTCTATTGAGCAGACGGGCATAAACAGGCAGGAACGGAACAGAGACTCCTTCGAACAACAAGAGCAAGCTAATGGGCTGGACATGGAGGGTGAGCAATGAAGGCAGTGGTTAGGGACCAGCTCACATATATAGAGATCTGGGCTATCATCAGGCAAGTGCCTGGCGAATGTGTACTGGAATGCTCCAACATCTACCTGTTAACAACTGTTTCAAATCACCTCTGACTACATTATAGGAACGATGATGTAGACAGTAGTAAAACTGGATAGAAAGCATTTAGTTTTTCTTGTCTCTTATGAGCTTGACAGAGCTATTCGTACTCATCAGAGAACCTGCCATATCACGTGTGCTGCTATCAAGTGCCCTCTTGCTTTGCAATTGTAACAAAATGTTTTGTGCATTTTAGCAGTCTGGCATAGTGTGTTTAGATGCCTTGATCCCAGCTGAGTATTTGCACATCTGGTAATTGTGTATCATTACCTCCTTTTGCTGCTGATGTTATTGCCTGTGCATTAGTTTACCTGTGGCTTTGGACCACTTAGAGAGGGCTATCTTTAATGCTCTTCTCTCCAGTGGTTTGTCTGAAGCAATGTCCATACATCTTTGAGCCTTGCAAGGAAGCAGCATGCCACAGAGCTTAATTAAAGAGGAAATAAAAAAAAAAAAAGTTTTTCCCCAGTGAACTGAGGGAGTTGCATACTGCTGAAGCTGATGGGATGAGATTGATCATCTGATGTTAACAGGCAGAAAAAGAAAACTTTAGACAGAGGTGGAGCAGCTATACTTCACTTGGGACAGCACCATTAAAAAGGACATTCACTTAAAATCTACTCATTTTTTTTATTATTATTTCTGTATCCAGCAGTGTTCTAAAATAATTCCTATCCTGTCTCCTGCTGTAAGCTTGAAAGTACAATAAGCCAGTTTTATACATCAAAGTGGTACTAATAGTCCCTTTTCTCTCCCATTAACCATTAGCATGGGACCACCAATACTGGAGGCCATGACTGTCCTATTTCCATCGAACATCAGACCTGGGCTGGAAATTATTGCAGTAGCTCACCCAATTAAACTGGAAAAGGCACTAGGATGCGTTTTCCACGTGATTCCTGCTGACAGCCAGGTCCACCATTTCTGGAGGTGCCTACACCACGATTAGTAGTCAGCATTTCAGAGCCTTCAGGACTCTTTGTTCTCTGTAAAGGCAAAAGCAGCTGCCTATAGAATTCTGAAATAGTTGTACAAGGCAGTTTTGCAATTAGCCGATGATGACAGAGGCATGACTCTTGGAGTTTTCCTTTCTCTCCAAAGTAGCAAAACAGTTTTAAAATATATACTTTTGCTGAATAGAATTCCACTGTGGATCTCCAATAAATGCTTAAAATCATCCCTGAACCTGCTGGAGCCTGGGCTGTCATGGCAGAGGATGCACACCCAGTGAGTGTGGCTGCATGAGCCAGTTGTGCAGGGGGATTGGTTCCTGTTCGTGCACTGAGCAGTAAATCCCAGGAGAGCTCCCTGTGTGCAGGCTTCTCTGTGGTCATTCACTTTTGATAGGAGTGACATCCTCTCTTTTGAGAGCTGCCTTATTCTAACACCAGCTGTCTGGGAACTCACCGCAAGAGGGTGAGGCTCTGGTCTGTCTTCTTGCTGGCCAGCTGTGTGAAAGGGGTGGTGAGGGTAAGCTTTGCGTGACGCAGCTAGTGAACCTAAGAGGAAGCCAGCACCTCATGGTGTGCTTCAAGGACAACTGCACTGCTTTGTGGATGAGCTCTGTCTTTCCATGGGGTACTTGCTTGGTGACCTCCAGATCTCCTCTCTGTCTCGGCACAAATGTTGTGTGATTCAGCTCATGCAGCTTAGGGCCTTTTCTGCAAAGACACCCACACTGCAAGGACACCCCACTGCCAGGACACACAGGGTGGGCTGCTACCCTGAACCATGGCTGAGCTCAGGCTGCCTCCGAGAAAAATTTGGAGGCACAGTAAGCCAGTTCTTGCTGCTCTGTGTACTCAAAGCTGAAGAGCACCTTGGAGACTGGACTTTTACGCAGCCATAAGCACCAACCAGTACAAAGACGGTGCCTGATCAGAATGATCGTATTTCACAGCAGTGTAACCACCAGTCTTTTGGCTGTAGTTGGCTGTAACCCACTCTTCTCCCTAGGAGGCAGAGGAAGAGGCCATGCGCCTGGGTGAGTGGCTCATCATTTTCCTTAGGTGAGAGCACCATTGCTCACAAAAACACGGACAGAAATATTCAGATGGGTCCTCTGCCCTACGAGTAAAGCCACATCTCTACGTAGGGTTACTTTCCTGCTCTGTCAACCAAATCCCCACCTTTAATGGTACATGAATTGGAGTTAAGTCCTCTTGACATGAGGCAGCAAAGGGAAGATCTCTCTCTCTCTCTCACCCCCACATGTTGCCCACACAAGCCAGATAATTATGCTGCAACTGCACCTCCAGCCCTCCATGGTCATATGGATCAACAGCCCATGTGGCTTTTTCTCCAGGTTCCTATCAGCTAATCAAGAATCTCTCTTTTTGTATCATTACACAAATATCACTCCTTTCCCTGGGATCATTTTAGCTGCATAATAATGACCTGTAAGTGCCAATTGTAATATTCAGCTGACCTTCAAGGTAAATTGTGCTTTGCATTTGCCTTGCACACTTTCATAGAAGTGTAATCCACTGTCTAACATAAATGATAATTTCCAAGGAACATAATGGTTCTGAGTGCAGACAATAACTGGCTGCAATTTGCTTCATGAGCAATTTTATTTACATCGACAGCAGAAGAACTAAATTGAAAGGTCTGCTCTTTGACTGTGGTTGTATCTGTGCTAACGCCAGAAGTCTGTTCAGCTTCAGGAAATCAATTCACCTTTGATTTAGCCCTCTGTATTATTAACACAAGAATAATACATAATATAGATTTCCTGCCCACATGAAATGTGAATGTCTCTCTTCATGCCAAGGCAAACACCACCCAAATTATTGAGAAATAGCTATTTGATGGCAGGACAGTGCACCTCTCAGAAGGGCTGTGGCTAGGATTCATGCAGATGGAGCTAGATGGAGATACTAAGAACTGCAATGCAGGTGTGCTCAGGGTGCCATGTGGTGGTGTGTGGTGTGGCTATTGGGTCACCTTTATTGTGTGCTGAAGGTCGCCCTGAGGCAACCTTCACGGTCAGAGTGGGCTGCCACGTAGACTGTGAGTGGCAAGCTGGGTCTTGGTTGTGGCTGGAGTCCACTGCCAGGAGCAGGCTGTGTATGACACGTAGGAAAGATGTATCGTACTTGCTGTCTCTTAAAATGCTGGGATCCATTTTTCCAGAGCAATACAAACAAAACTACTAGGCTGCACAGTCTAAGTGGGCTACTCAAGTGGACCAGTACCTGCCTGATGTGGAGGTGGGGTGGGATAGCACAGGCTCACAGCTCTCTAAACTCTCCATTCCTGATGGGACTTCCTGGCTGCAGAGGGAGATTGTTAAATGCCAAATACAAAGTTTTAGAAAATATTCTTCTTCACATGTTCATATTATTTTTTCCAGAAGGATAAATCATAGGGTGCACCACAGAAATTAAGGGAGACATTTTACCTTTTATTTTTCACGAAGATACTGTATGAGAGACCCCAGGTATTCCCAGTCCCAAAGAACCTGCAAATTACATAGAAAGTGAACGGCATGTAAATAGTGTAGAGAACAACCATAAAAGCTTTGTGGATTATTCACAAAAAAGGAAGAGCATGATGTCCATTTTTTTAAGTAGCAAGTGGAAGCAAAGAAAGACTAAATAAGTTACCCAAGGTCTTCTGGTAAGTACATTAAAAAGTATTTTAACTGTTCATCTAGTATATTAACATGAAGTCCATTGCTGTGAGTCAGAACCTAGTAACAGTGAGGGTGCTGAATTTAGGAGCTGTTCCAATTTACACACGCTGAAGATTTGGTAAAGGTGAGGGAATCACGTAGTAAATTACATTTAGATTTTGCTATGATGAAAGTTTATGGAGAAAAAAGCCCAGACAAATTCAGGCTAACCAAGTCACAACAATTTGCTGGCTGACATGACTGCTAGTAGGGCACTAAAGAAATATTAAGTGCCTCAAGGTCAGAAAAAAGCAGCTTTCATTGTGAAGGTTGACAAAGGGAGAGGAAGCCTGTCTCAGGTGCTCCAGCAGCCCCCTGGACTGTTACCAGGAAGACTTAAGACTTTGCAAGTACTCTTTGACCTCCGTCATAGGGAGTGATTGAGAGCTGGTGGCTGTGGTGTGAAGGTGACACACAGCAAGGAGGAGAGCAAGGGAAGGAGTTCAGTGCAGCACATACAGTCATGAGCTGATGTACAGCCTTGCTTACTGGTGTCTCTGGTGTTCCAGAAAAGAACAGCAAAATAACTGTTAATAAATATGCCTTTATTCAATAGTGACCTAATAAAAAGTATAGGATCATAAATGATTGTGTTTCCTTTTTTTTTTTTTTTGTCCAGAAACTATAGAAATAGTCATAAAAATGTCAGTGAAAGAGAGGGAGCTGAGTGAATAAAAATTAAGCATCTGGTGATCACAAGAAGTTTGGAGAAGGTGGAAGTGAGCAGGACCAGATAAAAGAGGTGGGTTGGCACCGTGCACCGTCACCAGGCCAGGTGCTGTATCTTGTGCTAAGCTAGCAGGTTCTTCTCTGCCCTGGCATGCAAGAGACAAGAAGGTCTCCAGGGCTTACAGAGGGCAGACCATCTCAACAGGTCTTTGTCCTTTGAATAAAAGCACCCTGTGTCACATGAAACCTCCCTGGAGCCAACAGTTCAGGCAAACAGCCCACAGCCTCGGCAGCCTTTCCCCATCTCAGTTTTGCCTTGGAGTGCTAAGACACTATGTATGTTATTTTCTAGAGGCAGTTATTTATCTCATTACCCACACCCCTGCAGACTTCTTTCAGAAAGTTTTCAGAAAAATAATTACAAGCAAATTATAACAAATCTTTTTTTGTTGTTTTGTTTTGGTTTTTTAATGGGGTTAAAATACCGTATCTAAACCCAAAAGGAAAACATTTGCTGGCTTCCTTGGTGATGGTTTCTATTATTATTCTTATTTTTTAAATCAGTTCTGTTGTCAATTAGCCACTCTTCTGATGTGAGAATTCTGACAGTAAAAGTAGGAGAGATTTGCAACAAATGCCTCCAATTTAAAGGCAGAAAAACACAGCAGGAGCAAGTGATGTCCAAATTATAAAGACCACTTCAGTCCAGGATGGTAATCATGGTTCCATAGAGGGAAGGAAAATGTGTGTCCTACCATTATAGTAGGACATTATGCTATCATACATTGAATGTGTATTCCCACAGAGGGATTTTTCCTTCATCAGGCCTTCAATATAAAGGGCTCTGCTGTATCAAGAAGTGCTGCTCATGTCTCAGCAATGCTGCATGATTCAGACATCAAACACAATCAAATCTATTAAGGAGTGTAGTTCAATAATCCACATCCTCTTTCACTTCATTTTGTATTTATTGCCACAGTATGCAGCAAATGTGAGGCATTTCATGGCTAAAAAGTTTCAGAAAGGTATTAAAAAAAATTGAAGATAGTTTTATTTTGCTGGTTTCACACAGTTCATAATGGGACACTCTGCACAGTGTGAGGTTCAGAGAGCTGGTGTCATTCCATGGGGAAAATAATAAATGCGTAATAGGCTTATAATCTGTGAGATACAGCTGCTTTCACCAAGTGGATCCTGGAAAGCTTGCCTCTTTTTCCTGTTTTAGACACATTCATACATATATGGTTTATTAAATCTTTTGCATCCTCTTAAATTACATTAAGGGGAGGTAAGAAGAACAATTCCTGTGCCTGCAGAAGGTTTAACCAGTGCTGTACTGTGGCCTATCCACCAGCAAAGGCCAATTGCATTCCCAGAAGTCTTAAATGTAAAAAGCTGTTGCAGCAAAGCATTTAAGAAAGGTCTCATCTGTGTTTGCATCTCCTCACAGCTACGTATTTGTATCTTGTAAAAGACTTCTTGATCCTCAGCTGCAGAGCTCTAAAGCAGTGACAGTGAAGGAACAGGAGGAGAGCAGTCTCCTGACCACAGATCTGCCTGGGCATTGCTGCTACTGAGAAAAAAAGAGGACTGGCAGACAAAGTCCCTGCTTGCTTCCACTGCTCCATAGTTACCTCTGGGTAACTATTGACATCACTGGTGTATCTCCCAATTTTACATCTGTCTGAGGGCAGGATGAATAATTTTTGATCACTTCCTGCTAGGCTGGACTTGATCAGGTGTCCATCAGGAGAAAGCCTCCATCCCACTGGAGCCATCACCACCTCCATGTCAAGCCAGTTCCTGGCAAAAGCAACTTGGAGCCAGTGGTCTGTCTAAGAGGCCAACATCTGCAGGTCAGCCACAGCTGTTGGCTACTCTTCTGAGCGCTACAAATTTGGAAATGCTCCTTCTTAGCCAGGTCATGCCATAAATATATTGACAGAGTTGTTTTGCCTCCTGCTGCCGTTTCCTTACCTCCAACAATGATATTTAAAACAGCTTTGCCATTCCTCAAAAAAAAAAATATATATATATATATATATATATATATATATTCAACAAACACCTCTCTGAGCTTTTCAGGCAGTAAATGGCAGCATTGTAAAGTATTGATACAGAAGCTCAGACTGATCGGCCAGGTGGTGCGTGTCCTGCTCACTGCACTTCACCTTCCCACTAAGTGTGGTCAGAGCTTCTATTTGGCCCGCTGGGGGTTTTGAAAGAGAAAGGACAGTTGTAAGAAATTTTGCTGAGCTTCCAACCTCCCAAAATGCTAAAGCTAAAAAAAAAAAAAAATAGTTGATGGTGAAGTAGTGGGGATGTTCAAGGTGGAGAAGCTTCTTCAGCTGTTGGGGCCATCTCCCTTGAAAGCCAGGCCAGCAGGTTTGACTCAGAATCATAGAATCATTTTGGTTTTAAGACACCCTCAAGATCATCAAGTCCAACCATAAGCTAACTCTGGCACTAAACCATGTACCTGAGAACCTCATCTATATGTCTTTTAAATAGCTCCAGGGATGGTGACTTCTGCATTTTTGTAGAATAAGAACATGCTCAAAGTCTGATACCAAAGAGTTTTTATCACAAAGAAATCTCTGTATCAAGTTACTTACGATGTCTTAATGTAAGCAAGATCCTTTTGTATGGATTTTTCCCAGAGAGATGCTGGAATGGACAGGGTACAGGACTTGGAGTTCTCCTACACATCTCACAGCCCAGACTTGGAGATACATGTTCCAGGTGGCCGAAAAGGAGATTGTAGTAATCCCTCGAGCTATGGACCCAGGTAACTCGTCCCAATGGTGAGTGCTGGCAACGTAGCCACTGCAGCAGGCTGTCCTCACCACCACGGTGCTGGCTGAGCAGTGCCACAGGGCTGAACCAAGGAAACATAAGCACAGCATTAGCATATCACACCTCTGATTGCTGCATAGCTAATCCATCCATCCACCCCACCTGCCACAAACCAAGCCAAACAAGGAAGATAAATTTTCCTGGGAAAATGGAGGTTTAGTTTTTTAGTTTCTTCTGGTTGTAGCTGAATGCTGTTTCTCAGGAGAACCCATCCACGCCTCAGGACTCAAAGCCTTTCCTATTTGCAGTTATTTCATTTGCTGCAGCTCCGTGACAGGGCTGATAAATTCAATTCTGACTGCAGTGGGACTAGGTGACAGCTGAAAACAACAAGTACAAGTGGTCCTGACAGTGCCTCACTTCAAAGAAAAGGCAAGGTAGGAAAATGTTCTTGAGACAGTCTGGTGAAAGGGAGATGCTACTGAGCTGTTACGCTCACCAGGGTTTTCCAAAGGTCACTCTCATCTTCCCTGCTTCTGCAGTCATCTGTATATCAGCTGTGGTTCTGATAACACAGCCTTCATTGGGCTCCCCATCTGTCTCAGACAAACCTGATTATATATGTTTTAATTTCACAGACATTTCTTTTCCTTGTTCTCTTCCTTATCTCTTTTTTTCATTCATCTCAAGCTGGTCAAAACTTCTGTATAGCTAAGGGTGGTTATTATCCCAGAAACAGCTGAATTCAATCTCTCCAGGATTTCATAAACATCATTAAAATCTGTCTTCGCTGGTCTGCCCCGATAGTGACTTGCAGTTGTGGTATCCTGCAACCAAGGTTCACGAGAACAGTACCATACAAAGCAACAGTATCACTCATTTGTTATTGAGATAACACTAGCAAGACAATCATATTTAGCTATCATAAAATGGATAACAGAAAAAATGGCTATTACCTTGTACGTTGTAACCCTCCTACTCACACCTTTTCATAGTCAGCCCAGTTGTTTCTCTATAGAATGTCTAAACATTAGCAGAAAAATAGTGTATGTGGAAACCTGTTGCTACATGTAACAGGATTTCAAATACACTTATATATGTTTACAGTTATTTATATTTGTTTATATGCTTATCTTCTGCTACCTTATTACAGAGTTCCCATGCATTTGTATGGCTGCAGAGTAGCCCTTGGTGGGAATGTTGCTGGCTGCCCTCAAGCTGGCAGACAGGCAAGTGGCAGCTTGGGTCGAGTGTGGAAAGCAGCACGTAAGAGAAAGTTCAGATTTCTTTATAAGGTAATATCTCTTTCCAGCTCATAATCATATTTTCAAATATTCCAGTTGTGTTAGGTATTATTTTGATACTTAATACTCTATACTGATCTTACTTCATGTAGTATTGATCTCTTAAATCTCCTTTGTATTATACACACAAGTACAAAATTCTACTACAAAATTTTCTGTTGAGATGGCTGGGTAAACCTGGTTCTTCACTAAGGATGGATCTGGGTAAGGTGATCTGTAACTGTCCATTCATCCTGCATTTTTTACTACAGAAAGTGGTATCCCTTGGAGAAAGTTATGTCTAAAAAACATTTTTCCAGGTACTTTTTCACTCACAGGAAATAACATTACTCTTTGTGAGTGCCACAAGAGACTGGCCAATTTAATAGCACTGTTTTCTGCTTTCGTAGGCTGGGATTTCAAGGGGATCCTAAAAGTCGCTTGACTTCTGTAGACTTTCAATGAGACTTGGACTTTTGGCTGCTTCTGATTTTGTGTTTGTTGAAATAAAATTGCAATTTCAGCAATAAAAGCATTCATACTAACAACATCTTATCTAAGTAGCAGAGCACTAAGCAGGCTGCCCTCTGCTCTGGTTTACTTTTTATCAAGGGTATCTCTTGATGGCCTGGAGGGGATGGTTGTGTGGATCTCAACAGCGGGAAAAGCCAGTCCTCATGAGCTCCACATGAGTTACAAGGTCTTACTGTGCCAGCTGAGTGTGGCTATGAATGCTGAGGAGAATACCAGCTGCGTGACTCATGATAGGAACAGGAAGCAACCAAGTTGGATGCTCCAAAGAGTGAACCTCATTTTGTGGATGATTCTGGGGCTTGTCATGACTGAAAAATGTATAATTTTTTCAGCTTATAGAAGAAACAGACATCCTGGGGATGGGATGGAGAGTGGTATACAAACTGTAACGTTAATACAAACTTTTCCACAGGTCTCTGTTTTAGGCCACTTATGCCTGAAATTTTCTCTTCTTTATTAAACTGTGTCATTTGTTTTCTACCATTCAGAACCATCCAGATATATCTTCTAATGCTGAAACAGACCACCCTGTGCTCTCCACACACACAAAAAAAGAAAAGTAATTGGCTTTAAATGCAAACAGAGCGCTACCTAAATGAAACTGCCTTCGTGGTCTGCATAGCTCAGCAGCAGAAAATGGGATGGCTTTGGGGGTGAGATGTCCTGCAGAGAAAAGAAGCTTCTGGAAGGTCACTGCCAGCATGACAGAGATACATTAGAATAGCCTGGTATTCAAGCATCACTGCTTATTTCCAAGGAGAGTTGCAATTTCACTTTGGTTGTCCTGGGAGATAATAACATCCCTAAAACAGGCTATTTCACACTCCTCTGCAGGGTAACTGCATGACTCCAAGGGAAATGGGCAAGTCCAGAGCAGAGGGTATCTCTGTGCTGTGCATCTTCACTAGTGTTAGGGCTTAACACCAGCAAAGGGGCACAAAGGCCGCTGAGATGCAGAGAAGCCCTCATTCTGCCTTTGTGGTGGCTTATGCTTCTCAGTTCTCTACCCACAGAGATCGGAGCCTGACCCCTTGTTTGTCTCTCCAGTGTTTTTTGTGGCTCCAAGGTGAAAATGGTTAGTTATCCAGTCATTAAATTCACCTTGCATAATACCATATTTCTATAGCAATCAAGCCACTAATACCATTAGTATTGATAATACTTTGCATCCAAAATCAAGCAGAGCTCCTCATGGGTTTGTTCGGAAATAAGACACCCTGTGTTGGTTTCTAAACATCCTGTTGAAATGCCCAACATACTTGAAGCTCCTTTTTACCCCACTCTGTTTGTTCACCCTGTGGGAAAGGCAAGATGCAGGGAGGCATAGGGGGTAGGAGAATAGGAGAGCCAGCAAGAGAACAGAAAGATCAAGGAAATCTGTGCAAAATCCAGGCACACCACCAGCCTCACTTGGATGAGATGGATTGTGTGGTCATAGGAAGCCAGTTGCACTTTCTCAGCACAGCACCTGTTCATGAGCTTGAATACCTTCTCTTGTTCAAACACTGTCAACAAAGAACTTTGCGCTGTCCAAATATTCTGTAATTAAGATGAATTAGAAAGTGGAGAAGCAACTACTACAAGAAGAAATAAAAAGGAAACAATAGTACAGGATACTAAATTCCTCCAGCTTTAAGTCTGAACTGACAGACCTGTGCACATTTCCTCTTCACTCGCGTTTTGTCTTTTTTTTTACTTTCTTCTCCCTTTGGTGACAAGAGTGAACAGGACACAATCCACTAGCACTAAACTGAGTCAGTATTTCTTTGATTTCTCTTCTTTTTTTTTTCAACCCCCATGCTGCTCTTTATAGAGCCTTTTAAACTCACAGAACTCCTCTTCATTTCCTCCCTGAAACACTGATTAAACCACAAGATTCAGGTGTGATGGGAAATAAGCAAACGAGAAATATGTTTCTACCACCTAGAGTCTGAATGCACTTCTCTGGTCATCAGAAAGCGAGTGTCCTCTCTCTAGGATGAAGTGGAGGTGCCTTAAATGGCTTTCAACCTTGAATTGAAGTGACCATAAGTCATATCTAGATGTTCTGTCATCTCACTTGTGGTCTGCTGGCAGGTTGTGATGTTTGACTGTGTCAAACACATGTTCAGAAGCAACTTTTTCTCCACTTTCTGCCCCCGCAGGTCCCAAGCACAGTGGAAAAATTGTGCAACCAAATGGCAGCAACAAGCCTACATGGACATACCTTTCCCTTCCTAGATGATTTTTCAGTCTCAGAGGCTCATCAGCCTTAAGAAAAGGCTGTGAAATGCTTCTTCTGTAGCCCTGTTTGTGCTGTTGGCTGCTGGAACTGCTTCTGCCCCAACCTCCCCCCCAAAAAATAGATGAACACTTTTTGTCTAATTCTGGGAGCAGAGAGTGTATGGGTTGAGCCCATGGGTGGCACAGAACCCTACAGCTCCCTCCTTAAGCATTATTTAGGTTACCATGGCACTATATGTTTTGGAATAACTTCCTGCCCCTCCCCAGGAATTTGGGCAGATGGAGGCTAGTTTTCTAGCTTAGGTGAGAACAGGGTTCTCAGTCTCATTAGAGCCTGCAGCATGAAACCTCTCTCAGGAACTGCAAACTTGAAGCAAAATAGTCTGTGATTTTAAGGTAGCAGCTAAGTGGATACTTACAAGGATTGCAACTCCGTATTTTGGCACTTACCTGTCCTTTCAATCATCCTTTAGGGACATAAATTCCAGGAGAGTCCTTAGGGCTTTCCTAAAATGATTTGCTAGATGTGACTGAACTGTGTCGGAGGCGTAAAAAGAGCCTTGGTCAGAAGGGGTTCCTGCTCACAAGAGAAAGGGCAGTTCTGGGGCTGGCCTAGAGACTTAAAAAAAAAAAAAAGTTTAGTTTGTTTCAGGTATGCAATAATATTATTTAATTTTTTAAAAGTCAAATTGTTTAGGAGAACTTTATTTCCTCTTACTGTTAGAGGAGATTAGGGCTTTGTCTTCGGATTTCTGTTTCTCAGATGCAGGACACATCTTTACTCTTTGGCTAATAAAAGCTCTTCATTTGGCACATGAAATGGGCCATTAGTCTTTAAAAAGAACCATGAAACGTGGCTTTAAATGTAAAAGACTGTAAGCAAAGGCTTGCTAGGGCAAGGTGAACCTTTCAATGTGGTTTTGCTACATGTTTCTTGGTGGGAGGTAAGAAGGAGAAATAGGCATGAGGCAGCCCGGTGTGCTGGCAAAGAAGTTAAAAGAGTCTAGAAAGCTGCTCAGCCTCTTTTGCCTTGGGAAAAAAACTTTCGAAGTTCAAACCCCAGCACCCTCTTTTCCCAGAGAGCTCCTGTAATCAGATTCAGCCATTTAGAAATGCTGAGCAGTAAAGGCTGCATGGGAAGTTCGATACAGAGAACATTCAGTATCCAGCCACCCCTGATCCCAAGGTTCATAACCACTGCAGAAATGTAGCCATGTTCCTCATTACAAGCAAGATTGATGTATTTAGATCGCCCTGCAGCTCTCCTTAATCAGGTATCTAATTTTAGGTCTTTGCATTGAGACTGGGAAAGGGGGGTTATTGACAGAGTTCTTAAAATACTGTAGCAAAAACCTACACTTGTTAATCATTCTCTTTATCTGATTTATACCCAAAAGATAGAATCTACTCTTCCCTCCCTCAACTCTTTATTCCCTCCAAGACTAACATTGCAAAGAGCTAAGATCAACTGCAAAAAAAAGCTTTGATGAAGTTTTGCGTTGGATTTAGGTTCTCTATATCGGATACATCATTGCAGCAGTATACTGAATTAACTCTTCCTTGGCTTCTTGGTTGGAAGAGTGAGAGTCTCAGTTCTCAGGCACTATTGTTCTGTCCTATTGTCAGTCCCAACCCCAGCAACTTCCCATCCTTTCAGCTCATTTCAACTATATTTGATGGAGTTTTTTTGTAGCAGATAGCCACAAATGTTGAATAGCTCCTTCTGGGAAACCCAGGGACTGTGGTCCCAGAAAGCATGAGAACATTCTGACTCCTGCAGGCTAGTGGTTTATTTCTGTTTCTCTTTGGAAATGTGATGTCAATAAAAAGTTATTGCAACTCTTTCTTTTCCTGTAAAACTAAGTCAATAAGATATTACTGGAATGGCTTCTTTTAAAGGAAAGCTTGGCAGCCAGAACCACACAGAGAAATAAGAAGGGGATTGGGAAGAATCTCCTAAATACAGTAAGTCTGTGTTCAACCACCAAGTGTTTCTGAGTTCAGGATCTGGATGCCATAAAGATGGACTCGATGCAGACTGTAGATGTTCTTATGGTCTTTAACAGCAGCACTAGCCAGGGAGGTGCAACAGTCCCTCCCAGACAGAGCACTCCTGCAGCTCTCCCTGATTTGGGCCATAGGCAAGATCCTCACAGACTGAATATCACTGTACTAGATTATTCTTCAGTGGTGAATTTGCTTATTTGCAATCCAGAAGTGACCTAACTTGATTCTTTATTTACTGTCATTCAGATTTATGCTTAGGAGCTAGTGCACTTTGGACTGAAATCCAACCAGCAAGCAGAGCTGCAAGGAAAATATTACACATACTCTACAGCTAAAGTGCAGAAGAAAACTGCCTACAAAATCTGTCCGAGGTGTTCTTACTACCTGTTTGGTGGGCATCCCATCACCTGTCTGCTTATGTCACACCCTTTATCCATATTTTAACGTATCTGAATACCTATTCAATAGAGTTGCTTAACAGTGGTATAAATCCTACAGTTTGACAGCTGTGAGAACACACATCACCCGGAGATCTAATTTGTGATATCTGGTGAGTGTGCAGCAAAAGTTGGTCCTCTCTCAAAATTGATTTCCACTGCTGCAATACATTGTCTGTGTTGCAAGAACCCTTCCAACAGGCATAGTGTCTTGCACCTCTCATCACCAGCATGAGATGGGTCTCCAGCTAACATTTCCACCAAAGTTCACTTCTTACCACAATCAACCTTTAGGTAAATTAACAGCATTTATTGGGAGTACTCACAGGAATTTGTTCAGATTTGTCAGCAACCACAGTCCCAGAAGCTTTTGTTTCAGCTGGAAGCCTGTGAGAACATATGAAGTAAAGTTAGTTGCTTCACACTAGATGTGCTCTACCAAGCCTTCAGTGTCTGGATCAAGCAAAGCATTTGGAAAAGGGTGGAACAGAAAGAAGGAAAATGTATTAAAAAAATACTGTCCAGGGTGACTTTACAGAACCAGGGTTTGTATGTATACTATAGGTGTCACAGAAAGAGGAAGTGATGCAGGAAGGAACAGGCAGGGAGAGAGGGTCTGCAACCAGCAAGCTAATTCAGGTGACAAACTGGAGGGACTGTTCCTTTGCTTACATAGTCCAAATGAAATATATGCATTTCCGAGAGTAGTAGAGAAAAAAACTTAACATCTGATGTTCACTAACCTCATTAGTGTATAACTGATGGCAGAAAGAAGCAGGGATGGGCTGGTTACAGATAGTCCATTAATCAGGTCCCTGGTGAAGCATCTCAGCTAGAGTTAAAATTAAAGTTAGCAAATTAATCAGGACTCCACAATGAAAACCGCGAAGCATATGGTGTCAGCTAATGGAGAGACTGTAGAGCTGAAGCCTCCGAAACTTCATGTCTTCCTGAAATCTAATTAGACCGTAATGGAAGGAAGACTGAGTGAAGGCTCTTAATTGAAAATTACACTTCCAGTTCAATCAAAGCTTGCTTCCGTGTTGCTATTAACGGCCTTTTAAAAATAGCTGAATTCTACAGTGACCTTGCATACGAAGTGCTCACTTACAGAAAGTAGCTGTATGGATAATCAATGAATGCCTCAGTGATGGATTTGGACCCGTTCTGTAATAATTTATGACTAGTGCGTATTGAGCTGGTTACTGGGATGTTGTCTGTATGAATGAATATATGGTTTAATTTAATAGGAGCTGTCCAGAAAGAACAAACAAGCAGGTAAAAAAGTCTCAAGGCAAGCCATTCCTTGACAAACACTTAGAAGTGTTAAGAGAAAATGCACAAATAGGAAATAGCCTGGAAATAGAATTGATTTCAAAAAAGGTCACAGATTTTAAAGGGAAAATTTTTTCCAAAGAAGGAATAATCATTCTCCAGGTGGTACATTAAGGCCCAGACTCAGTTTCACATAGCTTTGGACATGTAATGAAGGTACACAGATTAGTGAGTGAAGGTACCCAAGTATAATTGCTGTAGGCTTGCGCTGTAACTTCGGGGCTGTTGCAGAGCACAGTACCAAACAATTTACCTAAATGCCACTGGAAATCACAGGACAGAGATAGCAAGCTGGCTTCAGAATAAGCAGCAGAATATCTCCATCAGGAGCAGCAGGAATTATAACACTGTTACGCTTTGAAGATCCAGGCTAGCATTTGCTCAGCGGGGACTGCTTGCTGAAAGCAAGGTCAGAAGTACCAGCATCATCTCAGACCTTCAAACTTCAAGGCTTTCCAACTAGTTTCCTGACTTCTCAGCCTCATGCCTGAAACTTTTCATGTCGAGAGAGCTGAAGGCAGCTCTGCTCAACTGTATGAATCATTCCAGTTTCCCCTTTGGTACACAGCTCAGAAATACATCTCAGACCTGTCTATGTGCTCTGTGAAGCAACCTTTGAATCTGCTTTCTTGTGTTTAGCAACACAGCAGGTTTGTCCTTCATCTCCCTTTCCTACAGCTCAGCTTACCTGTCTCAGTCCCCCCAGCCATCCCCAGGCCTTGCCACCCCACTGCTCTGCCTTGCAGGCTTGTAGACCTCCTTGCAGCTTCCACAGCTTCTCCTGCCAGTTTTATTTTTGTGGGTTGGTTTGCCTTTACTGTCAGCAGTGGTTGCTGCGCTCCTTCTCATATCAAGTAATTATTATAATGCACCCCATGAAGTTTTGTTGTTCTGACGCAGCCTACACTGTCTGAAAGGTGATGATCCTCTCTTAGGATATTTTTTTCCCAAAATTTTGTTTTTTGGTCCTGTGTAACTCACAGATTTCTTTCCACTGTTCTGACTCTGGCACAGCGTTACATAAGGGTGTGATGTCAGTGGTTGCCTCTGGTATGAATTCTTCCTTCAGTATACTTCTGTCCCTCTCTTTCTCTTAGTCCTGAGGTTTTACAGGCTGTGACAGGAGATGCATGAGCAGTCATTTGTTCATGGTTTGTCTCACACCAACTCGTGGCTCAGCTTGGTCAGCTCAAGCTTGTAGTGGAGCAGAATGGGTAGGATTCTTACATCCAACTTGAGAAGTAAAAACTCAAGATTATCCTTGCAAGTTCTGGGCCATCTGGGGAAACATTATCTCTGTGCAAAACACACTAAGTAACAGAGAACAATTCCTGTCTAAAATCAAAATACTTAAACTGGATTATCCAACTCTGTATCCCCTCCACTCTCTTCACAAAATAAGACTCAACTGCTGCTTCGTGCAGCAGAGAAAGGCAGAATCAGTCCATCAGCAAAACCTCAAAAGACCCTCTCTATTTCCACACAGGGATTTTTCCTCGTCTTGGACTGTGTAGCGTACAAGGCATGGAAATTATTCACAAGAGTCTCTCTGCAGTGACTAGTGCACACGTTCAGTGACAGTTCTGCTTTAAATTAGGAGACCTTAATCCAGGTACTTTACTATAGAGTCATTGCAACACTAGATAGTCTTGTGAAATGCAGCTGGCAACCTCTAATGACAGTATGAGAAACATGAGCCAGTGATAACTTAAAAATGCTTAAAGCAGTCCATGGAATAACAGTGAAATAAATACCCATCCAGAGTTTTGTGTATGGTGTCTCCATATAAATTCTAGGAGTTCAGTAGGTAATTAATTACCATGTCACAGGTAATTAGCAAATTAGTTAAAATAACTGTACCAACAAAGGTAAGTAATTACTGCTAATAAATATTACATCTGTGTATGTGTAGATTCCCACAGCCAGCTCTGCATTGATTTACAGATGGTGTCAAGCAAGCATTATTTTCTTCTGATGCAAACTGAAGAAGCTTCTACTTAGAGCACTGTGATCTCACATCTAGGCCAGCTCCACCCTGGTGATTTACATCCCAAGCTTTAACGTAAGGTACGTTCCCAGTCCATCTCCTTGCAAACACAAAGCACTCCAAACAATCAGCCATATTCATCCATTACTGTCATGCTGAAATCACCTTGTATTTGATTAAGCTAAAAATGAGGCTCCTCTTGGAAAAAAAAAAAAATAATAATAATAATTAGAAAAAAATAACATAACTATCTCAAAATGACAAAGGGTGCACAAACAATAGCCATTATAGCCATTGCTCTTTAACTCTCACTGTTGTCATTCTGTTCCATGCACTGTATTAAGGAGAGAAGTCATTTTACCAGTATTACATAGCTGAGAAACAGGCTCAGGTGTACCTGTTCATTGCCCATGAGTTTATACCGGAGACACTGCACAGTGACACTCCCATAATGCAAAGCACGAGCAGTGTCTCACATAACTTCAGACAAGAGGGATAACTGGATGAGTGCCAGGAACGTGAAGGCAGACAAATTTCAACCAAATGCAAAGTAAGCATTTTAAACCATGTTTATGGCGGCTAAAGCACAAACAAATCAGAGGAAGTCATGGTTCCTCCATCTCTTCCTGTCCTCAAGCCAAGATTACAGGCACTTGATTAATCTCATTTCTTTCGTTCCCTAATATAAGTTTCTAGATAGAAACTAGGTACTTCCTCTCCTGTCAGTCATTTGCTGCTCTTCCTGTCTAGTCCATCTATTCTGTCTGCTATTTCTTCTTCTGAAGGTATCTTCAGGCTAACCTCATGTCTTCTTCCATTTCCACAGTAATTCCTTCGTCTGCATGTCTGGACATTGCCATGTACACCTTGTTCCAGCAATGTCATTCCCTTTTGATTCCCACATCTCTCTGTTGGTGGGAAGTCTTTCTACTTAGCATCAAGATACCTTTGAAAGTCTTTATTCTCCAATATGTCTGGGGTTTTTTTCCTGTCTAGCATTTTGGCAGCTCCCCACATCTTACAGTAGTATTTGAGATAACATTTAAACAGGAAATACTCTTGCTTGTTCTAGCACTGAAGGTTTCTGACTAGGAATCAAAGATCTTTGATCTAGTTCATCATGTTTCAGGAACAAACAGGTAAAATCCTGCAGGAAAATTCTGAGCTGAACATGATACTGGAAAATGTGGTCTAGTGATCTTAAAAATCCACCTGTTTATTAATTATCCCCCTGGGAAAACCTCCAATTTCCTAAGTTTGTGGTAAGACTATTTTTAAACTTCATAAGATTGACCCAGACAAAGTATAAGATGTAAAATGAGACTGGGAATGGACATGACACATTGCAACTCAGATACCCCTTCAATCCAATTCTAGTCTAGAACTGTCGTGTTTCAGCCTGTCTCATCAGACTGTCAAGGTGGCATCTTTTTTAACAGCATGATCTCCCATCTTTACAGTCTGAACCAACGCTGCCCTGGGATTTGGTGAGAGGAAGTGGCTCTTACTGAGCACAGTGCAACTTCTGAGGGTTTGTGTATTTTCATAGAGCCCCTGAAATTTGGGTTCACTTCTTCGTGAATGACAATGGTCGGCTAATTTCACACTTTTGTTCATCTGCAAAATAGAAGCAAAGACAGTGATTTATTTTGTAAAGTGTATCTAGTTGTTTTCATGGATGATATGGAATAATAGATGTTTAAAAAAGTTTTCTTTTTATAGAATATGAGCCTTTTTCCATCAGATACTCAACTGCAAACTCTGAAAAAAAAAAACAAAAAAACCCTGTTCCTTTGCAAATCTACATCATAGTTGGGAGGGGGAAGTGATTTTCCTAATTACAGGAAGTGGGGTTTTTTATTATTACCTTTTAGGCAACATGGAAACTTAAACATGATTTTCTGACTTCTCTGTCTTTTCTCACTTCTTTTTCTGTTCTGTAATAGAAACTTTTTTTCATAGCAATGGCAAAGAAATATTGGAAGAAATGAGAAAAGCAGCTAAAAGTTAGAAACCAGAGCAAGGCTTTCACAAGAGCTAATCTCACTTGGCCACTCCGAAACTACCCTCAAAAAGAACGTAATCACCTGCCTTTGCCGCTGTCCCTGTGAACACAGTGGGACCTTTTCCTTCATCTTAATTGTCCTGATTACTTTTTAATTATACCCCTTTCCCTGGGTCTTCTCAGTTTCATCAAATACTGAAAGAAGAGATTGGATTCCAGCCTAACGTGTTTTGACTGAATCAAAACTCCTGAGTTTCAAGTTTCTTTCCCCACTCACAGACACAAAAAACCTTTCTTACTTAAGGAAGTTTCATCATTGGCCTCTTGCAATTTGAGCAACTGCTTTTTCACACGGTTTGGTTTTGCAAAGGTTCACATCTGCTTTTCCCTTCACTGCCTTAATAACTAAAGCCCAGGGCTTCTGACTAATTTGATATGAAACTGAGTTCCTCCAATTGAAGAAAAGCATTTCTGTTTATTGCCAGTTGATAAATTGGGAGTGAAATTACAGCTCTGCCATGGGCAGAAGAGCTTTTCAAATCGGTTCTTTTTCCTAGCACATTTCATACCTGGAATTGAAAACAAGCAAACTGGCTGTAATGCCTTGCTTCTGGTGCATGGGAAGTCTGAGTGAATGACAACAGCTCTAGTCTAATGAATCTCTCACACTATTAGCTATGTATTTAAGAATTAAAAAGCACTTTTTCCAAAGGCAATAAACAAACATAAGCAAGGGTAAAAAGCCCTCATACATATAGAGTTAATGTTTTTGGGTTTTCAATATTTGCTCTTTCAATTTTCTCTCCATACTTTGAAGTTGGATCTAGAATGGCTTATTGGAAAGGTGCTTAGTATTAATATGTGAGTGAAATGACAGCCAGATTCCAATAACTCCGAGTGTACCTATTCTACAATGCCTGGGATCCTGGTACCTCATGCACTCAGGAAATCAAACCTATTGTTTTAAAGTGGAATTTCTCCCATTCTGACTTAGCTTTACAAATCCCACACTTCACACATCCCACAGAGTTTCATTGCCATTCCTTCAGTTGCTCCTGAAGATACTAAGCACAAAAAGCCTTGAACAGTATTCCGTCAAAAGAGCAGACACTCAGCTGGGAAGAGTGATCTCAGAGGCTTTCCCCTGCCATGGTAGTTTCTTTACTGTAAATCTCTTCTGTGCTAGAAACGAGAATTATCTCAGACTCCCACAAGACCAAGAACAATTTCAAAGTTTACTGCAGAGCACCATATTTCAGTCTGCTTTGCCCAACAGAGACATGGTGTGATAGAAGCAATTTTTTAAAAAGGCAAAACTCATGAGAAGCATTCTTCTTCTCATACTGCCTTTTCCCATAGCAAGAGGGAGAAACAAAAGCAAACTTCACAAGGCAGATGTTACAGGACTTAACACACAGCTGAAGAGCGTTCAGGTAGGATCCTGGAAATTCAAGTAGGATCCTAGAAATTCATGGCTGGAAGGAGCTCAATAGGATTTGCTCCATCCCCTTAACTAAGCAGACAGAATAGACATATTTCCTCTCATGTAAGAAGTTTATCTCACTTGCCCTTAAGCGTTTTCAGGTCCAGTAACCTACAACCTTTCCACATTACCCCTCCCAGTAATCATCTGTGCTTCAAGTCAGAGAGTGCTACTGTGTTCCAGGACAAGAAGCTAACATGTAGAGTATACTGGAAATAGTTGCAAGTTTTTGCAACGTGATGCTTTACCTCAACAAGGAACAGTTTTCAAGAGAAACAACTTAATGTGATGGATTATGAGACCAACTCATAAAGCCAAAAAAAAAAGCTTCCATGCATACAAAGTCCCTCGCATCCATTCATACTATTATTCACTATAGATGCTCAGACCTGCAAAAATGTCTGTGTAACTCCAGCACCTGCATCCAGCAGATCAGTGAGACTCAAACTCCTAAATCTCCGGGGTGATTATGAAAACCATCTTTTTAATGAACAAATTCTTCCTAAATGTGAAGCAAAATCACAATTTCCACTTCTCCCATCATCATCTCATTCCAGGAGCTGCCTCCATAACAGCACTCGGTAAAAGATACTCTTTCACCTAAAATGGTCGCTGTCTTCTGTACGTTTCTCCCATGCACAGATAGATTAAAAAGTTACTGCTCATTTCTTTCTGAGGGAGTTTATATTCACAGAGGCTCACTATACTGAAGTTTTACCAGGATTGCAGATAGAATACAAGCAGCAGGGAGACATGTAAGTTTCTTCTTTCTTTTTAATCTAAACACTGTTTGCAGTTATGAAACAGGGACTAGAGACCTCATTCGCACTGCTTCTGGCAGCATTTCTGTTCCTTTTAGCTCTTGGCAATGCCTACATATACCTAGAATTGCAGAAAAACTTTCTGAGAAGAGATTCTTCCAAATCACATTTGTAAGTGGAGTAATCCATGCTTGACCTACATACAAACCATTCTGAGCTTCACCACTGAAATGCAAAGTGGCACCTGCCAGTTAACAACAAAATCTCCTTATTACTTGAACAGAAGAAATAAATTCAATTTGATTTGTAAGTTCACTAAGGATACATCTATATTGCAGGTCTGTAGAGGTGAGTGGCATTTTCCTGATCAGTCTGAGTGTCCATGACATCTCGCTGGCTTTTTCCATTGCAGGCTGAATACTAGGAACAGTTGACTCTTGAGCATGAGCAAAGTAAAGCAGTTGTCAGGTAGGACAGCAAACTGAGAAGGGCAGGAAAATCACATCCTGAGGTCTGGAAGAGAAGCTGTAGCCACAATTCTGGGCTGCCTCAAAGAGGAGGTCTCTCAGTTGCCATTCTCCCAAGCAGAGAGATATCCAGACCAGCATCCCCAGCAAGCAGCCACAGCACACCTGTGCTGTGTTCCAGGCCAGCAAGGAGCCAGCAAGGGACAGGCCATGCAAGAAGCAACCTTCCAGCACTAGTTGGTCTTGTACCCCACGCTGAGAAGCAACAAATAGCTGGAGCAAGTTCTTGCTGTCACAGCATTACTGGTACTTGAGTCAGCTTGCTTAAAACCATTAGAGGTGCCTCCCCTTGAGCTGCTGATGGTTTCCGACAGAGGCGTGCTTCAGGCAGCTAATAGGATATTTGGGCTATTAGAAGGGCAGCTGTCAAAGAAAACTCAAGTCAGGCACTGACTGCTGTGATAAAGGAACTGAAGTCTGAAGGGTTTCACAGATTGTTCTCATTGCTGACAGCATTTTTTAGCTCCAAAATGGACTGTTAGCTTTAGCTAACCATGTCTTATGGAGTACCCCACTAGCATAGCAGTTGAACCTATTTTAATGCATAGGGAAACTGAGTTATAGGGAATAAATTCATCGAAAGGCAAGTTGAGCCTGCCTTTGCAAGTTTTCTAGAACTGTTGCTGTTCCACCCAGCATGCATCATGGGAGGTATAGTTAAACTCCTTTCTCCTAGAAAAAAACAGGGTATGAAGTACAGCTGCCTGGAGGTACCACAGAAGTATTGCTAACTTAGAAAACAAATCAGTCTTCACAATATTCACATTTGTATCAAAAACTATTTTTTTCCGCATAAAACTGATACATTTATTTTTTTAAAGCTAATTTTTTAGCAGAAAAGTTGACTGGCCATTTGTTCTAGTGCCTGAGCCCACTTTTGCTCTGGGAGACAGATCTTCAAATTACTATGAATTTCATAGTCCGCTGGTGGGAACAAAACCTTGCTCACTCCCTCCTTTCTGTCATTCACAGTGCTGAGAAAATGAGTCAATCCCCAGTATAATGCTGGCAAACAGCAAACCGAAAAGCCATAATGAAAACAGAAACACTCTCGGGGCTTAAATCAACAATATTAGTCAGCTCAATGTTGAGGTGACAAGTTAAAATGGAATTCCTTATTACTTCAGTTTTCTTTTCATAAAAAGAAATAGAAAAAGAACAAAGAGATTCCGCAGTGTAGGAATTTCTTGCCACACTGAGTCTGCAGAGCCGAGAAAGTGCTGTGTTCTTAGCAAACGTGACCAGAGGAGACCAGTCCTCATTTTATTCCCAGGGAAATTGTTCACTTCAAGTGCTTCCACAGACAGCTGCCCTCCCCCAAATATACTCACAGAGCCCTCCAAAACAAGCTGGTCTACAAAGCCTGCCATGCCCCAGGTACCTCCACAGAAAACGACAGGCCAAGCAAGACAAGCTGTTATGGCAGAAATTAGTGTGCATGAACAAGACCATGCTTATTTAGCCTCCAGTTACAATGACAAATCAAAACCCATTTTCATCAGATGGCTGTCAGCACATTTGCAAAATTAAGACCTGACCATCAGCTCCTGCCTTTTAAGGACTCTCAATAGATTTGTTTCCCACTCTTTAATTTCATCCATGCAGCTAACTTGCCCCACTTCAGACTTTCCACCTGAGAGACAAGCTGTCAGTCTTTAGAGCTGAGATGGCTGAGGCAAAAGCTGCTCTCTGCCTTTCAGTGCTTATCTGCAGAACAATACTTGGCTAGCATGCTCTTCAAAGCATTAGGTTGGTACAAAAACAATCCCAAAAATAATCACTGCTGTGAGATAACAAGAAGGAAATACATAATAGTTCTGGTAATTAAGAGCTAGGACTGCCTATAGATGAGATTGTTTTCTATCATCGGGAAACCTAGGCTCAAGGCTGTATAGCTTTACCAGTCAAGCTGTTGATGAAACGAGAGTCAATACAGGGAAGCAGTCTGGTCCACCAAACAGAAAATATTAGAACAGACAGTCACAGTCGGGGCTTTTTGGCCTTCTGAATTAAGAAGCAGACTGACTGCAAGACAAAAAGGCATAAAAAATATCTGGAAACGACCCCTTTAGAGTGCACGTGCTCTGACAACATTAGCCCCATGTATTTCCATCTGTTCAGTCTTCCAAGCGGAAGGCAATGTTACTCCCTGTGTGGACACCATTTCCCTGTGCCTGTGTTAATGGCAAATTTCTCCAAAGCTGACTCATCTAGATCCAAAAAACATAGGCCAGCCCCACCTGGAGCCAGAGCATTCACTCCAGCACAGCTGCCTGATGTGATGCTCCCAGCAGAGGTGGATTGCATTGCACTAATGTATCTACCAGTGAATGCCAGTCTGGTTTGCACTAATTCTTGACATCGCGATTGTATTTGAAACCCAAATGCCTCCATGTTACCAGTGCAAAGAGGAAAGTTTGAAGTAAAGCATGAAATTCTGCCCGGGAAGTAAACATGCTCTGTCTCCAGGGCTTTGTGGCTGTTCTCACCTGAAGAGAGATCATCATTGATGGGAACCGTCAGTGAGCTCACTGCCTCGTTCACTTTTTGTAGTTGTTTTGGAAGCTTCCTGTACCAGTTTCTCTGAGACAATCTAAAGCTGACTCCACATGAAATCCCAGAAAGCCCAAAGACCACCCCCTTCAGAAGAGTCATCCAGACATTTAAATTATTGTTAATAACATACCTGGTGCCTATCACAATACCTGCAGCATGGGGTTTGCTTGGCATGGCCAGAAAGATTTTCTCACTGAATGGTGGATAAGAAGCCTATTTTACTTGTAGCTTTCAGGTTTTCTTTACTGTTCTGGCATGGTAGTTTCATCCCTTGCCAAGAAGCTTCCCTGGCCAGCCACCAGGATCACACTGCCTTGGAGACATGCCCCTCCAACTCGAAACCTGAGTTACAATTATTGAGTAGGCAGAGAGAGAGAACTGCATGGTAAAGTCTACTCCTGCGGAGCCCAGCTGTGAAGACAGGGTTGTGTGTGACTTTCCTCTACAGTTGTACCCACAATAAACCAGAACATCCTACATTCTCACTCCAAAGATGACAATCCAGCAAGAGTTACTGGGACATTTTTGGCCTGGCATGAGCCAGGGTATTGTCACTTTGTGAGCACACCTGCGTACTGGTAACAAACAGCTTCATATTGTAAGCATGAAGCTGCCATAAGTTTAGTTCTTACACATCCTTTGGGGTGGTTTTTCTCCATGATGCCCCATCCCATGGTGATTGTGAAGGCAGATCTATTTTAATGTAGAGGGAGGCTTCTAATTATTTTTCTTTGTTAAGCTGTTTATTTAGTAGTCTCACACTAATATACCAGAGGGAGTTGTGTTTGCTTGCAGAAAAAAAAATACAAGCCAACTTCCTTTATATCTAAAATCAATGTTAGCTTTAATGACAGACAAGTTTTCTTCTATTTATATCCCAAGTACAGTGGAAATAAGACGAACAACAGTTCCTCCAACATCACCTAGGAGGAAACCACTCAAGGTGGCTGTTATGTTTAAGAGTCTAATTTGCATGATCATTAGTTAGGTAAATGTGGCAAGTATGACCCCACAAAAACATTCAGGGTATCATATTCTATTGGCTTACCACAACTGTGTTTCCAGTGACCTCATTGTAACATTAAATCATAACATTATTTTATTTTACTTATCCTGAAAAACAAAACAAAGTTGGAAGCCATAGAGAACACTGCTCTTACAGAATGCACTGGCTGTTATAAATAGCAAAGCATTTTTTCTTTCAACTTATTTAAACTCATTCCAATGACAATAAATTGACACATAAAGTTTAGTGCTATGGAGCTTACTTAGCATAACAACACAGACACAGGAACAAAGAAATGATGGTGGGATGGGACCTCTGGAGGTCACCTAGTCCTACATACTGCAGGGACCAGGGGTATTGCCAACACTAAAGCACATAGGTTGTGACTTTCTTTGGCCCCAAAATGCCTTCTCTGACTCTTGTGCCCCTATGCAATAGCAAGCCAGGGTGAAATCAGTGCTCCTTGCTCAGGAGGAAAATCAGTGGAAAAGACAAAGCTTAACTACAGGCAGTGCAAAGTGCCTGCGACGTGCCCCCAGTGTACCAGCCTTGGTCACTGTGCTGAGACGATTTGCAAGAACTGAGGGGAGTTACCCTTTTCCATCTCAAGAAAGACTCCACAAAGCCAGGCAATGTGCAGTTCATCTTTCGTGCTGCTAATTGCATTTTTTAGAGGCCAGGTCCCCTAAGGTATCAAATGCCTTAGACAGTCTTGTTGGGCTCAACCACACATGCATGTGTGTGGACACACCATGCCTCTCAGATCACTACGAACTAATTAAGGGTTTCCCTCCCCACATGGATAATTATTATTCCAAATGCATTGATTCATGAAAGAATTAGGCTCAGAAACAGTAATTCCCTTGCTTCTGGGTAAGGAGGCTGTCATATAGCTCAGCCTTGGCTTCTTGTCCTTTCCACAAAGTTGAAAGTTGAGTTCTAATGTCTGTCTGATTGTTCCCAAGTTGCATCCTTCCAATTTCTTGCCCTTAGAGGATGCTGTGCTAAAGAAGGCAGACAAAAGCTGGGGTTTCTAGAAGGAACAGCAGGCTGCATCCAGATTCTCAAAAGCTTGCCGCATTCAGGGAAATTAGGTTTGAAATTCCTTGAGAGTCGAGCTTTCAAAAACTCAAGCCCAAGTTAATAGGAAAGATTAACAGTATCAAACACCAGAGACCCCAAGGGAACATCGTGTCAGCTTGTCCAACTCCCTGCATAATGCAAATGATATAATTCCACCTTGCACTCAGCATGGCATGAAAGCACATTGCCCAAAAGGCATTTTGCCCTGATTTGATGACTTCAAAAGAGGCCAAATCCATACAAAGTTAAAAAATCCTCCTCTATCAGTTCAGAGAAAGATAAGAGATGGGGACTGAACTTGCTTCATTCTGTACTTCATTTCTTTGCTTGTCTACACTTGTCTGCTGCCCAGTTTAGCCAAGGCATTTGGCTAATTTATTCCAGAAGGAGGAAGTCAAAGTCCATAGAGATCACACTGTTTATTTGGAAGTATGCATAAAATCCATTTCCTCTGAGTAAGGGATGACTTGAACAACCTTTCTTGCCTGTCTCTAAGCTCTTGTTTGACATTTTTGAACCAAAAATGTTCACTCGTCCTCTGCTTTCTTCTCACTGCATTCTAGACCTGTGTCTCATCTTCTTTTGCCTCCTTTTGTTCACCTCTGAGGAGTTAATTTGGCTTCTTTCTTACACACATACAAACACACACAACTGCTAAAATGAAGAGATGGACAAGCCCTAACACCCACCTCTTAAGCACTCCAATATGCTTCTTGTACCATGTTCCCATACTAGGTGGAGGTTCCTCTCATTTATTTTAGAAACTTAGTCACCTTGTACACTTACCTTATCTACTAGGTAGCAGTAAGACAGCAGTGCCAGAAGTTTTCCATCCAGACAGCAGCCTGACCTTATAGGTACCTAGTTGGAAGTCCCAACAACCAGACAGATCTTCAGTTCTGAATACCAAGGTCAGCCCCTGACTCCTCAGGGCACCTCTGGGATGAGTTGGCCATCTCAGGTATACTGTAACTAGGCTGGGATGTCTTTGGAACTGGACAGAGATCCACCTTTGGGAAAAGGACTAACAATGCTGCAAATTAAAGGTTTCAGCCTGTGAAAAGAGCAGAATAGTATTGTGTTGCCTTGCCAAGAATCCCTCCCATGTTCAGCAGCCAACAGACCTTATTGCAGGACATGCAGTGTTTCATAAATGTTCTACACCTTGCCGCATGAAAACGTACATACCTCTCGTAGCCGAATTCTGTTTTCTGGTGACTGATATATCTGTCTACAGAGTACCACACAAGACTTCATAACTGGAAGCTGCTCTGCTTTTATACCAATGAGTTGAGAACACAACATTCAATTCCTTTCCATATTGTACATCCTAGCAAAACACTTTATTCTTGAAGGCACACATTTTTCCTTGATTAAATGTGAAAGCTGTTCAAACACAAAGATGACCCTTAATTATGGCTTTAAATGCCCTTGGTTAGAATTACCTCCTCGTTCATCTTGAGAAAGTGTAATAAGAAGTAACATAATAATATGCAGTGCTGTAGTTTTGGAGTAATTGCCTACTATACTTGACCTCTGTGAGGCCTTTTCCAGTTACATTTGTAGCTTGCTAATGTTTGGGGATTTTCCAGAATAAATTACGTTAATTGTGTTCTTTGGATCTGTTTTCCACAAAAAGCCCAATAAACAGTAAGAAGAGGGAGGGAGAGAACTAAGTGGCGGAGTTAATTAGATTAGGCTTGTGCTGTAGCGAAGCAGGAAGATTCCACTAAATCCTATAATAGGCCCTAATGAGGATTTTATCATGCTTGTTAAACGGGTCATTTAGTTGTGTGACGGGGCCGCTGAGTGTAATGTAAAAACTGGTTAATAAAAAAAAAAGTCTTCTAATTGCACACATAGTCAAAGCAGTATCAAAAGTGTCCAGCCAGCCAAATGGAATAGCCTCCAACCAAATACAGGAAAAGCTCTGCAGTTCCTGTAATGGTGAACATGTAATGTGATTAGGCCACTTAATTTTCCTTGACTAGCATAAAAATTAATGCTCCATGAGTGATTTACACTGGGGCATTTTAATGATCCAGATTGATCAAGATAGTTATTACTTATTTTTCCTGCTTTGCTTTTTGTTTATTTTGTTTGGTTTTTTGTTTTTGCAGAGGGGTTAAAAATGAATGTAGATCTGGTTGCTGTTGAATCATCTGTACCTGTCCTTTTCATTAGTGTTTGTAGAAAAATCCATAGCAGACTCACTGGCTAACTAATCTCTTTCCAGGATGGGATGAGACAAGCTTTGCATTTTGTTTTCAGGTAGCAGACATCATACAGTAAAATGAGAGTCCTGGAAAATGCACTCCACAGAGTATGCTTCCTTAGCAGGTTATGGGGCTTTTTTGTTATCATTTAAAGACGAAGCTTCTGGATGTCCTGTTTAATACTGAGCATAAGAACTTGTATCTGCCTTGACTTCACCAAGGAGTGCAAATATCCTGTAGTCTCTGAATTCTCTGCTCTTCCACTGCAGGGACCAGCTCCAAGGGGCTAACCTTAGCAACACAGACACATTTAGCAAATCTAAGCTATCAGCAAAAATGGTCAAGATATCACTTGATTCACCTGCTTGTCAAAGTACTAATTTGAAATGAGACACATGGTAAGGGTCTCTGAGCTCAAAGGTCTCCTGTCTCCTGGAAGCCTGTAAAATGATTGTTCCCTGCAAGGTAATTTCTTAGGTGACATCTGGCCTTCATGTCGTTAGAGGCAGAGACCATGCCTTGCCCTAGCTGTTATTTTAGCCCAGAGCTCTCCGCCACTATATACTATAAAGGAAAATGTGTCCTTTGTCTTGCCCCAACCTTCACTTTGGAATTTACTCTTCCAGTTATGCTCCCAGAGATGATTCTAGTTGTTGACACCATTCTTCAGCATTCAATCCAAGCAGACTGATGACCCCCACCCAGCAGACTGTTAGAGCTGCATCTCTGACACTTCCTTTCTTGTGCTTTAAAACATCAATTTGTGTTCTCAAGGCCGCCACTAAAGAAAAGGTTAGATTTATATCAACCTCTGTGGCACATGGCAGGGATCAGGTGGTGACTGAGCAGACGACCACCCTGAATTCCACCCATCCAGCAAATGACAGCCATTACTCCAAGTAACCCACTGAGACGTACCAGCTGCTGCCACCTCCAGCCCAGCTTGGTGGCATCCCCAGAAGCAATGATATGGAATAGTAGGTCATTCGTAAACGCCTCCTCCATCATCCAGTGGCTCTGGTGCCTCAACAACTGAACATCTGCTGGTGAAAATGAAAACAAATTCAACCCTTTCCTGCTTATTCATTCTATGCTAGTGATTTTTCAACCTCTTTCAGTTTGCAGGGGTCTAAGAGTATTCCAGTGACAGCATGTGGAACCCCCTGCAGAGATTTGAGCCAACTGTTAATAAACTTTCTTTTCTTAATTCCTTTTTCAGGGATGAACTAGTGCCGAGAGAAAAATTCCATCAGAGTTCCAGACCCGAGCGGACGGAGGAAGGAATGCAGTCGACCCAATATGAGTGATAAGCATACCTCCACTTTATTGATGCACTAAGCTGGTTTATATAAGACTTACAATAATTATGCATACTCGTCATCTATTAATTGGATAGTATATAGTAATTATGCCTACTCGTCTTCTATTAATTGGATAGTATACAATAATTATGCCTACTCGTCTTCTATTGATTGGATAGTATACATAATGAGCTCAACCTTCTTGTGGTTTCTCTGGAATGCAACCTCCTCACCCTGCTAGAGATAATTCCCCAGCTTGTTTATCTAAACACTCAGCTGAACCAGAGAGCAACCGCTCAGTACTTTTCCACTATGCTACACCAAACTCATGCTAACTGAGGCCTACTCATGCTAACTTAGAACAGAATTCTCCTGATACAATGGATCAATAGAGCCATGCCCCTTCTCTATTAGCCATGTCCCAACACTAGAAGTACTCAGAGACCCAGAGGTAGCTACAGGTAGAATATCACAGTCCTAATCAACACTTTCTAATAGCAATGTAAGAAAAAAAAAGTAAAAATACCTACCCATTTAAAGCATGACAACACCAGCCCACATATTACTGGCACAGTAACTACACAATGAGTTGTGTCTGAACTTGTATAAAATCCAAGATTTAACTGTTCCAAATACGTTCCTTACAGAGCAGGTACCAGAACTGGCTTAATTCATGACAGCTGCCTCATCTTACTTCCTTGAGTCCTTCTTACAACATTCCTGTGCCATAGCAGCTCCTTAAAACTATGCAAACGTTAAGTAGTTTACATTGCTTTGCAAGATTTATATCCTTACTGTACGAAGCCCCACTGTATCGTTCTGTTATCCTTTATTTAGGTTTAGTTTGCGATCACTGAATTACCTGCTCTGTGTTTCTACAGCACTTGACACAATGGAGTCCTATCTATATCTGGATTTCCTCCACACTGAGGCAAATATTAAAATAACGTTATCTCTTAGAAGTAATTGCATTGTAGCATGGCCCCTGAGCCAAGTTAGGGCAAGGAAGCTCCCAGATAAATAAACTAACACTGTAGTTTGGCTTCCTTGCTTCGTTGATTTGTGAGTTTTCAGAGCTATGTTCAGCCAGATTTCTATGGACCAGTTCTCCTGTCCATCAAGATATCTACACAGCCATGCCAGACAACGTATAGAATGATCCCTGTTGCTCACAGCCAGCCTGCAAAGTGCAACCCTGTTGGTGATTCTCACAAACAGCACCTGCTCCTGTTCACAGTCCATTTCTTCAAAATCACATTATCAGTGAGCACAAGGATGCTGAAGAGCTAGCTGGGATAGCAGGTTAAAATCATGCTGATGGTCATAGCTACGGCAATGCAAGCCAGACAAGGAGGGAAATACACTGTGAAAGGAGATGTTGGAGACCCTTACCTTCAGCAGGGACTGCTGAAACAGTTAAAGCCAAGCGTATGCTCTGTTGCTATACCGATAACCATGTTACATCCGTCATACTACAAGATGTAAACGCTTCTAGTGGCTGGATAGCATATTGCCATTTAATGTTTCATTGCACTTCACGTTGCACAACTCAGTCTGCTACTCCCAGCATGCAGAATTAAGTTCACTTTACTGAATCATTTTGCCAAAGAAAGGCTTCTGCTGCTGTTGTTCTAGTCATCAAAATTAGCCATGCATGCATATGTCTGCATGGGTACATGCATGTATGCATGAGAACATCCATCAGATATACAGCTATGACTAGTAACAGTTATGACTAATAAACACAGTCTAAAAATGTGATGTATGAAACATGATTCAAATATTTGATGCAAAACTGCTTAGAGGAGAGAGCAGAAGATCTAGTAATGCTATTCAAATAAGTTAACAGTTGTCACCGAACAAGAGAAAGCCCTTTGTTTTGACTTTGGGGTTAGCCCTGCATTGAACAGGAGGCTGTTCTCCCCATATCTGCCCGACTCCGTGCCATGACATCCCCTTGTGTCCATTAGGGATAGAGCAAAAAACAGTGGGTGTAAACCCTTAAACTGCAGGAAAGAAGATTTAAATTATGTATGAGGAGAATTAGGAACTACATAGCTCAGGAAAGTGTGATGACACTTGCAGAAGATCTTTATGAACCATGTAGAAAAACACCTCCTTGGAGCAGCCTCTGGGGTGGAGGGATGAATTAGATGATCTCTTGAATCTCTGCTATACATCTGATATCTGTGATTTGATACATTTTCTGACAAAAGCTGGGTGAGTAGGATGTGCTCAGAAGGACTGTATTGCTTCACATTAGAGCAGACAACCCTGTACCTTCCTTTCCAATCGATGAGGCTCCCAGAGCACAAAGTGCTGAAATAAAGTAGTTTTAATTGGTGGCTTTCTTTCTTTAAAGAATAAAGAAGTAATATGGGTCACTTCTACTGTGAAACAGCTGTCAGACACAGAAAAGACGTGTATAATGATGAGATGGGAAATTTTGACTTCATGTTCTATTTTATTTGTGACATGGACTTCTCCCCTTTCTTCCTTTTTTGTTCTCTCTCTATTTTGCTTTGTTCCTCCTAATACCAAGTCCTGAAAACGTCCCAACTTGCCAAGTTTTCTTCCTAGAGGCAGTTGAAGCTGCTAATTGCGATCCTATCAGTGAAATGTAGACGTGCCCTTCATCTTTGCTGTACCATTCCCATCTTTCCCCTGCAGTTAATGAAGTGTCTCACACTGAGGAAGGAGTAGTTTGTAAGCCCAGCTTTCACTAAGATACTTACAATGCTGTGCTCACAGCAAGGAATTTGAGCCAAAACTCTCTAAAAATCAAAGGAATTAACAACTATTCACATTTCTGTAGCCTGGGCAGGCAGTAGGCTGCACATGGCTGCAGGTGACTGGGGATGACACTATTGCCTGGGACTTGGAAGTGATGTGCAGCATCTCCTCTGAGCCAGGGACTGTTTATTTGCTTTGTCCCTGATGTAGCACAGCAAGTCCATCATCCAAGACTCATCTCTTCGCTATTTGTCAAAAGGTCAATGACACTCTGTGGATAAAGTGTGGCTTTTTCTTGAGAGGCAGGAGAAATGTGTTTCCTGGAGAAGAGCGAAATATTTTGACATAAGAGTAGTGATGTGTAGGAAATGGACCTGCTTTTCAGCTCTGTTGCTGAAAACTGTTGACAGATGCTACACTTGTGCCACTGAGCAAACTGAGTGAGCTTCCCAGTATGGCATGAAAGCCTGTGGCCACACTCAAGTTCCTGTGGTTTGGGGATGCAAAGATTACTTCTTCCCCAGGGGTTTGAATTGGCTTTGAAGTCTGTCCTTCCAATAACAGGTTATACTGAAATAACAACCTTAAAATTGCTACCTAAATCAAACTAACTTGAGACGCTTTATAAAATTCTAGCGAAAAGTGGGTCTCAACATGTAAAGGGGAAAAATTACTCATAGCCTGTCTTCAAAATCCATCAGTGATGGAGGGTGAGGCCATGGGTGTCTCACAGCAGCATTAATTTTAAACACAAGAAAACAGAATTGCCCACAGACCCACTGAAAGCCACCTAGGAGACTAAGAGAAGGGACAATCCCTGTGAATGAATAAACTTTTGATATTCCACAACAGCTGCGTATTTTCACACTCAGTATTGGCGCATGGGGTCTGTGACCGTCTCTGCTGATCTGTGGCTCTCTGCCTGCACAAGTTCAGAGTTCGTGCAAGTTTTGGACTCAGGGAACAGCATCCCCTCAGAGTATTTATTTAAATGAATAGCTAATAAACTAGAACAAACAAAACAAATACTGCAACCCCAGGGGAGAGGTGCTCTGAAGATTAATACGTGGCAATATTTATGTTAGCACCTGATGTCTTCAGACACGGAAAGCTGGCTGTCATCACTGTCATAGTTGTCTGATTTCTGTAGGAAGTGCTGAAAGGGCCAAACCTCAGACAGGATTACCAGATCCACGTTTGCAGACAGAGTAAGCAAAACCAACAAACGTGGGATTTTGAAATTAAAATACATATATATATATATGTATATAAAGGTTTAGGGATACTTTATTGCCTTTTGCTTCCTATTGGGAAGGGTCCATTTTTAAGTCTTATTTCCAGCAATTAAGGCTGAAAGCTATTCACAGTTATCCCAAGTTTCACATTTTAGCTATTCCTTAAGTATCTGTGAAATGAGGCTGAGTAAAAGAAGGTCATGTGTGCTGTACAGTAACCCACAGATGCAGAATTTCAGAGTCTCTTCATCTTCATGGAAAATGCTCAGGAGTCAACAAATTGCAACTGTTAGGAAATGCTTTTGATTTACAAAGCTGTGAGCACCTAATCCATCCTTGTATTATAACATCTATGTGCATGTTTCTGGCAAACTCTTACCATGTTAAAAGTCCTCAAATCTTACTGGTTGAACGTAACAAACCCAAATTGTGCTGATAGTGTTTCCAGCCATGCAAAGAGAGAGGCCACATGGCCTCCTTGAGTGCTGAAGTCCTCCTCAAACACAGCCAGCTCGGTGGGGAAAGTATGAAGCTTTGCCATGATTCTTGTCACCAGGTGCTAAGTGCAGTTCAAGGAGAAGTGCTCCCAACCAATAAGTGCTCTAATTTTCACTCACTTCTTTCTATTAACGCAAATGAGGTGCATATATCACCTGCCTGAGACAGACCTCCGGTACTAAATGTGGGCAACAATTTCCCCACAAACAGCTCTGGTTCTGCCAGCACATCTCAAGCCAGGGCTGCCCCAGGGCCCATCTGCTGCCCCAGCTTTGGGGCTCTCCATGCTGCTCAGCTGCATGGTCCCCATAATGCCTCCTGGGCTGAGAGCAACTTCTCCCTCTCCTGTATCGTATAGATTTATTCTCAAGAGGTGAACAACTATTACCATACCTCACTGCTGCTAAAAATCTTAATAAGAACACACACACGCATAAAGAGAAATCAAGAAATTAATCAAATTAATGGATAGCCTCTGCAGCACTGTAAATCCAAACATATGAATTTTAACATCTTCGGGGGTTTTAATGCTATTTTTTCCCTTCTGGTATCTGAGCATTATAAAACTCCAGGCAACTCAGTGAACCAGGGAATGCAACTGATTTGAAATAAAAGCAAAATGACTCAGGGGTTTAATTGTCCAAGCTGGGCAAAGTGAAAAAAAAAGTAAATAAGCACTTTGTTATACATGATGAAAACCAAATTGGAGTAGAGTCCAATTCTGCAAACTTTCTTCAGGCAAAATTCTCATCAGTTTCACTGGCAGGGGCATGTGTGAGTTCCCAGAGTGAGATTGAGCAACTGGAAATCATCAAGAGTTTCCAGAGCTGCAGGGCATTTCTGAACAATAAACTTGAAACAAGCAGAAGGTGGGTGATTTTCAGAGCATTTCACCTGTAAAAATCTGGTCTTCTTAAAGTGCCTCCACCAGGGCAACAAAAAGTCTGATGTTGAAGTTGTGCTCCCTCAAACAGCACCTGGGGTGGTGGCTGATTTGAAGAATACTTGTTACCACCCTAGAGTGTGTTGAATTATTTTGATGAAATACTTCCTTCATGAGAGAGTATGTTTTTTTATTTTATTTATAGGTGATATTCTTCACATGAAAACTTTGTTTCAACTTGATGATTTTTTTTATTTTTTTTTTTTAGTGGAGAAGAGTCAAATAAGAGGATTTTAGCTTTGCACTGACATTTCAAAAATGCCAAGAACATCAGCATTTGTTTAGATCAAAGATGTCGCTATTCATCAGCGTGATATTTTAGAATTGGGATTTTCCTGAGCAGAAGCATTCAATAAAAACTTGATTATCCTCACAGTTGAATATCACCTTTTCAAATATCTTTCTTAATCCCTAGTTGAAAATAGTATGGCCACCACTGGCTATGTGTCTCAGGAGTCCCCAGAACGGCCTGGGTTGGGGGCAACCAGCCACAGTCCCATTCCTGGGCACTTACAGAGTGGAGCTGCAGTAGCACCCAGTTCCACCACAGCTGGGGACAATGTAATACCCTCTCAAGTGCTCACCTCTCTCATCTGATGGGAAAAGGTCCAATCTGCCAAGACCAACAAGAAGCTCACTTTGAGCAGGCAGAGGAAAAGATGTGCAACATCCTCTGCATTTTAGGACTGTAAACAGAACAGACAGCGCAGCCCTGCAGTGGGACTATACAGATGAGTACCTGTAGTACCTATAGGTGATACTGCAATGCAAGGGCCCAGAATGACTAGGAGATGTTACTGAGGACTCAGCACTACCAACCTTGACTGCTGTTTGATACCACCACACTGCCATGTCTCCTCACTTCTCCATGCAGGCAGGCACTGCTGCCTGTAACACAGTATTAAACTGGGCAGACAGAGGAGCTGGAAATTCATCCATTTTTCTCACCCAACAACAGTTTCTTCAGGGGGTAAGTCCTCGCTGACTCATTTGCCCACCCCATTTCTCCCTCCTCCAGGTGGCGGCACTAAGGACCAAGCACATGATTTCCCCAAGGCCTGTTCACATTGTGCGGCTGAAAGCTCCTCCAGAATTGGCAGCACTGCTAAAATCTAATCAGGTGCTTGTGCTCAACAGACCCAGAAGCAATTGCAATCAAGCCAATTGCTGCATCTGATTACACATGAAAACCCTTGTGCCACTAAGTGTTTTGCAGTCCTTAATAAAATGTGCCTGTCTTGCCTCAAATTGCATCAAGCAGGGTTGGTTGGGGGTTTTTTGTTGGCCTTTTTTTTTTTTCCTTAATATTAAGAATGAACTGGAAGGAGAGAGGGAGGGACAATAGGGAGGAGTTAGAAAAAACAACCATATAAAACAAGGTAAATAAATGCATAAGATTCAATTCTTGCCTTGTATGCCTTCATCAAAACACAATGGGATCTTCAGGATGAACTTAATAGAAATCCCAGCCATCCCAGGAGGGAATATGGCCAGGTGCCCACAGGTCCTTTGCTGGCCTCGTGACAGTTGCACAGGTTGGTGGAAGGCAGTGATCAGATTTCCTAAGGGAACAGTAGATTTTGCATACAACACACAACAGGTTTTGTGGTTGATTGTTTGGCATTGCACACACAGCAACCACAGTGCACATACACACAGCTACACACAGACACCCCCATGCAAAGGCACTGCACCAGGCAAAACCCCCAGTAGTTGTATCACTCCTAGCTGACTTTCTGCTTTTTCCACATTTTCCAGCAATCTGCATAGCAAAGACAGCATGAAAAATCCTAACTCTGAATTTTCCTTGTTGGCCCGTCAGTGAAAAGTTGTGGATTTAGCAATTCTTGCATCGGGACAGCCCATATTAGGGCCCCTGAAGTTACTCTTGATTTAAATTGAGCCATCTAGAGAAAAGAAACTGCATGTCTGTGATAAGACTGGAGAAATCTCACCTGTGCTGTGCTGAGTCTAAGTGGAAACTCATTATTTCACAGATGCCGCAAGCCACAAACTTCCTCCAGCCAGTCCCACCATGTCCCCATCTTGCATGCAGCACCACTGCTGTCCCCTCCTGCTGAGGCCCGACACACTCAGTGCACCAGTCCCTTGACTGGCTGGGCAATCCTTCCACATCTGCACAGCTCAGGCTCACTGCCTGGACCAAGAACTTACAGCCATACATGGTGTCTCCTGAACTCTAAGGAGCATATCTGCCTGACATACAGAGCCTCAGCAAGAAGAGCAGCAATCTCCAGAAAGTCCCGGAGTGTGGGAAGCCCCAAAGAGGCTGTCTCAGCATATGGGAGAAACAGAGATGGAGAAAAGGGACTAATGAGCAAACAGCAGCCACATGCTTGTTTTGTAACAGAAATGTCCCAGTGTAGAATACAGTCTAGTCATGGCAGAGGAATTCATATTGCTGCAATAATGAGTGAAAGCCTGGAGATGCTAGGTGTCCTGGAGCAAGAGGCCACTCATCTCTGCTGCTATAATTTGCAGCTGTGAAATGCAAAACTCTGTAAAGGATAGATTCTCCCCTCTCACGCCGTGCTTTGGCAAAGGCAGAAAGGGAGCAAGAAATTGCAGCAGGAAACATAGCATCAGCTCAATGACTATTTCCATGCATATCCAACCTCTGCCAGTTACAGCAGAGGATTCAACTCCATTTTCTCCATTTCAGCAAGAGCACAGTTGGAACTGATGAATTAATGATTTCTAAAAGCTGAACCCATTCATTGAGGCTACTGGTCAGAAGAGTTGCAGAAGTCCCTGTCTTGTAGAGGAAGATGCAGCTGAAAGCTGGGACTTGCACATAGCAGAGCATGGCTTCTTCCAACAGTGAGAGTCCCTCGAGGAAAGCCTGAGCTCAGCAGCCAAATTCCAGAGCAGGAAATTGCACCCTAGTACAATACAAGAAATATAAAGTCATAAAATGCTTTATGATACAAAAAAGAGTACTAAGAATAGGGAATCATTAAAATCATTATTATTTTAACTTAAGGGCAAGACATCTAATAGCCAGAAGTACTACTTTCCTCTTGAAATTACCCAGCTCCAGGAACATGGGGAAATCCACATGCTCTCTCTCTTCCATGAAGTTCCACAGGTTCGTCATATCCAACATATCCTTTTGGTTTCTTTGTGAAGATCCCTGAGCTCTCTTCCAAAGATAATGAAGGAACCCTTTGATGGTTTTGGAGCTGCTGAAGACCATTCACAACCCCAAAGCAAAGCTGATGTAAGAGTTAATGTGTCTTGAGTGCTGGAAAAGGCGCTGCTTAAAACATTCAGCAGATGATGAAGCTGGGTGAGTCTGTGCATGCCTGTTCAGAGACATCAGGAATTAAGCCTGCAGTGCTCATTAATAATAATGGGAGCTAAATGTTGTATTGCATGTGTCACAATGGGAAGAGACTCCTTCTGCTTCAGCATGGGGCTGTCCTAAACAGATGATTTAATTAGTATATTACAAGTATTGATTCTGGGAATAAATATGAATTCAGCAAATACTGCTAATGAGCTTCTTAACCCAGCGGTATGTCCTCCACACAAACCAGAAGCACTTGTTAATTTAATACATGCCATATTCCAATACTGACAGGAAACCTTAAAAACACTGTTAATGGCAAGAGCAAAAATAATGGTTGCCTCCTTCAAATCTCTGTTTAAAGTTAACACTTATAACTGGCATTTCCATATTCTCATTTTAATGGATATGTTTCTCTTTTAAAAGATGTTGTTTTCATAGCAAGCAGGAGGTAGCTGTGAGGACTGGGAACAGGCTTGCTAAGAGGGGTCCAGGAGGTAGGTCTCTGATAGTCCCTGAACTAAACCCAAAGATCTACACAAAACTCAGTTATCTCTGGGTACAAGGCTTTTCCCTGGGTAGAGATGACTCTTAGCCAGCATAGGCACCTGTCCAAAATATCAAGACCAGCTCATGCCCTGCATTAAAGTCATGTGTTCAGAGTAGTCCTTCTGTACCTCCTCCTGTTCATGCTTGCAACTCCCTCTCTTTCTGTGCTGCATCTAGTTCTGCACCACATCTAAATTTCGGGGTCTAATCTCTACTGGCTGCTCACTCCTACTAGGTGCAGCAATAAGGAGATAAGCATGATTTTAACCATCTTTCACCAATCTGGCAATGCAGCAGAGTGCTCAACAGGATTCCCAGTTGGTCCACAGAATATGTGCAGTACCAAGTCCAACAGTTTGCCCTCCTCCGCTATCTATCAGCAAACCAGACCTTTCTCAGATAATCCTATATCTCTTGATTCAAATTTCTTCCTCTTGATGACCCATTGCACTACCAGATGTGGCATCTGTCTTGCCCTATATGTTGAAGTAGTTCCAAATTGGGAAGGAGGGAGAGTTTCTTCTTACAGCAGTGAAGTAACCCTATGCAGTAAATAGAAGAGGCTTTGCAATGATTCTGTCCAGTGAATTTGACTTTCACTTAATAGTTACACAAAAACATGAATAAAAACTTTTATCTGGAGTATCTGCCTTTTTGCAAAGGAGAGATTCCCAAGCTTAGACATATGGTCATTAGCCAGTGTTTTCCCATCTGCTCTTTGTATGGATATGCAGGCTTGTTGATAGTATTAGATGTGGTAGTCAAGGGAAAAATCTCTGATCATTGTGCATTAGCTCAGCTTTCCTCTGCACTGGCAGGTTTGACTTATCATTAAACATCCCAGAAATGCCAGCTCTAAAAATCATTTCAACTTTGATGTTATTTTCCACCTCTGAGAAATTGCTGTTCTCATTCTGGGATTTGATTTTTATTAGAAACTTTTTTTAAAGGCCAGAAAGCTAGAAATGCATCAACAAAATCAAATCGCTCCATCCCTAATTCAAGAACAGGGCCAAAACCCTTCCACATTTCAGCTATTTTTTGTGCACATTTTCCAGTCCATCTCATTCACCTCCTTTACTACACAAATGTATGAAAGGAAAAAAGATTTTCTAGTCAAAGTTATTAGCTATTATGTTATATGAGAACCCAAGAACAGTCAATCTGGGTCTAAACAACTGTCTATCCCAGTATCCTTGTACAGCACATAAGCAATGCCCCTTGGAGGTCAAGTGAGCATATACAATACTTCTCCCCAAGCACTCCTTTCATCCATGCACTCATTAGCATTTTCTTCCTGTTCAGTAGCACTTAAGCATAACAACTAATTACATGTATTTCATGCAGCTCAAACTCAGTGTTAATTTATGATTACTACCTGGTGCTAATCTATACTGGTGCTATGTGAGCCAAGTGCTCTTTTCCTTTTTCCTGTTTGTCTAAATGCCAGTTCACATGCACCTATACAGAGATGGTGAGCAGAAGACATTTCTCACTATTTCCAATTTCCCCTGAGAAGAGTTTTCACTGCAAATGTTCCCAACATTGTTTACTGATTAGTAGTTCTTGTTCAGTCATGTCTCCAGAGTGATCTGCTTGCTATCAACTGTATGGATCTATAGGCCAGAATCACTCCTATGAATAAATACAAAGGCACGGTCGGTTATCAGGAGCATCAACCTGCTGGAGAAGAAAGCTCACTAGGGGAAAAAAAATCTTGTTATTACTTTTAGATGCCCTTTTGGTCTTATCAAAAAGGAAACTATAGGACTAGAAAGCGAAGGGAGATAAGGGAGGGCTGGCACAGGTTGATTTGATTATTTTTTTTTTTTAAACCAGGCAATACATCCTCAAGTTCCTGTTCCCACCTGGGAAATCCCATGTGACCTTTAAGCCCTGCTAGCACAGAGTGTAGTGTCAATGCAGCAGCACCAGCTCCAGGAGGGGCACAGGAAGGCCCTCCCAGTCTGGGTTTGTTAAGGACCAGGAACACCACCAAGCCTATATTTCGGTCCCAGAGGTGCATCCAGTTCACCTCCTTACAGACAGTTCATTACAGGACTGCTTCCTCTCCTCCTTCCTAAGCACCAACTTACTTCATTGCACTCAGCTGGACTCCAGTCAGAGCAACCTACTAACTGAGAAGAAGCGAAGCATGCAGAATCTGGCCTTTGTTATTCCTACTCACAGGCTGGAACAAGCCATTATTTTTTCCTATTGATTCAGGTATTCTAATGCAAGAACTTCAGAGCTTGATTGTTCTCTGCAGGCCTTTCCTATACACTTAAATAAAGAACTATAAAAAAATCGTAGCATGGAGGCTCTGCAGAGACCAATCTTGGATCATTGCTAGGAACATTTAATGACCCTTGAATTCATGAGGAGGAGAGAGGGCTGTACTTCTCCCATGAGTCCATTTTCATTATGTAGAATCAGGCCCAAAGAAAAAATATGTCAACTTTCTTTGAGGGAAATTTCTGCAGGTTTGATTCTGCAAACAAAACACTGAGATGAAAGGTAATCAAAATGAGTTGTTTGGTTGGCTGTGTCTTTGGCTGGATTTTCTGATGTCTCACAGTCTGAGCTCTGAAGCTTTTTCCCAAGCTTGGACTATAAAAACAGTGCACTCTTGTGCAGACTCTCTACTGTGCAGCAAAACCTATGATCATGCACTGACAATAGAGATAAATTCTCCTTGGCCTCTTTTTACAAAATGTATAGGAACTGGCTGTATTTGAGATGTCTGCTTACTCTGACAAATTTGGTGATAATTCAACCCACTAAAAAAAATCCATGCAGGCAGAAGATGGACACACAAACCTAAGCACACAGAATCACAGAATGTTAGGGACTGGAAGGGACCTTGAAAGATCATCTAGTTCAATCCCCCTGCCGGAGCAGGAACACCTAGATGAGGTTACACAGGAAGGCAGGTTTTGAATGTCTTCAGAGTAGGAGACTCTATAACCTCCCAGTTTGAACCCATTACCCTTCATTGGTTGTCACCAAGAAGAGCCTGGCTCCATCCTCGTGACACTCACCCTTTATATATTTATAAACATTAATAAGGTCACCCCTCAGTCTTCTCCACACTCAAGAGACCCAGCTCCCTCAGCCTTTCCTCATAAGGGAGATGCTCCACTCCCTTAATCATCTTTGTTGCCCTGCACTGGACCCTCTCCAGCACTTCCCTGTCCTTCTTGAACTGAGGGGCCCAGAACTGGACACAATATTCCAGATGTGGTCTCACCAGGACAGAGGAGAGGGGGAGGAGAACCTCTCTCGACATACTAACCACCCCCCTTCTAATACACCCCAGGATGCCATTGGCCTTCCTGGCCACAAGGGCACAGTGCTGGCTCATGGTCATCCTGCTCTCCACCAGGACCCTCAGCTCCCTTTCTCCTGCACTGTTCTCTAGTAGGTCATTCCCCAACTTATACTGGAACCTGGGGTTGTTCCTACCCAGATGTAAGACTCTACACTTTCCCATGTTATATTTCATTAAATTTTTCCCTGCACAACTCTCCAGCCTGTCCAGGTCTCGCTGGATGGTGGCCCCATCCCCTTCAGATCTTTTCACACACAGGAAGCGTGGTCACGTAAGCCAAAGAGAGCAGGACAGAAGATTAGCTGATTCAGGATCTTTCTTCCAGTGCTGCTCAACACCAGCTATTTTAGGAAACTTATTATAACAGGACAAGGATCCAGTGATGCTTCCCCAAGTATTTTTCCGGCCTCCAGGCAATCCTGTTAAAGGTTTCCCCGAGCCAAAGAGGACACCCATCAAAGGGGGTTTTTTTCCTATGAATTTATCACTTATATTTTACATCCGTGTAAATTTCTAGCAACTACAGCATCTGCAGCAAGGAACTCTACAGCCTAAGGGTATGTATTGTAAAGATGACTTCCTTTTGTTTCCTCTAAGAATGCATCATGACAGTTTCATGCCCCCATGCTGAAAAAAAGATATGGGGCTATATTTCATTAGACAAAAGAACCCACCACACCACACCACACATCCGAGTCAGTACAAGAGTACAAGAAAGCATCTGGCCTGCAGGATGCTCCAGAGACCAACATCGGAGCCTCACTAGGCATGTTAGATGTTCAAATACACATAAATCTGAAGGTTGCTGCTACTTGGTTTACCCATGCCCCATGTCAAGAGCTCTGAAAAAGTTCTGAGATCCAAACAAGGAAAAGTAAGGGAATGGAAGTTTTCAATCTGAAGTCCTTTTCTTTCTGCAAGTTATCCATCACATTTTGAAACATCAGATAGTTGATTCTGGCTTTGGAGGCTTTCATAAGCTCTTCTACTACATAAATAGCTGGGCCATCTTTTCTATGTGTGATATATTAATTATCATCCAGTGACTACTGGAATCAATGAAAGCCCTCCAGGTCAGCTAAAAATACTTAATCAGTCTCCAAAAACTGATCTTTACTAATCTGCTTCAAAAATCTGAAAATCAAGAGGGTTTTTTCTTTCTGTTGAGGCTTCTCTACATCTTGAAGAACTACTCAATCAGACCCTCACAGTAGATTGATTATTAAACTGCTCTGAAAACCTAAAATAGAGAAAAAAATAAGATTATCAATGTCTTGAAGATTGATGAAGGTGATTTTCACTGACTCTATGGAGGAAAACTCAGGGTTGCTAATACTGAATATGAGTCAATAAATCATTCTAGTAAGAGTGACCTAATTAACACTCGAGCCCTGATTTGAATGCATGAAGCTCATTATCTTGACACAAGGTTCACTCTTACAGAAAAAAAAAAAAAATCCTGGAAAACTTCGAGGGAGGAAAGTTTCTGGACAAGATGGAAAGCAGCTGTGTCCTGTGCAAATGTTGCTGCTGGTTTCCCAGTCCTAGATTCTTCCTGAACAAGGAGACATAGTAAGAAACACTTTCAAATAGTCTAATACAGCAGAGAGGTGGAAAGAGTCATCATTAAATGCACAGGTGGTTGTTATACTCCAGCACCAGAGACATGTTATTATCCAGGAGGAACTACAACCTTCTTTGGTTTGGCACTTGTTGGTGATGACTGCCTTTGTAAAAGCACCCACTGCCTTGTGGAAAGGATCCCCAGAGTGCACAGAACACCAGTGCACACAGAGGTTGTTGCAGTACCAGATAGCATCTCTGCAGTGACCTATGGACATGGAATGCAGAAGCAGACGCCTGACAAGCAGTCCTACAGACCTCAGGGACTTTGTCTGGAGGAATCAAATGTGTTGTTTTGCTCCCTCTGAGAGGCTGAGGGTGAAAGTCATGATCACCCAGGTACCTAAGCACAAAAATTGTTCCCTAAATTACCATAATGGCACAAGGCTAAATTTACATAGTTTCCTTTTACAAACCCTTCCTTCCCAACTCCAATCAGCTGAAATAAATATTTTCTCCTTGATTTTGTACTGGAAGATGAAGAGTGAACAAGGGAATATACTATGGCAGATAAACAGAGTTGTATTTTTCTTGACTATCACAAGTAAATTCAGAAAGAGTTATACCAGACAGTGACCAGAGCCTGCTCTGTGAGAGACAAGGTGGATTGTCTCAGTGATACAAAAGCCCACCATTGTATCCCCAAGTAAGCATCAGATATAAGGGAAGATACCTCAACTACAGACACTCAGCGTTTGAAAGAATGAAATACAAGGTAGTTTAGCCATAGTTAATCTACAAATGAGGAAATAATTTCTAGAACAAGAAAGGTAGAGATTAGTGGTTTTAAAGCTGAAGCTTGACTATATGACCGAGATTACATAGTGTAAGGCATATGTTTCTGCAGTTGAGTAGAGCTCTTCTGTGTGCTGTAGCCCTGCCTTTACAAAATACAGCTGTGAGGCCATACACAAATACGAACTCATGTACATGGTTCTTTTACAGTCTTTGGGGAAGGTGTATGAAATTGGGAAATTGAATCCATTTATCTCATTAGCTGAAAAAACCCAAAGTGGAATCTTGTTCCATACAGCTCACTTGATTTAATTAAATAACAGCTGAATCAGTGTTCATTTGCAAAGTCTGCCATTCTAAACCAGAAGCCATAACCAGCAATTGTTCTTTTTCTGTTACAGTAATTGAGGAGGGTGCCATTTTATTAGCCCATGGCGTTATTGATTAATTTATCATTTCTTTGTATGCATTTGATTTTGATTGATTTTCTGTGCTCTTTGCAAATGAGCAGGTTGTCACGAATAGAAAGCATTTCACACACACAACCACTACCACAGTTCGTCTGTTGTTTACCTGATGTCGTCTTCACTGAAACTGCCTCCTTTTGCTGTCCACCAGCTTCCACTCACAGCAGCTGTGGGCTGAACTAATAAGTGCACCTGAGTTGCAGCTTGCAAAAGAAGCACAGAGTCCTTACTAGTAACACAACAAGACAGAACAGCATGGAGTCACAGTGCTCCTTTGGTGTGAAATTAGAGTCTATTTAGACACAAGTCTCAGTGCAGCATGACACCAGATTTCTACAGATCTATCACATTTGTAGAAATCTCTGCTGATACACAGTAGTAAATATTTTAGAAAGGAAACAGGGATGTGGTGGTATTTTAAGGCAATACCATACACATGTGGTGGCATCAGCTTGTCCTGTTAGGTTTTGCAATGAGCAGAGACACACCATTGCTAAAGAAACGTTATTCCATTTCAACATACCTAGATGATACCATGATCTTGGGAAGGTTGCAACGCAGTATTTCAAAGCGGACTTCTCATGGCTGGATTAGCAAGGTGTATCAGCAAACTCTGAGATGATCTTAGAGGATTGGGAAGTCTACTGTTCAAGCTCTGAGGGAGTCTTGGACAGCATTTCTTGATCAACTTTCTTAAGCCTTCCTGTTACTCAGGATATGACTGGTTCTTGGGAATATGGCAAGGTGAACTAGAACTTAAGACTTAGCCCTGATTTTTATAAGGGCTTATCCAAACATCTCATTTAAGCCTTTCCCATAAGGCACAGAGTGCACAAAGTGAGCATGCTGTGGCCCAAAAGTGGTGGCAGGCAGTGATTAGCCAGTTTTGCAGAGGAGCTTTCCCTGGTGAGGAGGTTGCCTGAGATTGTGTTACAGCCCCTCCATGCATTCCTACCTCTCCTCCTGGTCACCATCCCTGACCCTGGACCCATTCGTAAGCTTCTTATGCTGACATAGGTAAATGTGTTAATAACCAACCCAACCAGTAGGATGGCTTGCGGTTGTACTGAGCTTGGGGCTCACAGACCTTTACTGCAGATCAGCCGTTCCATGAAAACTCATTGAGCTGTGGTGGGTCCAGCACTGCTGTCACCTGGGCCTGATCTTCTTCAATCAAAACAGACCAAACACACCTTGCTTGTGCACTGCCACTTTCTTATAAAGCCAGAGGAAGAAAGTATACATGTTCTTCCAGAAAACTGTCAGAAAGCTCAGCATTGCCTGTGAAGGGTAGTAATTTGTAATACAAAATAGAAATCAAGCAAAAAGGGAAGGAAGTGCTCCAGATTGTCAGTTCACCACAGAGTTTGGGTTTGTTTGTTTTCCAGTAAGACAGTGATGCATTACAGCTTAGACTAATGAAGGAAAAGGGGTCTTTGGGATCTGAAACCAGCAGCCCTGAAATTTTTTGGTGTTCAATGAACAGAATAGGTCGAAATCCAACGCAGCATAGAAACAATATCAAAATATCGGTGTTTTGTATCCTGCTTGAGGACTGAGATTTGTAGGCAGAGCTGTTCGCTTTTCCACTGGGCTTTTTAAATCTCTAGGATACCATTTAGTTTCTTTGTGCTGAAATTTCTCCTGTAAAATAGGTTATCTCATTGCCCGATTTTAGCTGGGCTTGTGAGGAAGAAGCATCCAATATGCTCAGTGACCGAGCTTGGATGAGTGGACAGATAAGGAGAGAGTAAAACAGAGTAGTAACAATCACATTACATTAGGTAGAACTTAATTTATATTTATTACTTTGGTTAGGTTTGATTCTGCCAGCTCACTGTAGAAAGTCACAGCCACAAGCTGATCAGAGCTACCTGAATGGTTTTATTAAAAAAAAAAAAAAAAAAAGGTCTAATAAAGCAGAAAGCCTGTGTGCAGTTTGTTAGTCTCTTCATATTCACAGCCTTCTTAGGCTAGCAGGCTAGCTGTTGTTATTTTAAAAATCTCATACGAAAGAAAAAACACTTATCACATGTGCCCTTTTAGAACATATACTAACTAATTTCCATATAGCACAAGTTCATTATATATGTATATGAAGGTTCTTCATGCAGTCATTAAAAATTAATCTACATTAACAGCACTTCTATAATTTTTAGTATCATTAAGGTCACAATACTTTGAAAAATGTTTTCCCAAACCTTTTATAGCTATTTGGTCTATTCACATCTTATCAAAACCTCGAATGTCTGAATACCTAGACTCCTGATCATCTTATCAAGATTTTCTGATTACTTGATATGAAGGCAGCCTTTCCATCCTCTAAACCCATTCCATTTGAACAAATTTACACAAATTAACAGCATACATGAATCTAAAGCCTTGGATATGGGAGAAAACATGTGTTGAGAAAAGTAATTGGCTAAAAGTTGCTGATTCCTATTTCTGTAAAGCCAAACACCAAAGTTCCTAACCAGATAGAACCTTGAATTTCCTCCTGATTACTGTTACCAAAAGATATTACCCCAAAATTATAGGCAAAAGTACCAGCTGGGCGTACAAACAGAAAGATGGAGGATATGTTAAATTCAAATATACAATAGATGAGTTACTTAAAGGAATTTGGTCTCATGGTTAGAAGTTCAGCAGTCAAGAGACCTAGGTTTGACTTGTGACTCTTTCTTATCTGTCATTAGGAAGTCAATTAATAGTTCTGTGCATTCATTTATCATGAGCAAAAACAGATATACTCTCACCTCTTGGGAGAAGTTGTCTCGAAGATAAATACCTTAATGCTATGAAGTGTTCAGACACTGCATGGACCTATTGTCTGGCAGTTTATGCAGATATCAGTACTTTGTGCTCAGTTTCCTAACAAGCAAGTGTTCTTTAATTACCATTCCTTCCACAACATTGCAAGAAATTAAATCCCGAGTGAGAATAGCTATTCTTTTGTTATCTCATGCTGCACTATTGGAAAAATCAGAGAGGCTGTGCTAAAAGAAAATGAAGTGACTGTTAACAAGAAACGAGCTTGAACTGTGAAGACCAATTAGGAAAAAAGATTTAAAAAGTCAGGAAAAGGGGGAAAACTGCAGAAACAACCGCTCAACCACTGTGTGTTCAACCCTGTGGCAGAAGCAGTGTCCTTTAGAGCAGTGCCATTAGGAACAGAAGATGGGAATCATGATTTTGTGTATGTGTGCCTTTGTCTCTGTACTTACATATATATGGTTATGTGTTTATTCACATTTGTACATTAGTATCTTTTCAACTGGCAGGTGTGGGTTCTTTATCTCTCAAACATAGTTCACTGAAACTGGATGTATCATAATACAGTCTGTTACTAGTAATGGGTTTAAAACACAGAACAACTGCCAGCTTGAGGCAGTCCCTCAATACACCTGCGATGGAAAGCAGAACAAAGACAATAGGGTTCAAGCTAGAGAGAGGAAAGGCATAAATGTGGAGCAGATCAAGAGTCTGAGCCTTTTTCCATTTACCTCAATAGAAGTTCCATATTAAACCGAAAGGATTACACTGAATTTTTAACAGCATGACATAGCGCTATTCTAATGTCGCTTCACTCAAACCTAACAGTAAACAAGCCAGGGAGACACAGGGAGGCTGAACCCAGGTCTTCAGGGAATTAGAATGTCATCCATTAAGTTAATGAGGTAATTATCAAAAGCCTTTAGAGTGTCATAAAAAGCACAAAAGCTACTGAGAAGTTAGGTATACAGATACCATCTTGTAAAGTTTGTTGCTTGATAGGTTGCTGATGTACCCAGGATAATTCTTAAAAGCCAGATAAGTAACCCTACTAGCTTTTTCAATAAAAGTCTATACAGCAATTAATGAAGCTAAACTAATTTTCATTAAATTGAAGGTTGGTGGAAAAATTGAGAAAGTGTGATACTCTCCTTTTCATCTTAGGAAAGAAACTATAACAATCCTGCAGTATCTATCTGTGCTGCCTGGCATTAGGGAAACCTCACCAAAAAGTAAATAAAGAGCCAAATACGATGCTTCCCTTTTTGCCTGGGGACTAAAAACGCACGTTGCTTCCAGTTTTAGATCAGATGCACAATGGAAAATGTCAGTATGTTGGCAAATCTAATTAGATCCAAACCACAGGCAAGCAGATTTTCACTTCAGCCCACATCTCCAAACAGCAGCCAGATGTGAGACCAGATGATCCTTGTTGTCCCTTCTAACCTGGTGTTCACTGATTCTATGATTGCTCCCCTTTCACCTCCACCTGAACTGCAACCTCACATCCCAGCCATTAACACCCTCCAGGCTGGAGAGAGGGCAGCAGCTGCCTCTGCCCTGTTGCTTGACTGTTAATAGCAAAAGGCGTTGGATTGGAAGTCTGCAGATGCCCTGGTGCTAAAAGGAAAAATAGCTGGAGAACCCCGGACTTGTGATCTTACCATTTATATTTCCTGCAGGAGATGCTGAGGGAACACGGCTGGTGTAACCCCTCCCAGCAGGCAGCACTCCCTGAAGCATGAGTGACCCCTTGGAAGCACCTCTCTCCCCACTCACCACTAAGGGAGTCCATGCGGACAGTTCAGTGTAGGTGTCTGCACTGCAGGTGGTTAAATTAGCCAGATGCGTGCCAGGACTGCAACATGAAGAAAGAAATAAAAAATAATTTTTAAAAAGCAGCCACAGCAACAAAACCAAACAAAAGCCTCAAACAAACAAAAAAACCACACAAACTGTTCGGCATTAATCTCTGGAGACCATTATAGTGCTGATTCCACTGTTCTTTACTGCAAGGCTTTATCATAAGACATTTTAAAAAGAGGAGGAGGGAGTAAAAGGAGTATTTTTGCTTTAATTAACTTACCCAGGTGATCAGCTATTTGAGATTAAATGGAGCAAATGTCAAGGGGAGGGAGTGTCTAGATGCAGAAGGGAATCTTCTGCCTTGAGAATTAATCAAACCTACATAGAAGTTCAGAAACTTTCCAAAAGCTTTTTCCAGTTTTTTGATACTGCAGAGATCCTGTTTACAGAAATACACTGGAAGTCTGATCTTTAGGGTGGATTGGTATGCAGCCTTTTCAGTCCCTCAAAACAAAGATACAAACCTATAACAGTCTGCAATGTACTCAATGCAAAATAGCTGAGTGTCAGCAGAAGAACTTGCCCTGCAAATGCAGATCCTTTCGGGAACTCATGGAACCACCTGAACCATTAGTAAACTGGAACAGTCTGACAAAACACAAATTCACAAATATTACTAAGATGTTTTATCACAGTTTTCTTTTGAATGTTTTATAAGCTCAACACACCCATTAGCACGGTAATTGAAGTCATTCACATCTGCCCAGGAGTAAGCTGGGGCCAAATTAAAAAGTCATCCTGTGCATAACATCTCCGCTTGGAAACCATGGCTTATTGGCAGTGGAAAAGTCCATTTTGCAGAAGGCAAAAACTGAAAAGAAAAATTCTCTGCAGCATTTACTAACCTCAGTGTCCCTACAGAGCCTCTGCCAATTGCACACACAGGAACCCCTTCAAAGGTCAAAGAAGAAGTTCATACCTTCTCCCACAAATCATCTGCAATGCCCAAGAAAGGTAGAGGTTAGTTCATGTTCGCTTCTCTCTCCCACAACTTTTTTACAATTACTATAATAAAATCAGAATTGGAAATTTAACAAGTATTTCTTCTCAAACAGAGCAGAGATTTGAGAGCATTGTCAAAGTCTGCTCATACATTCAATAAATCCCTTAACTTTTAGTAGGATTATTGATGTGCTGCAGGTACATATGCATCAGCACACTTGAGACATGGGGCCTCACACTTGAATATAACAGCTTTAAAGTGATTTGCCATATGACCTGGCAGCAAAAAACTTTATTGCTATGGCAATTTAGCCACTCGGTCCTTATTCTTACAAGGACTTAATTCCTTACTTGCTCCTAAGAAGACAACAGAGCACACAAATGTTAGTCTGATGCCCAGGACATGGGAGTTTCCAATGCCTCTGAAATGCCCATGGCCCCAGCAAGGTGGAGAAAGGACTTAAGGGAAAGAGAACAGAGACTCATGCTGCTATCTTTAAATTGCAGCCTTGCACACAGCATGCTCAGATCCTCTGAGATGTGATGTAGTGTTACCTGGGCATTAGAGGAAGGCTGTATGTTTGTGGGGAGGGCTTTCAAATATGGGATGGAAGCCCCACTGCATTACCAGTTTCAAGTCAAGCACTGTTTTCAGCATGCAGGTAATGAGATCACACCACATTGAAAGTCAATTAAGACTTGAAGCTCTGAATTCACAAGGACCATACTAAGTCTTACATTTTTTGCCTTCCCTGAGCTAGCATTTCTGGCAGGCACCTGAAAAGAAATGCTAACTAGACGCAGAGTAAATACAAACAATTACTGTGTTTTACCCATGTGTTATCCCAGTGGTACTTGGCATTTTAAGAGTTTAAAGTTTAATTACATTTTTGCTTTTGGTACATTGGATAGCCATTCACCTATGAAGAAAAGCGTCTGAGAGGGTTTCAAGCTCATTTAAAACACTCAGAAGCAAAAATTGCTGAAGCGTGGGAGGCTGGCTCTGTATTTTGTTGTGCTATAGAATAATGTATGGAATTATTTATACATTCACTAAGTGGTGCATTTTCATTGTGTTTTCAGCTAACTTGCAGACTCCTCTGGCCCCATCTCAGGAAACCTTTCTCTCCACACTTGCTAACGTTTCCAGTAGTTCACTGAATTTTTCCTTGCCCTATTGCACTGTTGTGTGCAAGGAGATATTTGAAAGTCTGCCCAGGCTGCAGATGTAACCAAGAAAGGGGCAAAGAGATGATCGAGAACATTTCAGTCACTCCACTGCTCACAGAATTGCTTATTCCAATTTTCAGCTCCCAGCTTCCTCTGATCACTTCTGTTTCTGATGCCTTTCCTGCCACTCCCCCAAGAGACAGGAGCTGGAGACCCTTCACATCAAATGTCTCTGAATGTGTTCATTAGCAAAGAACCCTCATCACATTAGGCACCAAAGGTCATGTCCACAAGGTTATAGTATGCTCCCTACAAGCAGTCTGTCATGGCAGGCTGTGTTGAGGGGACATCCTGAGCCCTCTGCCCGCATTTCACTTGCCTCCTCCATCTCTCTCGCCATCCTGAGCACTCGCCAGCTGCCATGGGCACGAAGCCCCCGCTGTGCTCAGCCTCCACCAGCCTGCGCTCCAGAGTGGGTGAATTGATTTCACTAACGCGTATCTACAAACACAGTTTTTTCTGCTGTGGTAAATCAACACAGCTCCACAGGATCAGACCAATAAAACACGAAGCAAGCAGGGGGTCTATTTCCTCTGCCTGAAGGGTGCTCCATCACGCCAACCTATGATTACTACAGCCCCACGCCAGCAATCTCTTCCATTTTTCAGGTCCGGTCTCGGTAGTGGGGTGTAGGAGCACATGGATGTTTGTTTTAACCTGATCACCATTTATTTTCAGTTATCCAGGGAAAAGAGAAAATCATTCACACACAAAAAGCCTTCATTTCTTTTCTTCTGGCTGTGAGTGGGTTGGTTACAGAAAGACATGGTCTGGCCACAACAGCTTCTGATTTGGGGAAAAGATGGGCATGAAAAGTATAAAGAAGAACATAAAGAAGAAGAGGAAAGGATATGATCAGAGGGAAATGGTTAAAAAAAAAAAAAAGTCTAGGATTTCTTACACATGCATAGCTGTATGACTACATTTCTATATGTAAAGTCGCTATGGACCTATGTATAAAGGTATGCATGTATGTATAGAAAATGCCTCACCACATGCAGGGCTCATTAGGAAAGCTGTTATTTTCTTTCTTATCTGTGAGGGAAATACACAACATGGTGTGATTTTTCAAAAAGAAAGCAGGGCAAGCATTTGAAGATGCTGTCTCCTGCATTGCCTTCTCCCACTTTGAGCGAGGCTTTTTTCCTCACTCAGAGCTGTCCAAAGGATTCACACCTGCACACACACAGATGCTTATCACTTTGCTCAGATGCTTGAACGGCTGTCCTGGCCAGCAGCTCTATCTTCTAAGTCACCTGGAAGGCTTGTCTTACAGCAGTAAACTTTGTGAGAGACCTCTGGACTTCCTCACTGTTCTTTCAGGTTTTGTTACTTGTTCTTATGCAGCTGCAGAAAATGCCTAAAGATAAGAACTGCACCTCCTCAAGGTGCCTTTCAGAAGCATTTCAAACATACCCCACTGGGATGGGAAAGCTGCTTTTCACTTCTTAAGGGGGGGGTGGGAAATAATCCTTTTTTTCCCACCCCTATAGACTCTCCTTTAAAAAGCCACATTTCCACTTCTGACCAAAGCTTCGTGGCAGAAAGGCAGGATCTCCCCCATCGGCAGCTGTTTGAAAGTCCCACTGTTACACAGAGAAAGGCTGCGGAGCTCAAGGTGTTACTTTTGTTTCTCTCTGTAATACCTGGGGCAAATCCCAATGTAGCATCACACCATGTTATTTCTTGTCACTGGAAAAAGAGATTATGAGTTCTCTTTCATTTCAAGGTCACAAGGTCAAAAGTATCATGCATTATGACCAGCTACAATTGATTCTTTGACAACATATCTGAAAAAAGCATGGTGGGCTCCTAATCCAGACATCCTAATCTATACCATGACTACATGTGCTTTTGCAAAAATGCTCCAGAGAAACACCCAGGTGTGAGTAAGCACAGTGACTATTTGCAGTCCTGAGATGGACAGTTCTACCAGTCCTGCCTGAGGGACCCACCAAGTATTAACATGAAGTTTCTCACAGATTTGCAGAAGAAATGAGGTTGTTTGCAAGACCAAGTCATGTGCAGGCCACTGGATCCTGGGCAGGACTGGATTTTACTGTGGCAACTTCTCAGGCTGCAGAATCCAAAACCATATACAGAACCAGAAATCCATCAGTTTACACAGGGCTGTCAGGCTGCTGAGCAGCCTGTCTTGCTGTTATCCAGCTTTATTCTTTCCAAACTCACTTCTCATCACTGGCATGGGATGTCCCCAGTTCGCACCAGAGAAACTCTCACTAATTATGTCCTAATGGGGCTTCTCTTGACATCAAGAAAAGGGATAAGGGGTGTTGTGGAATCAGCTCTTTCTAAACCAAGGGCCATATGAGTGAAATTTTAAGGCATTGAAAAGCTATATCAAAAATGATTTATAATCATAGCTGTTACAAAGCAGCTCCAATTAAAATAAATAAATAAACAAACAAACAAACAACCACAGGAAAAAAAAAAAACTTATTTGACAGAAGTAAAGGCAACTACAAAATAACCTTTCTGAGGCACTAGCATGAACTAGCACTCCCATGTAAGAGCCTAAAACCAAATCTAGACTGCAAAGAAATAGTTTTCTGAAAAACCATGCCACAGTCCATCAGCTGGGTCATGCACGTGAACTGAACTGTGACTCTTGGCTCTAAAGGCATCAGTCACTCCTGTCAGAGCAGCTTTAGTCATTGTGAAGCAGGAACCAGGATCTGATCCCTGCAAGGGGACATAAGCAAGTTTGGTCAATACATTATTTGCTGTGTCTACACTGACAGGTGGATTGGATCCAAGGCCCCTGGCCACCCTCTGATTTACCAAAGCCTTTTAACAATCACATCTCTGCTTTAGCACGGTGGTGCACCAGAATCACCAAGCCCTGCTGAGATCCCCAAAGAAGGGTTGGAGCAGGTCAGGGCAGCAGTAGCCATGGGGAGAAAATGGCAGATTTCTGTCAGCATCTAGTTAGAGGGATTATGGCAGCTCTGTGGGAACCTTTTCCTAAGACAAGCCAGGTAAAGATGTCATGCCTCTAAGGCTGATTGAGCGCCTGTCTGAGAATGCTGTCACTTGCAATTGGATGTAAATAGTTACAAAGACAAGTTTTGTAGCTGAATTAAGATCCTTTCCTCTTGCCAGCAGTGGCTGCTGGCTTTCTCATCTTCTCAGAGTAACTCCTGGATTTCCAAAGGACCAACATTGTGTTCAGCTACAGTGTCAGTGCAGAGACCTATCGTGATTAATTATGTCAAAGTCACCCTGGCCCTGCTGCAGGCTCTCACATCCCACAATCTGAAAAAGGACAGCACAGAGTCATGGCAGCAAGAAGAAAGATACTTCATGGAAAGCCCCCACAAGCTTAACTAAAATATTGCAAGCTGTGAGCCCACCCAAAGCACACTCAAACTGAATCACATACAAAGCTCAGGCTCAAAATCAGGTTGGAGTGGATCAAGGTGCTGATCAGTACATTATTACACAGCAGCTGAGCTACAGTAATTGCCCTCCTCCTTAGCTCATGGTAGCATCCCAGGTAATACAACATGGTTTATCCCTAGGGAAAAAAAAAGTTACATCATGGTGCACCAGTTGCAGAGTAAAAGCATTTGAACAGAGGGTTAGTCACCAGTACCCGACTGCCTCCCAATAACACATTGAGCTGCTTTAATTTGGAAAACTGTCTAAGCCTTGTATTTCGTAGTGTCTCTTTTAATATGCATGCCGGAGGCTGTTTCTGATGTTAGCTGTGTAGCTTAGGGCTCTTCTGTGGTATCCTATGGACCACAGTTTATTAAGTTTCCTGACAGCACACTGTGCAGGTGCTGGGGAGGATCACAGGCATTACCCTCCACGCCAGCAAGACATGCACCATTCCTCTCAGGCCATCTTGCCAGCCCCTCCAATTGTACAGGAGTGATCCCTGTGCTGTTTTATCCATTTTAAAGTCCCATTAAGGCTGACACTTATGCAAATCTAAGTGTCTCATCCTTATTAAAAAGGATGTTTAACTCTGAGCTCCTAAAAGAAGACGACATGTGCTGTAGCCACCAGGGAGCTTCTCACTTACCTTCTGCCTGCTGAGACAAATGGGTCATTTTCACCAGGCACCCATCTTCTTCCCTGTGAGACCACAGGCTGCCTGTGCAAGGGGCTGAGGGAAGCCAGAGACATATTGACACCGACTGACTTGTTCCGTGCCTGCACTGAGGAAGGATGGACAGACATTTTAATCTTCATTAGCATCTGAAAGGGAAAAATTGAACACTAGGAAAGTGTAGGAGAAGCCTGAAAAATGAACACAGGGCAACCTTCCCACACCTTTCTTGTTGTATGAGGAAAGGATACTCTAATCAGGACTATAAAGGGAGCACTGCTTTTTTGAGAGTCATTGAGATGTGCATTTTTTCCCTGTGCTTTGTCTCTCACAGATGCCACTAAATGACAGTAATGGAGAGCTAAGCTACCATCCCTTTCACAAAGTAATTTCCAGTTACATGCTTTGTTAAGTGAGCTCAAAAACTTTTCTGAAAGGTGACTTCTAGCACTGATACAGAGAGAGGGAACTGAGGCATGCCATGGTGAGGGACCTTCCCTGTGGTCTCAGGGATTAGGAATAAATGGAACTGGTTTTGCAGCCACAGAGTAATTCAGGCTACATAGTCCAGGCTAGTGCTGGGTAGCTGCTGACACTGTCAGCTTTTGTTCCTGCAAAGAAACAATTCTTTGATCAAGATATTTCTCATACACATATATCTGGCATGTACACATGGAATTAATTACAATTGCCTCCAATCTAAGCCACATGAAGTCATTAAAATTCATTCCAATTAATGGCAATGAGCCGTAAACAAATGCAACACCTGCAAACCAGAAAGAAATCAGCAGTTACGATACTTTACATATAACACCCCACCTTGGAAATTTTGCTGGAGCTTTAGTGTGTAGGATGTGAACTGAAAATGAGGATTTCTCTGTTCAGACAGATATTTACAGCTAAGCAGTCAAGGAGCTCAGAGGAACCAGCACCCAGTTGACCTCATTGTGGTACACTGCATGAGCTGGTCCAGAAGAACCTGCCTGGGGGAGTTTGGAAACATTTCCCTCATCTTACAGCTGAGGACAGTGAAGTGCAGAAGGAAAGGCATGATGGCACTAGAAGTGGTCTCTTCTGAGTCCCACCCAAGGAAGGTCATGCACATTGTTGTTTACCTGATAAGGCTGAACAAGCAGACAGAGTCTGCAGCCCCACTAGACTATGCTGCTTCGTCGGGGAGCTGGGAGAGAGGAATAACCGAGAAACCTGGCTGCCACAAGCAGACACATGCTGGTGGTGAGAACAGCCCAACAAGCTGCTGAGGTCCAGCTGCAGCTGGAAACCTCTGCTCAAGACATCTGTCCATCAACTACGACCCTCTGGGTAGGGAAGAGACCCTGAAAGCAGGAGTGCACATGGGTTATTTGCAACAGCCTGCAAAACAGTAGCCTCTCCCAGCTCTGCACCAGCCCCTGATCTAGAGGGGGTAGAGCTGAGTCCCTTTCACACAACCATCACCCTACCCAGGGTGCTCCCCAGCTCCGGAAAGGTTAACTCCCGAGAACTTCACCATTTTCTCACCCACTGAAATATGTAAACTGCAATAAAAATACCATTGCTTTGTGTCGCTCCATCATTCATAATCTGGGCTGATGGGGCTTTTGAGGAGGGAGGCAGGGAAAAAAGATAGAAACTTCTGAAATTCATGTGAACTATTTCCTGTGCTTTTGTAACACACTAGTGCTTCAGAGTGTACATTGTGTTCATTCCCTCTCCTATCTGCAGCACCGATATTTGCTTTAATGATCTCTTTTCATTTCTTTTCTGGGCATTCAGTAGGAATCATCGCATCTCTGTTTCCCTACCAGGAGTGAATGAACCACAAGTGCGTTTTGTATTCAGCTTAACAGACTGATTGACTTTAGACTAAGTTTCACTATTTTCCATCTGACTTTCATTACCTAGAATAAGATGGTAAGTCAACCTGAACTGAAAGTAATTAAGGCAGCTTTGGAAGCAGGGAGGGGCGTGGGGGGGTGAGAAGAGAAGAAGAAAAAAGCATTCTCTCTTCAAACACATAATGGTACGAAAATAACACAAAATGCAAATGGTTTATAGATGCACTGATCTGGCTCTCTTATTGTCAATTTGACAGCAGTAACTACAAAGGGCTAATATTTGTATTCTGCTAACACAGTAGTACTGCTAAAGTATGTTATTTAGCATCTTCCAGAAAGACCTCCTGGGTTTGTCTAAAAGTATCTGAAGGAAGCTTAGAAACCCTTTCCAATCCAGATGTTCCCCCAAAACAAAGAATCAGGCAGGGTGCAGAACAGACTCACATGGTTTAACACTGCCCTCCCCACCCCATCTTGGATTTCACACAAAGCCAAGTACAACCCCTTTGTCAGAGTGACTGGCTGCAAGATCAAAGGGATGTGGATTTAAGGGCTGTGTTGAAGGTTAAAATATCTTAGAAGTACCATCTCCAAACTTAGGAAGATTTATGGGTTGGTAGGCATCAGCTAGATGTTAAAGACTGCTTAAGTAATGGGTAGATGGATGGACAGACAGATGTCTCTTCCTGTTTTACTTTTTTACTACTAGTGATGGGGAATACTATAGAATAGACACCTTCTAATCTTAAAGACAAGATGTCACAGACATTTGGTACCATCACAGCAAGATCTACTTCTAGACCTACACTTGGCAGCCAGGGTTTGTTATGTAGCTATGATCAGCAGCAGAAGCTGCCAGCACTATGAGACGACAAAGATGAAAGCCCAGAGAGATGTAAGGGACATCACAGAATCTTGTTGGGAATTATTTAAGCATGTTCCAGTTTGGTTTGGAAAAAAAGCCAGACTCGTGGGGTAACATGTGCTGAGGAGTCTGGTGATGTCACCCTGCAGCACTACGTGCTTCATCCCACACTTGTAAAAGCTGTTTACCAGCAGGTTCCATTAAAACTCTGGTATTTGAGGGTAAATCAGGAATCATTTTACTTCAGGAGCAGTTCTACCCAGCAGGGAGAGGCAGAAGGCAAGGAACAGTACACTCTGCCTCCACTCCAATATAAATTGCGCTCCTTCAAAAAATCACCTAATGACAATTTCAACCTAGACATCATGTTGCTTGAACCACAAGATCTTCAGGAAGAGATAATGTGCTCCGTACATGGCCCATCATTCACATTAACAATGAGAGATTAAGCAGAAAAGACAAGGAATAGTGAGAGCAAATCTCCGGGAGCGGGTCAAGGACCAGCATTGCAGGAGGAAGAATAGATGACACCAGCTTCTTTGAGTCCTTACCTCAAACAGCTGATAGACTCTTGCCATTGAATCAGCTTTTGTCACTCATCTAAACACCGCTTCCACTAAAGCAGAAGGCTTCAGCAAGACAGGAAGAGCTAAGCTCTGAAGTCAAAGCCTTCCCCCATCTCAACAGCGTGGCAAAATGGACTAAAGGTAAAATTTGGTCAGGGCTTTACTCAGGTCAAGACAAAAACACAAAGCACACAGGTTGTCCTTCATCCAAAACACATGGAGTAAACAGCTGTGTGGCTTCTGTAGCTGCTGTGAGATGTCCATGAAAGCAATTGATTTCTGGCCACTATGTTTTGCTCACAATGCATGAACTGGAACCACACACTGGATGTGCGTCCATAGCCTTTGGGGGCTTGCTTTTGGATAACATGAAAAAATATTTTCTGTCTTGTTTCCAGGCAAGTGTGCATTGCTAGAGATTTATCCTCTAAACAATCTGCTCTGTCACATTAAAAACAGTCAAACTTCTTATATCTTATTACAAAGAAGAATGCATCTTCAGACAGCGTCTTTAAGCATCTAGCATAATGAGAGAGGATAATTTATACATCAAATAAGAAGCTGCCACTTCACTCTGTGATGGTGAACAGTGTGAAATTAATCTCTTGTGATACCTCCCAGCAGGAACTGTAGGGTACATGGATGGGAGCAGAGTGCCCTGGGTAGCAGGAGCCTGCAAACCAGCATCCCCACCAGGCTGAGACTTCAGCATGTACTTTGGAGATTTACAGGCAAAAATTTACATATATGAGAAACAGGCAGGGGATACAAGTATAGGATTGTCTGCTCACCTGGTTTGTTTGTAGGCTCTTAGTCTATGTTGCTGATACCTACATGGCTTCCTGTCAGGTGATAAACTGCATGAACCTCTCTCATGTTGCATCTTTCATCTGTGCTTAAGAAGGAAATATATTCAATGTCTTGCTTGGTCAGGAACGTGTTTTCTTCTGAGTTTTATCAGGAGAGCAAGATCAAGTTTATCAAAGGTGCTGCAAGGCACCATGGTGGTATGAACACATCATCCTCATAGTGCAGCTGGCTTCCAGTGTTAAAAAGCCATTTCTGGAAATTGAGTCTCTCACAATTACATGGAGAGCCATTATTCTTCAAATCTAACAAAGAAAATAGTAACAGTCCATTCTAAACCATATCCGTAGATACCAAATATACTTGTTTCTCCACCACCCACCATGAAATGTCCTCCAGTCTTCAGGGTCTCTCCCTCTTCATGTCATATCTTGGGCTCTATCTTCTATGACAAACAGTCTTTGGACAGTATGTCCTTGGTACAACACTGTTTGTCCTATGTGGCATGGCAGTTGCCAGCCAGTCCTTTCCCGCTTTCTGCTAGTTTCTAGTGATGCCAGATGCAGAATGGACATCAGCTATTCAGAGCATCAGTTCTGGAAGCAGTGGGGCCATGGGTTTAATTTTTTAGCGGTGACTGCCCTTTCCTCTTACTCGTACAGTAACCCTGTGACCTAATACAAAAAGCGTAAAGGGGAATTTTTTTTCATGACTTTTTTCTAAATTCACCCAGTTGCCTGACCCTGCTCATAGCACCTTTGCACAGGCAGTTGTTGGCTGTGCAGCGAAGATGAGACCAGGAACAAACAGCAATGGGAGGGGAGGGACTGAATATCTGACTCAGTATCATTATGAAAGTTTGTCTTGGGAAATCAAAGCTGAATGTTCCCACCTGCTTCTGAGATTTTAACAACCCTTTCCTCTCTAATTGTTTAGCTGATTCATGTAATTAAATCAAAGTAGAACAATTGTCCCTAATGTTTATTTACCTGGAAGTTTAGTGCTTCTGTTTCAGACCCAAAGAAAGGCTATTGTGCCCACAAGATCCTTCAATTTTTCTTTTTCTATGTCTCTTGATCTAAGAATAAAAGATATTATCCCTGTCTGTCAATCTTGTCTTGAGTATTTACAGCGATTATGTTACTAGGGGCTGTGGAGTTACTTTTTTGTCAATATCTGCTCACTAATTTATTTGTTCATAATTTTGTTCTTAATTTACCTGCACGGCTGTTGTTTTCCTCCTTCTTTATTTCTATTAAGCAATAGATCTTCCTTTATGACAATGATCAAAACCACTAGAAGCAGGAAAGATGGCTCACATAATGAAAGACCCTGGTTTTGGCTGCCTTCATGATGCAGGGCCAGAAGATGAATGAGATGTCCCTTTTGGCTGTTCTAGTATGGTAGTTTTTTTGGTTTTGTGCTCTGCTTTCCATTGCATCCCTGTGCCTATGGTGTTCACTGACTGCTGTACCTACCCATAGCTTTCACTGGGCACTCCCCTATCGGGAAATTTGACTTCTTCGGGATTTCAGCTTAAAACGCTCAGCAAAGGCTGGTTAAACTTGAACTAGATCTAGAGAAGCCAGCTTTGGTGCAGAAACACAGATACCTCCTCCCTCACACACACCCCCCTCCCCCCAAATTGTGTGTAATTACAAGCACACAACAGCTACAGAACTACATTTATACAGCTGGTCTCACATCCCATTTGATTCCTTTAGATGTCTAAATACCTTCAGAAAGCTGTTCCCAAGTCCAGCAGCTGGGAAAAACCCACTGCAGATCATCCAGCGGAAGGACAGACACAGCTGGCAACAACAGTGGTTTCCTCATAGAGAAGTTATCTTCATAAAGAACAACTTCAAAGCAATTTCAGGCTAAATAATAGGAAAAAATCATGCCAAAAGCACAGCTGAGTTTGAAGGCAAAGGTAAGATGAGAATCTTACAGGAATCTGGTGGAGATAAACACAAAGCTTTTGGGATGACTTTGGAGGCTTTGTTAGAACTTTTCCCAGATTTGCCAGGAACCTTCCATTTGACAATAGGTAAATCTTGAACAGTAAAACACTAAAAAAATCAGGTCTATGAAGGTTTAGTCAAGAGGCCTTTCTTCTCTTTCCTACCTTAGTGCTGTGTCATACAAGGAGCTGATAGGACATTTATAGGCCCTATTCAGGCTTGAGCAGACCCTCTGGGTGAAGTCTCATTGACGAGAAAATGTGGGAGGGAGGAGGATATCATCCTTTCGGTTTGCCTCAATTGTATTCAGTGCAGGCAAACTCCTCTCAGCTCCAGGGAGTTTCATCTTCCATTCAGCTCCTTCACATTCCTACGGAGGTGATCACTGTTCCTCCACTCCATCCTGTTTTCAGCCTGATGATCACTTTGATCATTTGGGGGATTTTTCAGCACCTTTCCAGGTCCTTCCAGCTGAGACAAGAGAGAGAGAGAGAGAGACTTTTAGACAAAACCGGCTCAGTGGAGACACTAACCTCTTTATCTTTTCAAGCACAAAAGCCCTCAAAACCTTTAATTTGTATTCACTTTCAGAGGACATTTGCTTGTCTGCAAATCACTGCGTGAATGCCAGGGCTGAGAATGAATCAGTTGGGCAATTACCCAACTGCTAATTTTGAAAAACAGAGCAGCGTCTGGTCTGAAACGCGCTAGAAGGACAGAAGCCACCAACCACTTCTGGCAAGCGTCAGAGCTGTTGTTCCTTTAACGCGAGAGGAGCCGTTTTATCTCCGCACCCCAGCAGCAAGCGAAGCGGAGGAGCCATGTCAAATGCAAAATAAAAATGAGCAATGCCTATAAAAGAGAGATATCAAGAGAATCTGCCACTTGGGAATAATGAAAGGCTCAAGCAGGTTGCGCTGATTGTGCAACCTACCAGCAGCCTGTCAGCTTTGATAACAATGGCAGCCATCAATTCCTGTAAAAATGGCAACAGCGTGAATTAGAAATTGTGAAGCATCATTTGGGGTTGAAATGAGATTTTCTTCAGAATGCATTTGTCAGTGTGTTCCCACTCACTTGAAAAGCTCTGGACAGATCAGAAGGAACATGAAGTAGCCAGGGTTGGGAGCTGCTTTTTTTTTTTCATTCCTCCTCCTTTTCCTTCTTACAAAGCAGTTTTAAATGCCAAGAGCTTTTACGAAACAACAGTGGTTTCAAATCTGCCAAAGGGCAATTTGAAAGCGAAAGGTATTCTCTTCAAATTACCTTGGAAAATGATGCATATTATGAAAAGGGTTTACTTTTTGGAGTGTTAAAGAGATACCAAAAATCGAATTTTATTGTCAGATTACAGAGGCAGGCAGTAGCGGGGGAAAGAGCTGTGTAAAATTGCCTGAGCTCCTCTTTAGTCTCCACAGATGTCTACTTGCCTTTCACAGACACTTAAAACAAGGTATCAGACAGGACTGAAAGAGATAAAAACGTTGTGACTGTTTGGAAAATCTTTTTTGTTAGGATATTTAAAATAAAAAAGAAAGTCAAAACTTCCGCAAATAGTACATGTTAATAGTAGGGAAAGCACACAGCTGGAGACAATGCTGGTCAAACTTCCTGGAGAGGCAGCAATTACAAGGCATTTTTATATTGGCTAAAGGCAGGCTGAGCCACAGAAAAAGAACAAGTCTATGACCACTTTTGTCAGCTCTAGATTACAGTGTTTAGGATGTGGATTTTTAAAGTGTTTTTCTCCCCACACCCTTTGGTGCATGGAAAGGTTTGGGGTTTTTCTGATTTTTCTAAACACCATGACATCTGTTATTCCCCAAGGGAAAGAGCAAATCAAGTCATCCTCTCAAATGTACATTTTCTAACTGTAAGAGTGACCATATAGAAAATAACAGCACAGGCCTTAGAAAAAGGATGAAAAATTGAGTCTGGAATCTGAATAGGATGAACATAATTGCTGTGTTCAGTGCACAGAAGGCAGCAAACCTCAGGACTGAATTTTCTCCAAAGATGGACAGTGAAATGTAAACCAGGGGATGGGTTCAGACTTGATACACAATAGAGTTTTTTTGCTTATAAGTTCCAGTTCTATTTTCCCTCTTTTCTGTGTTCTTGAATTGCTTTAGATCTTTCAGAAAAACTGGCAAAAAGATGCTACTTTTTGAACAGCCCAGCACACTAAGTGTCCGGCCAGTAGATGTTTCTCTCTCTGACAATGCAGAAGATTTCTCCTGTCTCTTCCAGGCCAGACTGGCCAGTGGCAGCATTGTGCCTGTGGCCAGATATGACACCCACCCATCCAAATATGACAGTAATGGGTGATGCCCTCAAACAGTTTCAAGCTGAAGCCTGTGACTGCATAAAATGTGTTTCAAGAAGCACTAGTACTTGCTTTGTGTAACAAACAGAGAGCCACAACCTTAGGTAGTGTTCACAATGAGCCCTGTGCAAGGAGAGACTGAAAGCGTACTTACCTCTAACATTTCCCTCCACCTGTGACCCCTGAAAGCACATCTGCCATAAGGGAGGAAAGTTGGCTTTGTGATTTCTTTGAGCTCCAAGACCTGCCTTTGAGGGAGAGAGCCTGCAGTGTGACCCTGTGTGAAACACCCTGTATTCGTACAATCCAGTATATTGCAAATAATCATTTTGAATGAAACAAGCTTCAGACACCAGCTCACTGCGTTGCTTCTAACTTGTTCTTTCCTTGTCAGCCTAGGTTTATACAAATGCACTTGGATTGACTGGAGAATCTCTTTATGAATTGGAAAGGCTAAAAGAAAAAAAAATGAAAAAAAATACACTTCCCATTGTTGCTTTCTTTGTTATTTGAGCTGCAAACTTCTTTCATCAAGCAGGCTGCAGATCTGTGTTTTCTGAAGATGAAGTGGACATAGGCACATATACACATGCACTCACAAAGCATCAATCCATTGCATCTTGTCAGCTGCAGTGGGCTCGTTCCTCCTGCAGGTTTTGGAGAAGGTTTGGGACTGTGCTCTCCAGCCCACACTAGAGTAAACAGTGACGTCACTGAGATGACAGATGCAGACTGAGAGGGACTGAAAACTTCTTTGTTAATTTGTCACATTAGAAAGATACATTAAGAGGAAGTTTACAAATCTAACGTCCAAATCAGGCCTTTTGGAAAACAAAACGTAATTTGTTTGAAAGTAACATCTGTGCATATATGTATGCACAGGAATATTCTCCCACCACCAGAAGCTCTGATCCTACCTGCTCATCGAAAGTCAGAGTTTGTTGCTTCACAACTGCAAGGGAAGTTTCCAAGGAGAAATGCAGCTTGCTGCAGGAAAAAGGCATTTATGATTCACATTACTGGCAAAATTGTTTCAGCTTGAGGAGGTGAGGGCATGGAGTGCTCATTTCATCAGGTAGGATATTAAAAAGCAAGATATTTGACTATTTGTGGCAAGCATAGTTTGCCAGGGACATCACCCAGCGAGGCACTGGGAGCTGTTGTTCCTCAGGCCAGCTCTCAGCCTCCCTCATTACAGACACTCCCCGCCAGCACCTGCCACTGAAGCAAATTTTTTCCCTTCATAGTTTATCCTCAGATGCTGGCTTTTCAGTCCTACCATGTGTAGGCAACAGATGCTTCTCTTTGCAGTGAAGAACATGTTTGGCAGGTAGAGAGGGCAGCCTGAGGGAAAAAGCAGCTCCTTTTCCAACCAGAGCCCTTGGGGAGCATTTGAGGCAGGCTGGAGCCTTGGGTACCCACCTTATGGGAAAGCCCAAAGAGACCCAAATGGCAGAGCTGGATCTTGGTGATATACACAAGTAAATAGCATTGGGCTATCAGTGTAGCAGATGTGGTGAGACATTTGCAAGAGCCAGGGGTGCGTGCTCATGGCTCTCTGGTAGTAGTTGCACACTGCAGTCCTCTCCCAACACATCTCTATATATCCAGGGTAACCTGTACTGCGCTTTGGTTGTCTCTTTCACATCATGGAGTGATGCAGATTCAGCTCCTTTTCTCTGCCAGGGGATTTCTCTTCATTTTCATCAACTCCATAAACCACATTTTGGTGATTCATTCCCACTGGAACCAGAGGGTTTAAGCCTCCCTCCTGCCTTTGCTTCCTCATCCATCACCCTGCGGTGGCACGGTGATCATGAATGTTTTAGAGACTGGGAGATGTTCATACACTAGTAGGATGCAGGAGAAGGCTGGCACAGGCTTATTTTGGCCAGCTGGGAAAGAAAAACCTTGCAAACAGCTTGAGGCTCAGTCTGTGCTTCCAGAACAGCAAGGACATGTGGTACAATATTCACCCATCTTTGATTTTCCACTTTCATCATTGTCACAAAGAAGTAATCAATTAAATTTAATACCCCAGCTCTGAGGTAGCAGTATTATCTCCTAATAAGTTTCTTGCCAGCCACTACAGGGCAATAAATCTGACCTGATATAGTCATAAGAGGAAAAATATCGAATTTCTCCCCTTTTTTTTTTTTTTAATATCTATTCAAAATTCACTTCCATGCTTGCAGAAGTTTCCAGGTGTAGGGAACCTTGCTGTTTTAATCAATGTAAGGAGTAGTAGCAAATAACAGCTAATTGTAATATTTGACTTGTTGAAGCCTTTTGCAATGTTTGGCAACACCCTCATCACTACAGACCCATCTTTTGCTTAGGGTGCCTAAGCCTATTCACCACATCACTGTCTACCCACTGCCTGGCAATTACTTTTGCATTAACTCCTGGCAGCCTTAGAAGTTAAAAAAGGTCTCATACCTTGAGTTACCAGTAGGACCTCCAAACATCCATTCTTCTTTAAAATTTCTTGCCCAGAACATTCATAGCACATAGCACAGAATTACATCCCCTTATTTCTCCTCCCTAAGGTCTCATCCTTTACACAGCAAAAGGGGTGCTGGGAACTGATATGTTCTTGCCCCAAAAACCTGGTGTTAACAACTAGAGCAAGATGTTTCTCTCTTACTAAGCCCGTACATCCCCAGATCTAGCTGCCATAGCGCTCAGACTGAGTTACTTACCTGTTGTGGCCCCAGTGCCTCAGTGCTCAGCATCCTTAGGCCATTTGCTAGGCACAAGCAGAGTCTGTTCGAAGTAGGGCATTTCTAGGCAGAAAGGGGATTTAACAATCAAAGGAAAAAGCAGCAGCAGTCAAAAGAAAAAAACATTAAACTTGTTCTTTGTGAGCTGAAAACTCTAATAATAACCAATAAAGTCCTTCTACTCCCCAGCCTAAAAATCTCTGCTTTTCAGATTAACTCATAGCTACTCAGGTTCCTTGCCTTCATCCCTTTACTCTTTAACACAAAATATTAAAGCAGAAAACAATGCCCTCGGCTCTTTTTCAGGAAGCAGTACGAAGTAAAGTATATAATAATCTGCCTCTTTATCTTTTCTCCAAGGGAAGCTTTGCTCTCCTTCCTTCATAAACCTTCCGTGTAAAGTGGTAGTGTTTATTATCTCCTGTTCTCTGTTGCACCGGCTGTGCCATTTGCTTCCATTTAATTATCTTCTCAACACGGACTTTTTGCTCTGAGGGTCAGTCCCCAAATTCACAGCAGCTCAGCTGCAGAGCACTTTGGTTTTGGACTGGGCACATTGTGTGCAGCCTCCTTCTGAAGACAAGTGCTGGAGACCTTCACTCAGCTCCAGCCTCTGGACAGAGTGAGATGGGAAAGGGGGAACCACAGGAGGGGAGAGATCTGACCCTTGCACAAGTGTGTACACACACATGTGGTGAACTCCTTCATCTAACAGCCTGAGCTCTTCCTGGTGTTGCTGGCCTCTGACTGTGCCTGACAACCCCAGAAGAAACCCGTTCTCTTTTTACACGGGAAAGTGGCAAAGGCAGCCAAGGGCAGAGCGAGCATCCAGCCTGGCAGGCGACAGCCGGGCTGCGGCACGGCAGCACGCAGAGCCCGGAGCCCCTGTCTCTCAGCCCTCTGCCTAAACCACAGGGCTATTAAGCTAATAGGCATTAGTGTATGATTTTTCCCACAGGAGCATTTATTTCCTTGTGTGGTTAACAGCTATGTCTTGTATTTCTCACTGCCATTGCTGTGTTGGCGTTCTGCAGACCCCCTGATTTGCTCTTCTTTGCCCTTCTCTCTTGGGTTTCTGTCTGCAGTGGGATTGAGGCATATTTCATCTTGCCTGCTCTAGTAATGATGTTTGCTATGAGAGAAAAGGTTTGATTAGGGAAAAGGAGGGAGGGAATTTAGAAGGAGAAAAGCAGTGAAAAAAACATGAAGGGAAAGCAACTCAGGCAGAGAGAAGAGATTGAAAAATGTTGATTTGACATCTGATGCTTCTGAGAGATTCTTGGCCATGTCTACTAAACAGGAGTCTTTGTGCTCCCTTTCTAGCAGGAGCAGCACAGCAGCGGAGACTAATGCTGCAGAGAGTCAACAGAATCTCTTATCCTCCAAAAAAGCAAATGCTAGAAAACTGTGTTTGGCTCCATTTTACACATTGCTACTTCTCTTGATTCTTTGTGTTTCACCTGACTTTTTATTCCAAGCCAAAGAAACTACAAAGCCTTGGCAAAACAACCCTGCTCTTCTATGCTTAGGGGAAGTGGGTGCAGGAACAGAAAGTGAATCTTCTCTCTGATAGAACCATTTCCCCTTGGGCAACACCAGGTTTGACTCCACATAGCCATAGGGTTGTACAAATCTGGAAATAAGTGTAGATGGTCATCCACCGCCACAACCAGATCTGCCTAAGCACTGCTGACATTCTGCTTTATGAGCACAATAATTAACCCCCTTATGGCTCAGAGTTATTACTTCACTGCACAAAGAACAGATCCAAAGCACAGCCCGGGGGAAGGAGCTGGCGAGAGAAGCCTCTGGCTGGGTGAGGAGCACAAGCCATGATTGAAAAGGCAGGTAAATGCCTTGGGCATTACCAAAGCTCAGGGGAAGCCCATCACAATGCTGCCTAGAAGAAGTGGAGATGCTTTTCTACACAAATCAACAAAGCGACAAGGCTGTGTCAGTCCTTAAATCTGCCACTGCGCCAGGATGAGATGTTACCTCTGAGGCTGAAATAATCCTGAGTGATACAGAGAGGACACAGTTGTATATATGTACTTGCTTATACGCCATGTCCCAGAGCAGGGTGCCTGCAACAGGACACCTTCCTACCAGGGCTTCTGAAATTCACCACCACAAAATTGACAGTCACTGTAAATGGGGGGGTGTTTAAATTTATGATTCATATATAGACACAAAATATATTTCTTTATCTCTTTATACATCTTAGGGGGGCTTTATTTCTGTCTAGGAGCCCCTGGACAAATATATATGCTTTTGAGCACATGGGCCACAGTTTCCACATTAACATCACAGAGCACCCACAAAGCAGTGCTGTTGTTCAGGGGTAAAGCAACTGTACAGCATAGGTACCTTAAGTCAGACTACACCAGAAATCCAGGAGAAGAGGGGAAAAAAAAAAAACAACCAAACCAACCAACCAAAAAAAAAAATATTCTTAGAATCAACTTGAAAACCTGAATTCTTAGAATCAACATTTTGAGTGGATGAAGTAGACATGCCTAGGAAAAAAAGTTATACCCTATTGCCTTCATCTCTATTTATACAACTGTATCTAATGAGGTAGAGAGATAATATTAGATAAATAGATTTTGTAGATAATATATTGCACAGGAAAATAAATGAAACCTATTTAGTAGGCAGATTTTGCAATGGTATATCAGCTGCTTGAAATTTTTGAAACACATGAAACACTGACGGTTGTACCCAGGAGACGGATCAATGCCAAGAGCATAAGCAGAAGAGCAACCAGCGCAGCACAAGGCTGTGTCCATAGCAGACACCTGGGCCACGGTTACCTCCCAGCCAAGCGATGTTCAGACAAAGTGCTCTCCTTCAAAGGCTACACTTTCCATTAGGACCAGACAGCGCTAATGATCAGTGGTGTGGCATTTTACATTGCTCCTTTCTGACACTTCCTACAGCAGTTACATGTCCTTTTTCTTTCTACTAATTGTAGCAGAAATGTGTGTTTTGCACATGTAGTCACTTGAAACGCAGAAAATAGGAATAACCTTCTCTTACTACAGGGCAGTGATTCAATATTGCCAGACATGAGCCCAAACTCAGTTTTCCCATAAAGCCACTTGAATTCCAAGACAGCATGGTTGCAGAGAGGTGTTACCAAACAGAAACCTTTCCAGCATGCCCTTAATTAAACCCAGCATGGTGGGACACAGATTTCTGCAGTTTGCATCTGTGTTTTTTTCATATGAAACCCCTGATGCTCACTCTGGGGATACAACTCTCTCTGTAAGTCAGCAAGATACAGAAATCAACCCAGGGAACGGCTCAAACCACAAGGCAGCACTGCCACCCTGAGCTGTTCCTGTGGATATGCAGACCAGCAAGGCAGAGCAAGTTTAGCTGCATAAGGCAACAGGATCTTTGTCTTGCCTGGTTCAGGCAGCAGTTTCAGCAGCTGTAAAGGAAGCTGTCAAACTTCTGGCTTCAGGAAGTCTCTTTCCTCTCTGCATCACCTTTGGTTTACACCACAGAAGTCACACTTTGCTCTGTGTTAGGCTCTGTAACCTTTCCTTTCCCCTCCTGGACACTGGATTGCTAGCTTAGCTCTAGACATCTTCTGTAATAAGTTTCCAATGTGGATTAGATGTACCTCATTCCTAAAGTCCAAGTAATATGTCAACAAGACATTGCACCCATATTTGTGCTGTCTAGGTAAAAGCCTGTCAGGTGTCAGCTGTAACATTAGTCCATCAATTGAGAATCCCTGGTTGTTCTGCATAGAGAGAAAGATGAAATTTAATAGAGATATTGTTGAACCTCCTGGTCTTCCTCAAGGGGAGAAATTCCGCAGCTCCAAAACAGATGAAACATGAAGTGTTTAAGGGAAAGAGGCTTTGTTTGAGACCATGACATAAAGGTCCTTGCCCACACCTTGGCATTTAACTATAAGCTGTGGCTGTGTCTCAGCCTTGACTCGGAGACCTCCTCTCCCTCCCCACAGCATGCTGTTCCCATTCTGCCAGGGCCACCCTTCATGCGTCCTTCTAACACTCGCAACCTGCCTCCCACAGCTTTCCCATGCTGCTCGCAGGGGACCTGGCCACTGCCCATCAACTGTTCTGACTCCTCACAGGGACTGAGGCCTTTTTAAGGAAGAAACATGCCCTTGCATGAGTGTGTCAGTAGCACACACAGGTTCCCTGAAGGGTGGTTCATGTAGATACCCTGTTTGCAATGTCCTGTGCAACACTCAGCACACTGGCTCTTTAACATTAAGCTGAATTCAGGAGCAAAAGGAATTCTATTCTTTAAATCGTACAGGTCAGTGCTATAAATCTGTCCTTCTCTAAGTGCCTGGTGTGATCCGATCTTTTGCTACCTTTCAGCGTGACCATAACCAGGCCTGTGGCTTTCACTCACCGCAGGTTGTTGCAAATGGACTACTTTAGTCCAGCAGCCCAGGCACTTTTACACCACCGAAATTTGTTTTGTCACAGAGTCCATTAAGGGTAAACAGCACAACACTGAAAAGTAACTCTTTTGTACCCCTGTAAAATCATATAAATCTACCAGTCTCCCTGCTGGGAGCAACCGCAAACAGGCTGAGGAACTTCTGCGGGAAGCCAGAGCTATTAAGTGCTACCAACTGGACTTCAAAACACAGGGCGCTTGCAGTTCTTTTAAACTCCGTGCTAATGACTGTAACACACACTCCCCAGCTCCTCATCTCCCTGCTTTTCACTGGAAAATGTGACCTCATCTTTTTGGGGTTTTTTTGGGTTTTTTTGTTTTCTTCTGAAAAACCCACCCAGCTGTCATTATCCTCTGCACTTCTCCATTTGATAGCCAAACCACACTCCTGGGTGTGAGCTGGCCTCAGAAAACAAAACTTTTACCCTCTCAGGAGTGGGCAACATGACTCCCCTCCCCATAGTAAGAAAGCAGAAAAGAAATTACAAAACTGGCAGCTGTAAGGCTTTATCCTAATTACAGAGTTCTTTTCCCCAGCTGAGATAAGGCCTGTTAGCTTTCCTCCATCCCATGCCCTGGGCCAGTGACACCTGCAAGACAATTTCCAGCCACAGCATGAGGCTGGATGTGGGGAGCGTGCCTCTTGCTGGGGCTCTATAGCCTCCCTCCTGCTCCGATTTTCCCCCTCCAAACACAGACCCAGGCTGAGACACTGCAGAGCTGACATCTAAATTAAAAGTTTCTGCTGAATGAAGGCAACTGCAACATGGTGGCAGTAGCAGGATCATAGCAAAAGCCCCAAATGCCATAGCAGCAAGTCCTGTAAGAGCTGTAAAGAAACTGTTTGCAAGCAAGGACTCACCCTTGTCAAAGCCCAGCTCCTGAGCCAGCCACAACCCTGCTTGTAGCAAGAGGAGAGCAAGACCTTAATGTCCTAAGGAAGAATCAAGTCGGAAAGAAGCCAGGAGGGCACCACTTGTTCTCTGTGTCTGACAGCTGAAGATGACCTGCTGCCCTGTAACCTCATGTCTGAAGAAGCAGTCATACAGTGCTGTCTCTGGTAACGCTGAAAGACATTTTATCCCTTCTGCAATGGCATTTACAAGAGAAATATGTTTCTTCCAGCCTGTCCCAAAAGGAAGATGAACCCCTAGGAGATGCACATCTCCTAGGATGATACTGGGCTTTTTATGACAGGTTTCCTGATGAGAAAACATGAACAGTATCACTTCTGGAGATGCGAAGAAGCCCAGCTCATCCCACAATGCCAGCAAGCACAGAGTAACCATCATCCTCAGCCCACACCCACAGCCGAAGGTGCCAGCATAGGGAACACCAAGAAACAGAAAACTCCATTTTACCCAAATATCTGAAGACCAATGTGTTAGTAACTCTTGATGGAAATTGGATAGACTTGCCATCAAAAACCTGTTCAAGGACTAAACAGAACTTGGGGTGGGAAAACTCTAAACCAGCCTCAGCTGCTATGTTCTCAAGAGTCTGGGCCTCCAGGACCTCCTGTGATGACACAGCAGGTCTGGGGCTGGGCAAAGACCGGAGCCAGCTCTCCTGAAGTTCAGCTCTGGCTGAACTTTTTCCTGACCCATCTGGTCTTCCTTGTAGATGATCTCTAATATTTCAGATCCTTTCAAATTCCTGATCCAAATCCATTTTCAAAGACAAGGGCATATGATTATGCATTTATCTTGTTTATTCTGTCTTGGCATTGGGTGTTTTTGTAGCTGCCACCTCTCTATAACACAAAGTATGTTACCAACATTTCCACAGGACTTTCCAGAAGCATCTCAGCAGCTCTGATACCAAAACACCCATGATTTCAGTAAGATTTAGGCTAAGAGGTTTCTCAGGCATTGTTGATCCCCACAGGCACTTATCTGAGTCTTCCAGCACCTAAACACCTTCGAAAATTCAGCCCAAACATCACGCTGTAGCCTCCCACTAGGATGTCTGAATCATTGCATAATTGGCACAAAAACCCAGCACCCTCCATGCAATTATCCAGCTGACAGCTGCTTCCTCTACAGCAGTGCTAACATTTGTATGAATGAGTGTCAATGTGGGACAGCTTTTGTACATCAGCATAGGAATATTTGGCCAGAAGACAATTAAGCAGCCTATCAAAGCTGATGTGTATAACAACACAGGTAACAGAAGATGGTTTCCAAGTACAACACAAGGTATTAATTCACCCTTCTTTCTGGCAATGGCCTAGTGGCTGTCTCACACCTGCAGGCAAGCAAAGCAGAGGTGCTCTAGGACTGTCATTGCTGTGAGACATCCCATGGCTGTTTGCAGCAGTGGTGTGTTGCAAAGGCTTGCCCTGACTGTTTGTCCTGCTGAAAAATTGCTCTCTTTGCTACTATTGTGCCAATATGTCCTTTCACCTGTAGCCATGGAGAACACAATTTCATTTTCTGCAGCTCAAGATCTTTTTGCACAGCAAGTGGGATGGTTGGTACCAGCCCTGACCATAAAGCCAACCTCTCAGTTTTAAAAACTAGGCTGAGGTTAGTCCTTTCTCTGAGGCCGGCACTGGTTTGTTGAAACATCCATGTTCCTGGACATGCAGGACAGATGTGAAAAGTGCTGGGTTGTAAAATAAACAGTAATACGCACAGGCCTAGGAAGGGCAGAGGCAGGAATGACTTTAGTGCTGTAAGTGTATGATGTATTACACATACACACATACACAGAGAAAGCATTTCAGTTGCTACAGGCTCCGTACAGAATGATGCAGCCATGATAACTAACACCTTAAGAGGTTGTGTCTTCTTCAGGTTACACTCAGTCCTTTCAGTGCCAGCATCATTTATACACCCATGCATTAATAAAAAGGGAGTACTGGAAGAACCATTCCTCTCCTTGTGTAAGTGCTTTGATGGAACCTAAATGAGGCCTTGCAGGAGTTAAAGAGCACCAGGACAGTAGAAAGTTCAAGTGGAAATGAAGAAAAGTCATTACAGATTTAACCAGCTGTGTAAAACCCCCAAAGCTTAGAATTAAAAGCTTTTAAAAAGCTTTGGCTAGACTCACTGAGTCATCAAAATTTAAAGGCAGAATTATTCCAAAGGAGATGTTAACCAGACCTTTAACTCAATGATGGGGAAAGAAGTGGGGCAGGAGAGGATTTTACAATATAAAGACGAAAAAAATCCTTTCAAAGCCACTGATAGACTCGGGGCAGTCAAGCTACTGATAGCAGTACTTCTGAGTGGCTGTAAATCCCATGCTTAATCTGTAGTGTGGAGTATGAGATAAATAGCACAACTGTACAGGAAGTTGTTGCAAAAGGCTTGAGTGTGCTGGGTCACTCACACAGTCCAAGCAAATCACCTCCCAAGGGCCTGCAGCCAGCACGCCTGAGGTGGTAGCCATCCCGTGGCGTCTTTAATTCAAAGACCAACGGCAGCAGTGGACATTCAAGAATGAGAAGGTCTGCCTGGGATTCATGCTTCCTATGCTGTATCCACAGCGACCAACAGGATTGGTGCTGCTTGTGACTCTGATCATTGGCTTTCATTGGTTTTCCCCTGCTCTTTCATGCTCTTTAGACTAATAAATATAAAGACTGTTGCGTTTCAGAGCTGGGTACACGCATCTTGAGATGCAGAAACAGGTCTCAGAGAGAAACAGAGGTACAGACAGCACCAATTTTAATACCTGGAAAGTCTCCATAGGAAACTGTCTTTTGGGCGTCCCGATTCATATGGAAAAGCTTGGGGTTTAGCCCTTTCTTTTTCTGGCTATTTTAATATGATCACATATTATGGAGCAGACAATCACACTTTCTTCCCCTTGAGTTTCTTAAAACACACTAAGCCCTGTGGGATTCCCTCCTGCTGATGGAGGTGAAAATGGTACAAGCCTGGGGCTGTTCTCCTGAGAAGTGCTCCTTCTAGAAGCCAAAAAAAAAAGCTGGTCAGCATTCCTCCACCTGCATCACCTTATGTCAAAAAATGTTGATTTAACAGAATCATAATGTTAGGCAGAACTTCACTAACTTTGCTGAGAATATTCGTAGTAAAAATGGTCTAATGTTTGGGGGTTGATAGTATAGTTTTCACTTCCACAATAGCATCATGTAATTAAAATCAGGAAACAGATGTTTCTAATAAAATGGAAAACTTGAAACAAGAAAATACAGAAAATAGGAGTTCTTTTTTTGACAGAATTACATTTTGCATCAGCTCATTGAAACTGAATTTTAACTTTTCCTCTCAATTTGCTTTTTAAGGCAAATTTGGAAGTTTTAGGCTTGCCCACAAGTAGCAGATCAAACTTTTGTGTCAACTCCAATCTACATTCATCCCTGCACCACCTTAATCATCCAGAATTTGTTTGATCAGGAAAATAATGGCAGAGGAAGACCCCATTTCTGGCTTTACCCAAACTTCCAGCATTCCTTGTGGACTGAGAAAGCTGCAATTCCTGCAAAGGGACTTGGAAAATGCACAAAGAGCTCTTGGAGTCTGCTGCTATGGCCCCTTCATGCAGTTCAAGTTCTTTGGATTGCAGCTAACCCTGTTGCAGATCCCATTAAAAGCCCATGTAAGATAACACTACCTATAAAAAAACTTGAGCATCAAAATGAATTGCGATCAAGTAAGAGGCCACAGGAATGGCACCCAAAGGGAGGAACCCAACAATGCAGTCTAGTTTCAGGCAGAAAAGACCTTCCTGGCTGTCTCACACACATGAGGAAACCATTTGTTTATGCATTATGATTATTTATGATAAATGGAGTGTGCCATAAAGCCAAGGCCAGAAGAAGCTGTGCAGCTGGAATAAGATGCTCCTCAGATGGCTGCGCTGGGGAGACTGAAATGTTTTTGCAGAGCTAATTGCCTCATAAATTGGTTTTATTCTCCTAGCTGAGGCTAATGTCTTCTTTTAAAGTTAATAAAAAGAACTCAATTTGCTGATTGTTCTGGACTGGTACTAGCACAAAGAGCTGCTCAGGGACTCTGGAGGGGCCCAGACAATTCCTCAAAGCCATTGCAGCTTGGATACTAAGTGGTGACAAGCAAGGTGTTCCCAGCCTGTTATTTAATCTGGTTTCCAGTGATGCTGTCATGCTGGGTGCCTCAGGTACCCCATAAATGTCTGAGGGAGAGAGATTGCAATTGACAGCCTCCTGTAGCAGACCCAAGGGCTTGGGGATTGAGAGAACAGAGCGCACATTTATGCCAAAAAAGAAAGCACATTATCAGCAGGCATGTACAGCATGACAACAGCACTCAAAACCCAGCCTAGCCTCGTGCAGTTTGGTGCATGATATCATGGGCTTCTCATACCTGCCCATGTCATGGATCAGTGCTATCAGCTAATTAGCACAACACTTCAGTCAAAAGTGCATCCCTCTGATGACCAAAGCCTCAGCAACTCTGCAAAGGTTTGTCAAGTGTGGTCCGTAATATTACATATAAAACTGATGCTCATTGACAAAACCCCATGCCCAGGCAGGTATTATGGTCTGTCCCACCAGTCCCAGCTCTCACCCATGGCCAGAGCCTGGGCACAGATGGAAGAGCACTAGCATGCACTTCTTTGCCCTGGTCAGGTAAGATACAAACTATTCCCAGCTGCTAATCCTTACATCTCCATCCAGAATGAAGTGTGAGCCCCACACAACACGAATTCCCTGCCTTTCTAGTCAGGAAGAAAATAAACTCCTTACCCAACACATACCTGAAACTCCCAGTGAGATGACATGATACAGATTTAAAGATCTGTGAACCTCCTTTTCACTTATTTTCAGTATTCTTCTTTTCTGGTGAAAAAAGAACTCGTCTTCACTGGGGGAAACACAGTGCTAAAACCCTCTGCATACTGGTGCTCTGAGCATGATCGTGAACTGGTTCAGAGTGGGCTTGCCTTCTCAGGGGACACCAGGTCAATCACCAATACTACTATGGCTTTCACTCCTGCTTTATATGCAAACAATTTACCCAAATGCTAGTGTGGATAGTAGGGAACGGTGATTAACTGTGAAGTTAAAGTGGTTAAGATAAGACATTAACAGCAGGTTAGATCAGTTCGGCAATCAGATATGAGAGCTTTCAACAGGTATCTGTGTGACTCCTACCACTGGAAACCCTCAGTGTCTTTACCCAAGGATGCCATGCAGAGAGTCATCTGTATGACACTAAATTTGCCAGTGACCTTGTAGCAGAATATCTGTGGAGCCAGAAAGATTTGGAGGCAAAGGCAAGAGCAGCAAACCCACCATGTCTTCTTGCTGGAGTGGTGGCTGGATGGTCCACGCAATCACTGCAGCACTCTTACACCAGCTGCAGCCACCATGCATAGGGGAGCTCTTTGATAATCTGAGACAATCAGGAAGATGTCATAACTACAGCTTCCTACATGGACACAAATTTCTCTGGAGTTAAGCAGGAACTGACTCACAGAAGGAAACCTTAACAGAAATCCAAGGAGACTGCATAATATTTGAGCCCCTTTCTCCTCCCTCTGAGCACCGAAAGGATAAAGTCCTCTTCTAGCGCTGAGTACAGGGAATTCAGCTCTGATGCTGAGCTTAATTAAATAGAAATATGAAGTAAGAAAGAAAGGCTAATTAGATAGAAATGCAGAGTTACAGGATGTGAATGCTGATTAACCTAATAATAGACAATAATGCTGTTGAGGGAAGTTAAATGGTTTGTTTAATGGACGGAATGATCTATAGTATATAATATATAAAGTACTTAACAGTAAACATTTAATTACCAGCTTCAGTTGCATTTTTCTTCACTGTGCGGAGGAATAGTGTTTCATAAAAGACTTACTGGTTGGGAGTAATTTACACTCTTGCAAAAACATCTGTATCATATGGGAAAGAGCAACAATGTCTGCTTCGCAGAACAGCAGGAAGCATGAACCACAGTGAGCAATGCTGGAAGTTTCCAGATAGGGGAAAGAAAAGCAAAGTAAAATACCTGTCCTCCTGCTCTGGCATGTCACTACTGCTGTGGCGCACGACATACAGCCTGCCCTGACGTGCCTGCCCATGGGAAGGAAAGCTGGGAAGGCAGAAAATGAGCAGGACACTTCACAAGACAGCACCAGGAGCAACTTGCTGAAGATTTATCAAGGTGGTTGCTTGTCACAGAGGGGCAAAGCCAGCCTCTGGAGTAGCTTACAGGGAAGGCTCTTAGAGGGCTGAATGCATCTGTGGCTAATGTGACCCTTCACATGAGCAGCTCACCATGGCCCAGCCACTAAAAACCCCACCTGCTCCAGCATGACACTCTCAGCATGAGCTTTCCTCAGATTTCCTCAGAGAGGCCAGAAGTCTGGCACATGCAGGGAGTTCATCAGATGTTTGAGATGTTTTGCACTGAGGTAAGGCACTCACAGATTTCACGAGTGCCGCCGTATGGCTGGATCGCTGCACACCTAACCACAGCATCACCTCCAACAGCAAATACAGCCCATTCTGCAAAATCAATAGCCAGGTCTCTCCTGGCAGCCTCAGAGATGTACAGTGGAAATCCTGGACAACAGAGATGAGAAGTCACTCCAGGAGGCTCTCACGGGTCTCTGAACTGGAGAGACAAGAAATTACAGTCTGCAGCACAGGGCTGTCCAAACATGCTTGACTCCTGCCATAACAGCCAATATTGTGGTAGTCACTGAAGGTGCCCTAAGGGGGAACCCCTTAGGACACAGGACAACAGGCCTGCACTGGTCCTCTTACTTCCACAGCAGCCACCCCAGTCCCATCACATTCATTTCACACATTGGGCTGCGTCACGCTGACCAAATGAGTAAATGTGGGCAATTTAATTTTAATACCTTGCACTCCTGCTAGTGTTCTTCTCTCTCTTACCTTATTGCAATGCAGCTGGGATAGAGGCTGTGAAGCAGCTCATTTCATCCCACTTAGATTTCAAAAAACAGCCTTGCTGTGTGTCCTCCGTACTGCACTGCTCTGCCAACCCTCCATGCCTGATGCAGCATTGTGGTACCTGAAATTCATATTTTAATTCATAAGAAAGTGCTGAGGCAAGCAGAGTAAATGTGAAGAACACGTTCAGCCTCAGTAAGGAGCACTCCCAAATGTAGGCAAGACAAGAGATAACACCACTGCTAGGAAAAGCAAAGCTGACTGATATTAGATTGGGCCCCTGCCAGAGACTTGGGTACCTGGCTCTGATAACTAGCAAATCCCCTTAGAGATCTATCCCCCCAGCATCTCAGGAAACAGTTTCACCAAATACCTATCAGCTGTGTGTCAAAACAGCTTCAAATTCTGTCCATCGCTCCTGGCAGAGGGCTGCACCTTGCCCAGTGAGAAGTGATGCGTACTTCATTACCTGCGCCATGGGGCCAAGGAGAGCAGGCTGGCCATTAACTGCCCTTGATGGGCTAATTAATCATGGGCACTTGCTGGATTCCTGTTCCGGCACTGTTATTAATGGCTTTGTGGATTGGGCCATGCAGCAGACGCTCCTCCACCTGCTGAAGCAGCAATCCCACTCTGCAAAGGGCACTGGATTCACCCAGCCAGCAAACAGGAGAAATTGCTGAGAGCTGCCCCAAACTCCCATCTTCTCTTTGGGCTTGCAGAGTGACTCCCAGCTCTGCTTTGGAGTTCAAACTCCCTGCCACAGGGTCTTCTCAGGCAGTGAGAACTCCCATTGAAGGACAGCCCTGGTACCAACTTCTCTCTTCATGTGAGGATGCCATGGAGCGACTGGCACCAACCAATACCAGTCCTCTACAGTATGTAATGCCCTGGCCTCCGCCCTGCCCACGCCCAGGCACCCTGATGCTGTCCTGGAGCCATGTGTGCCTCCTCCATCTGTAGGGGCTTCCTTCTGCGTCTGTGCTCCCGAAGCTGTGAAGCTCAGCTCTCCCTGCATCATGGTGAGGGCTCTCAGGGCTGGACCAAGCGGACTGCCAGCCTGTTCCTGCTCCAGATGCACTGCCAGGGCTCACATAGCCACAGCACACGTGTGGCCAATGAGCCCAAGCACCACTTGTCTGGAGCAAGAAGACATCACTGGAAATGAATAATGCAGCTGAGCAGAGGTGGCTGACAATGAATTATGCACACTGCTTCCCCTCAGCTGTCTTCTCCCCTCCCCCATTTTCTTCTGGGGCATGGAAATGAAAAAGCATGAAAAAGCATGAGGAGGGGCAAACAGAAGCCTTGCACAGAGCCCCCATGCCTTACGGTTTCACTCCTGCCCTGCAAGCTCCCAGCCCCAACAGAGCTGACCTGGCTCAGCCTGGCAGGAGACACAACACCAGGCTGAGCCCCAGTCATCAAGTGCAGCCATCGTTTCAGGGACACAGCCTTCCTGTTCCTCTCTCTCCACCACAGGATTTGATTCAGGTCCATCCAAGTGCCATGGAGGTGAGAGGCTAAAAGGCACTAAACTCTCTGAGCCGTCTGAGAATCAAGGAACTGTGCAAGCACAGCCTGGCCAGCTCCCCACACTGGCTCTGAGGCTCGCACACCCGCATGCTGAAGCGGAGGACTCTGGCAGTCCATTCATCAAAGTGCTAATTGGCACTGATTTGCATCAGATCATACTCCAACCTTTGGCTAGCACTTGCTATTCACACACCGTGTCCCATGTGCAGTGGCGCCGAGCCTGTCTGGAATGAGACATCCGAAGGAGTGGCCCCAAAAGTCAGCTGTGAACTGTGAATCCCTCTAACCCCTTCCCTCCAGGATCCCAAAGCATGCTGGCAGAGGGCAGAAACACCCCATTAAAGAGACCTCAAAGCCAGCCTGGAAACTAAGACCTCACCCAGGTGTGCCAACAGGCTGAAGGGAGATGTTTGCCCAGATGGGGTAGGGTGCCCATGCAGTGTCATACTCCCATAAGCAAGATCACATCACCCTGGGATTAGTAGCTGTTAAAAGGCAAAGGTCTCAAATCCCTACATACATTGCATTTGTTTAGTGTCAGGTTCTCACAACAGACCAGGACGGAGATGGCTGCTGGAAGAGCTTACTTGGCTGTTGTACTCCTTTAGGGAAGGACCAGCACCGCCCTCTCCAGCTCATGTGTTTGCAAGAACCCCCAGTGTTAAGGGTGCCTGGACAAACCAAGCTTCTTTGAAGCTACTCACCTCTTTGAGGAGAAAGAAGTCCAGAATTGTTTCAGCCTCTTAGCAAAAAGGGAGGAAAAAATAAGAGAGACACAGAAAAACTGACGCGGGACTTATGATGACACAAATTATATTTCTGAACATTGCCAAGAAACAAAATGGGACAAATCCATCTAGTACTTGTCACTGGAACTGGGCGTCACAGCTCTGAATACAATGGGAATTGTTCAGCTTTGTTAAAACAAAAATTAAAATAATTAAAAAAAAACACTCAAACCCCAAACATTTCTCAGGTCATTGTGGTTAAACTCAGAGACTGAATTAACAGAAGGAATAGAGATTGCCAATACATTGCGAAAGTCATTGCCACTTGATTCAGTTAAAGAGAAGCAATAAGCCCAGGACTGCATCTGGCAAGTTTCAACAGGGACCATCTACGTGAAATGCAGACTAGGGGCAGGATTAGCAGAATACACTGTAAAAGCAGGTGAAGGAATTATAGCCACAAGACACATCAAAATACAAGGGAATTTCTGAAGTGGCTTTCTAACTCTCAGCTCCTGTGCACCAGCGACAGACCCCATGCTTTGCAAGGGCTGGTGCACAGTCCAGCTCTAGCCACCACACAGGTCCCCTTTCCATCTGGAGTTTGCTACTCAGAAATGCCTAAACCAAAGAGGTGTCTGCACCAGTGCCGGGTGTGATGGTACCTGTGTGGCAAGGAATATCTCCCCTTCAGCAGCGCAGAGAAGAAAAGCTGCTGCTTGTTTTCCTAATATCAGCATTAGCAAGCTGCACCGTGGAGGATTTGCTAATGGATACAAGTTAGCGCATCTTATAGCTTGGCACTTCAGGCTGGTAGGAAGTGTCCTGTGCTACCATCATCCTCAAAGAGCATGAGACAGCTTGGGAAGCAGGAGGAGCTGTAGGGCTGGGCCAGATGCTGAAAGACACAGAGGCGACTGAAATCAGAGGCTACTGTGTTACAAGCACACAGGTCTTGTCTGTGGAAGATCAGTAGCTCTTCCCAGAAGGGGCTGAGACACCCCTGCATCCTCCAGCAAAGGACTGCACAGCATCCAAAACATCTACAATAGTGGCAAAGAGCATTCAATCCATCTGGCACAGATGAAACATGAAGTGTTTAAGGGAAAGACACACTTATCATATTGATCATGCTCATCCTGACCCCTCACATTTTGTTGTCAGCCCTAAATAAAGAGGTTCTGGACTTTTCTGGAACCCAGAAGTGAGGCAGTTAGTGCATCATCCCTCCATCCTCCCCCAGCATCTCCTTAGCCTTGGGCCTTTTCCCTTCAAGAGGCTGTTGCAAAACTTAACTGACACCCCAATTCCAGGCAGAATAAGGAGCCCTTACACCTGTTTCCGGTCACAAAAGAGAGACCCACTTCGACCTGGTGGTGTTTGCCTTGGCCATGGTCTTTGGATAGTGGGTCAAGAAAGGGTTCTGCAACTGTGAAAAAGGCTTCAAGGATTGTGGCAAACAGATTGCAAAGCAGAACTAGCTCTGAGCAGCTGGAATGAAGCCCACATAACCCCTTCTACTGCACCTCCTTCACAGCCAAGAAACACAAAGGTAGTAAAAGCAGACAGCTGAGGAATGCCCATGGAAAGCAGCACAGAGCATGCAGGATTCTGCCTGGAACAACACATTCATGTTTGTCAGGGACCCTTTCCCTAATTCTACTTAATAAAGATATATTACTGACATTGCTAAGATAGAAAAAGGGAGAAAAAGCAATGTCTTATTTCTTACTTATCAGTTGGGCAAATGATAATTCCCACTGCACAATGGGATTAGGCTCAAACTGGAGTAGCATCATAAATCTGTAGTCATAAATCTGAGACCAAGCTGAGACCAACAGAGCGAGGATGTCTAAGCCAGCCTACAAAACCAGTCCATGGCATGGGATGAGAGATGCTTTTATTATTCACCCAGTAAAATAATCAAGTGGAAGATTATTAAATGGGAAACAGCAGCTTTGCTGGGCCAGATACCAGGTAATCCCTGAAATGTGACCAGTGCACCTGTCAGTGGAGCAGAACTGGGCAACAGGCTTCTCCAGGTTCTCTTCAGTGGATAATATATTCACCAAAAAATGCAGTTTAGGGTTAACTGAAACCAGTCATTAGATTAAGAAAAAAAGGCAAAGGCAAAAAAAGACCATTAACATTAAAACATCTTCTTTCAGCATTTTCAAAACAGAAGGTTTCACATTTTTGCTTCAAAACAACTTGTTATAGCGCAAGTCATAATGTTTTTAAAAAAGTGAAAAAGCAACCCTACAAATTAAATGCTTTGTTTTGGTTTGAAATACTTTTTTTTTCATGTTTTGATTTTTCCCTTTTCCATTTCACTGAGAAAATGAAAAAAAAAAATTGTCTCAGGTCACCCTTACAACTTTTTTCCCCAGATTTTTCAGTTCAGCCTGCAAACTGAAAAACCACCGTGGGCACAGCCTACTTGGGAGTTTACTGTCCTTTCTACTTCAATCAGTCCTAAGCCAAAGAAAATGGGAAATTCATTTCACCGGGTAATACCAACCAGAATCAAGGTATTTAGCAGATGCAAAAATACTGAAAATGCACAGAGTTGTGGCTGTTTACAATGGGCTGAACGTGACCCAGGAGAGAAGATCTCCTAGCTCCAAACAACATCACCATCCACAGGTTTCCTGCTGTGCCACCCTCCTGTCACATAAGGCAATTTATAAACTGTGGGCCCGCTCCCGCGTTTGAGATGTGCTGACACCACTTATTTGTGATCAACGCAGGATCTGGGTAACCCACCCTACCTGCTCTAAGCAAGGGGGTCTGGGGACTGAGATATTTGGGCTGGAGGGAAGCAAATGCAGAGAGACGCAACATCCTCCCCACTAGCAATATTAGAGCATCACTCATGTGACCTGAAAACAACATCCCTATTTTGCAGAGTGCTACCACTTCTGCAGGGACAATACAGTACTGGATAGTTGCTTTGCAAGCTCCATAAAATGAAAAGGCCTTACCAGGATTTTTGTTGGGACAGTCATCTGGTTCAAACACAGCAGAAGACAACAAGAAGAACAGCAAAAACCCCACAATAAATTAGATATCAGCACAGTTTTCTAAATGGTCTAGAACAATTACTTGCAAGACAAAAAAAATCACAGGTCTGGTACTTAGAATCTTGTCTTTAAAAAAAAAAAACAACAATAATCCACAGGTTTTGCATAAAAATAAACATTTTAAGCTGAGAGCATTATGTTAATTGGATCAACCCGCTTTTTAATATATATATATTTCTATGTATATTTAAAGGTATATTTTTTCTATGAATATTCTTTAAAGGAGTAATGGGAGTCACGAATGCATAAAAATAGATATTTTGGATAAAATGAGTAATAATAAAGACAACCCTGGTGAAAAAAGAAAAAAAAATATATCAAACCAGGCAGTATTCTAAAGCAATGGCTCACCATACTATAACTTGTGGAGTCCGGTCCTTCTGTATTGTGAGCAGTTACTCCTAAATACTACTGGATTTTGTAACAGTGATGCAAAATCTAAATTCCTGCATGTTTATTAAAAAAAAAAAATAATAATAAGAGAGAGAAGGGATTTATAGAACAGATTTTGATGTCTGTTACATTGCTGTAAATAACTAGCACGGATCATCTCCCAAGCTGTAAGCAGGAGGAACTCCAGCAATTCTCGCATTTATGAGAATACATTTTCTAATCTTTTCTGTCCCTCTGAACTAAAATTTAAGAAAAAAAAAAATCCACTTTTGCCCTACAATGTTTTTTTCTGTTGTCCTACAAATAATCAGAACAGATTGGAAAAGGTGGGATTTTCAGTAGTGTGTGTCAGCATTCGGTGCATCTTTGACAAAAGCCAGCTCCTAACAGTTAGGAAGATTATTTCAGAGAGTGATCTTGTCCCTTTACAGCAGAAAATAACCTCACTGTTAAAAATCCGTTCAAGGCAGCAACATCAGTGGTATGTGAAGCCATACAAAAATGATAATAGCCTGACCTGCTTGCCAGCTGCATCAGTATTCAAGTAAAGTTTAAAGTACCTTTGTTGGACTTTAGAGTCTTGGAGGGTCAGACCGGCTTATTTTAACAAGTGTAAAATGCACTTTGAAACAGCCTTGTCATCTGCTTATTTAAACTAAAGAAACAAAATTCAAAAACAAACAGGAGCAAAGGAAAGGTCTCAGCATCAGTATTAGACTGCAGAATGTCTTCTTGACACTGACACTTTGATATTCTTGCCTTCCTTTCTAATGCATTAAAATACCATGAAGTCATGCAGTGATTTTAAATGAGTATTTCAAGAGTCCAGTTTTCGTAGAGGTTAACTTGATCACCAGCACAGCACTGGAGAAAGCTGATCTAACAATATTTCACTTACAGAACCCTCCAAAGGAAAATAAGAAATACGATTCCACAAATAACAATGCCGATTAAAGACACAGAAAGCAATATTTTTTTCCTTAGACATTCTTTCAGAAGAAAATTTTTCTTCTCTTATCTCTTTCTTTAAAAGCAAATCTTCTAACCAGCCAGATCTGAGAGCTATCTTCTACCCACATGAATCTAAGCTTTTCTGAAACCACCTAGGGGGTCTTGGGGGGTCTCTCCTAAATTTCAGAGCTATCTAAATGGCATCTGCTTGTTTTATCTGGCTTCCCCTCTTCAATTTGTCCATTCCTCTTAGCATTGCATAGGCCAATACTACTGCAAGAGTTTAGGTATCTGCATTTGAAAGAACTTCGGACTGAGCACAGCTTCACACGTTTCATCTTCTCCATGCCCCTTCCATGTAGTTTCTTCTGTCTTTACATGTACAAAGTCACAGTTTGTGTAACATTGTTTTAAAGGAAGAAAATAAAATACATATACACACACATACATTGTATTGGTGAACACTATACACTAAATATTTTTTTTCAACAGCATAACAGAAAGTTTGGCCTACTGAAGGCTGAACATGTAGGGAAGGCTGAATTTTTATGGTTGCCATGCAAGCCACCTTCAAGACAAAACAGATGAGCCCACCCAAGAGCAAACACAGCTTCTGCTCTCAAGCCACTAGACAAATACTGCCTCTCCGGGGGTCAGACCGACATCTCGCCAATTCAGTCAATGCAGTATTTAAAGAACCACACTGATTTGCTTCTGCATCAGTCCTCTGAATCCAAATGCTGTTAAAATCAAAGGGGGAAAGGGTATTTGACTTGCCTTATTATAATTAATATGTATATATTTTGATAACACTTTGAATTTCAATTTACTTCTGAAACCTTGCCCTTTGAGAAGAACACACCCTTAAAGTTGACATTTTTTTCAGGCTTCTGCTCCTTTAAAATTCTCTTCTTTTCTTTCCACTGTTCTTTATCAATTTTGAGACCACTTGCTTTCTTCCAGCAGAAATGCAGCTGGTGGGCTGGGCTTTCACTGCACCCGTTCGGTGAAATTCTCTGGGAAAACTCCTCGGCATTGGTCAAGTTCCTTATGCTGGATCCAGTCAGACTCCTTCACACCCATCAGCCATCCTTCATCCTGGAGGAGAAGACAGAGATCAGGTGCTGAGGGATAGATGTGAGTGGGGATTTTTCTTACCAAGTGCAGGCCAAGGAAGGAGGTGTCAAGGCATATCAAAGCCATGCTTGTAGTTGGCTTGGAGACAATCCAGGAGGAAGACAAGGGAGAAGGTAAAAAAATGCTTTCACTCCCTTTTAAACACTGAAAAGGCTCCATCCCAAAAGGGTCGGTACCAAAACTCCGATCTGACCCAGAGTGTTCTGAGACAGTGAAATTGTAAGCCATTAGCAAGTGTAAAAATCGTAATTTACACCCACTGAAGCAGGAGTTATTATACCAAAGAAGGTCTCTAGAACTACAAAATGGAAACCACCAACCCCACCTTTCATTATCTAAATATGAGTGGTCTAGTGTTCTCCATAGTCAGAGAAGAAACGGACATCTCCACAGTGTAATTCACTCATTCATCTGGGGTGCTGGCCTTTGGAAAGGATGAATCATTCCTTGGGGGTTCTTATCCCCTGGGCTGGTCACAGCACCTGAGAGATTAGCATTCTAGAGAGCTTACAGAGGCAAAATGAGTCTTGCTTGCTATGCTGAAAATCCAGACCATGAGAACTGAGAGCTGAGGAGTTCAAGCCATCTTCCCAAAATGCAACAGGCTGTTGTGCTTGATGCAAGATGTGATTGACAAAACTCCCCAACCTGTGCTACACAAGATTTAAGACTCAAGGTCTCTCACAAGGGTCCTCCCTAGCCACCAAACCTATAGATATATAAACAGTGATGCAAATAGAATCCGGTCTGGTAGAACCTGTTCAGGAGAACCAGACTCCCTACCCTCTCCCTGCTCTCTGCAGGCTGTCCAGCACCAAGATTTCTGTTCCATCTGAAGCACATGAAAGAGACTAGATATTCAAGGTAGGAAAGCTGCACTTCTTGCTGCTCAGATGTGCAGCTACTCTAATCACTGCATGCCTTGGAGTTGCCACCATGGAAGCATGCCTCAACATGCAAATGTGCCCACTCATTTACAGTGGGGAAACCTATGCGTTAAGATTGCGGCATGAGGCAATGGAACTGCACAGGGTACTGCCACCTCCAAACTTGACAGCCTGCTCTGCATCCACGCTCTGGATGAGCATGTGTCAGGCTCATCTAGAAATACATCATCACATCCAGCTATGTAACTTGCCAGGCAAAAATGCTCAGGCAATCAGATGCTCTAAGCCGTGGGGAACTGAGGCATGTGTGTGTGTAGTTCACATAGTTGTTTTGACACTTCTCCTTTCCTGGAACTTGCAGGAGTTACCTGAGTTTTTACCCAAGGTCCAGCAATCCCTCACTTGAAACTCATTCTTTAAAAACAAACAGGTAATGTGGCCCTTGCCCAGGGTGATCCATGGGGCACATATTGCTTTCAACTGACATTTTGCAGCTTCTGCCCTCTTGTCCTGTTTTCTGCACATTTCATGTGGCAGCAACTCAGATGAGCCACTGTACCTGAGTCCCCTGCTCCTTGCAGGCTGTACTGGGTGCCTGCAGGCCATCAGCCCTTGCTGCTGCCTTAGATTCTTAGATTTGAGCATTCAGGAGATGTCATGGGAATAGCATGAGACGGGAGCCCATCTGCAGCAGCCATCTGCAGGAGCTGAGGAAGGACTGACATGCCATAAATCAGGAAGACAAACGACTAAGTGGAAGACGCTGGGCCCAAGTGTCTGGAAAGCAGCTTCCAGCTCACAGCACGGCAAGCACAAAAGCTCATCAATTTGCACACAGCGTCTGTGCAACACAGCATGCATCACTCCCATGGCATCCTGCTCTGAAGGGTCTCCTCAGCTGTAGGAATTAGATACCAGGACCCACTGCACTGACTCTTCCCAGTTTTGAACCATATCACCTGAAGTGCCAGCTTAGAAGTGCTGCTGCCCTCAACCCCTTCTTCTGTCTAAGAGAGATGAATCCAAGCCTGGCTGATGTACCCACAAACTGACACCTAAGCTGCAAGATGGGGACATGGATCACAGCCTGTGATCCTAAGTTTCCTCCACTCACGTGCACAGTTCATGCCCATGTTAACAGCCAGTGTTTTCTGGCTGGGTATGGTCAGGGTTAGGGAAATGAGCTGTAACACACCATACACTGCAGGAGGGTTAGAGGGCTTCAGTGCAGCTACAGCATCATGTTAGCAACACTCAGAGCTCACCCTCTGCAGCTTGGAGAATCTCGAGTTCATGGCTGTTGCACCCACATCCAGCTAGAGTGCAAACATATGGCATTGAAAAACTCTGCTCCACAAATGCCATCTCCTACCACAGAAACTAGGGGAACTGCCAAACTGCCACTCATTTCTCATGCAGAAAGCTTTCTGAGAAAGAAACAGTCACAAGTGCTTGTGCAGGGCAGTCCCACCCAGAGTCCTGTCTCCAGAAGGAATCGCTGCCCTCTTCCCCATACAACCCTTCCCTCCAGAGCACCTAGCTCTGTGCGAGCTGCCAGCACATTATAGCTGCCATTTCACAACCAGCAGCAAGATCTGCCTCACCAACAACTGAGCCATAAAGAAGGTCCACATCTTCTGTAGCCAGTGAACTACAGCACCTTCCCTTTACCCCTTGTGGAATCCAGATCTTGTCTGGGCTTGGCCAAACCCAAATTCAGTGAGTACTGAATCAAGCTGGAGAATTCCCTTTTCCAAACTAAAACCTGGAGATGTGAGCATGAGTTTTATAAAATCACCACCTCCCTCAGCAAAAGTAGTAAAACTGCTGCAGACTTTATCAGCTGGAAGCCCTCAAAAACAGCAAGCAAGGAAGATTTACTCAAAGCTTCTAGAAATAGCTCAGATTAAAGAAAAACACTGCCAGTTAAATTCACGTTGGAGAGGGGCAGTAAGACTGTTCTCTGGGGCTGAGCATCCTGCTCCAGCCTTTGGTTCTGCTGCCATCTCCTGACCAAACACTGTCTTTTGGAAATGGGCATTGCTATGTTGAAGTGCAAGACATCATCCACGGCAAGCTGCTTTCCCAGAGCTCCAGTGTTTCTCAAAAGGGAAGAAAACATTGTAACCTGTGGGTCACTCCTGCCAGTGCCACAGTCTGCATTGCAGTGGTCACAGGGAATGTGCATCAAGTTTAGGAGCAGTGAGGAGGCAAAGTATAGGCTCTGTTGGGCTCCCTAATCAAGGAAGCCACTGCATTGGTTCAGAGGCCCTGATAGGGACAGAAGCCACAGCTAGATCACATGCTTTATGCGGGGTAATTTCTCTACCTTCCAAACACAAGCAGAGTCCTTCTCTGTTGCAGGAAGCCAACCTCAAGCTCAAGGACAACTGGCTTTCCCACCAGTTCCCAGCCACAAACTGATGGCTCTGCACCCAGCCAGCCAACTGTTAGTGGAAGAAGAAGCAGCTCTGGAAGTCCTCTTGGCTCCTCCCAGCCCAGGTTCACACCCTGTCTTCCCCACTCACCTGCTCCTCAGGATTCTCAAATGGAATCACAAGCACCACATCCCCAGCCTTCAGTTGCAGCTCGTCACTGTCAGTGGCTGTGTAATCATGCATGGCCTGGACCTATGGAGAGAGGAGATGAGAGGAGAGCTTGGATCAGCCCAGCCTTCTCTCACACAGCTTTGTAGCAGGTAACAAGTCTTTCCACCGCATTGATTCACTGGATGATTCAGGCTGGAAGGCACCTTTGGAGGCCATCTGATCCAACCTGCTGCTCAAAGCAGCACAAGCTTGTGTCAAAAACGCCACATGCACAGGAATAACCATTTCCCTTCATCGAATGGCTACATGCTTGTTCACACAGCCTGGCACGCAGCTCACCTTTGCCACAAGGGCATCCTGGTGAGTCTCACTCAACTCGTTATTCGCCAACACCTCCCCATCCCTTCCTTAGGAGGGCTGAATTCCCACAGTATGGGCCTAAAAACTTCCCAAGGTAGAAAGCCTGTATTCACTCCTGTATTACTTTTGCAGCTGAACTGCAAGATCATTAGAGATTATAGCCTCCAGTCTCTGTCACAGCAAGAAGAGAGGAGAAACATAGAGAAGAGTATCAGTTTGGATCTTCAAATGATTGTATCCTGCCATGTTTTCTCTTTAGTATTCATCCTGATTCCTATCAACATCTGCATTACAACTCTTATTTCATACCACAGCTCTCCACTTCAAGCACCACAGTCTATAATGCTGCTTGTAACAAGTCAAAACATGATGAGTCTCCTATTGTTCTTCAGAGTTTTGTCATTCTTCAGCTTTTGGTAGGTCTCCCAGGGGAAAACAACAACAACAAAAAAAAAGGATGCATGGACATGACTGAAGCAGAAGAAAAGCATTCCTATAGCAGGTTAAACAAATAAAAAAGGAGACTGTCATTTCTCACTTTCAGGGCATGATGCATCTGTGCTGTCTTGCTACCATATTGCATTATGTGTGTTAAATTTGTGGCCTGTCCTCACCCAGAATCACTCCTTCCTCCACACCTTCAAAACAAGTTGCAAATGATCTTTGGCATATTCAGGATACCCACCATTACTTCCCTGTCTAATTCTATATTTTTCTGTTCATCCTGGCTTTCTAATTTCCCCAAACACGAAGTCGTCTGACCCTAGTGGTGTTTCCAACTCTTCTTCATTTGACACTTGCATCAAACCTTTCCAGTTTGGAGCACAACTTCTTACCTACTACCCAGAGTCTGTGGCTGAGCAGCAGAGAGAAGGAGGGGTTTTGCTATACAGCACAGCCAGACATTCAGACACCGATGTTCTTACATGGTCCTTTGAAGCATCTGGAACTGCATGAAGCTAGGCTGCTGGAGAGGAAGGTGTATCTCTCCTTCAATTGCCTTTCTACCTTTCTCTGAGGCATAGCCCACAGCCAGTTAATTCATTACAGGAAAAAAATCACCAGGACCTCAGTGCCCCACCAGCAAGCACTCACCTTGAACAGAAATCCTGGGGGCATGTCAGGTCTTTCAGATGAAGCGCCTCCTTCCACAGTGCCATTGACAGTAGCAGGGAAAGTTTCCACAACAACAGCAGGCAGAGAGCTCTGGGAGGCAGTAGCCAGGGAAGGAAAAAAGCCACTGAGATAAGAGAATCCAAAACTGCAGCTCCAAGTCCACCCTGGAGGATCCACATCCCAACCCTACCCATGGCTGCAGTGGGTTTTCCCAGCACACAAGTCAGTGACAAAAACACCACAAAGGACAGCAGAGGCAGCAGTGATAAGGCAGGAGAGGTGACCACTGTCTTCCTTCGCTTAAGGCTGCAGAAGGGCAGAGAGGATTTAATGTTTTTCTGGGACCATAACGCCCAGAATTTCCCATTCATTTCAGTAATGACAGTCCTCACAGAGCCCTCATGGAACAGACAGCTCAAATGTGACAGCCAAGTGGCCATGAGATAGGACCTACTCCAGTCCCCTAAAAAGGTGGCAGTGTCAGGAATATTAGAGGAATCCTGGATATTCACGGGACACGGGCAGAGCCCAGAGGACAGTGTAGGTAAAAGTAAATGGTGAGCAAGGAAGAGGCCAGCAGACAACACAAGCTTAGTACAGCATGGGCTGTGCGCTGGCTTGACAACATGGGTGAAGGGACTGTCCTTTGTGCAGATCTTCCAGCTGAGCTTCTCCCTAAGCATTATACAGATAAAAGGCAACAGCCAAGCCCGGCCTCTGAATTAGAGCACTGTAACTGCTGGGGTGGTAGGGCTGTGTTTTTCCAAGCAGTCACACATCTCTCTTCCCAGCCCAGCCTCCCACATCTGCTGTATGACAAAGGGATCTGCTGGAGAGGAGGGACTGCTGTCCCTCGAGGGGCTTACCGATCCTGAATCAGCTTCAGTTTTAGATGCATCAGCTCCAGCTGCTGCTTCTGATCCAGCTGCTTCAGCTCCTGCATGGGCTGCTTCTGCAGGCTGCAATACAAAACCCACCCAGGTGGAAAGTTATGCTCATTACAGATACATGTGTGTGCCGAAAGTGCAGTTCAGTCTGTCCAAGTGCTCTGTGCTGTTAACTGCTGCCATCTGCTGACGAATAGGTGGGGTACCTCAGGGTCTTGCTACGTTTGTGTCTCACTCCCTCCCTGCAACCCAGTGAAATTACAGTAAAGCCTCCATTCCCTCACTCCAGCCACGCAGCAGGCAATTCTCCAGAGGAAATCAATGCAACATAAAAAAAAAATCCTGTGCACCTCTTTCTTTTCATTATCTAAATCACAGACCTACTTTAGACATGCACAGTATCTGTGATTATGCACGGATTGCCTACCTGTGTGTGAATACCTGTCTGTTTGCATACCAAGGGACAAGGGTCTCCCAATAGTTTGCTCCCAAGGATCAACAATTATGGAATATTTAAGCCTTTGCATATTCCCAGAAACAGAAGAGTGTGGTCATGTATCCAGATATGGAACTGGACTCAGCATCTACATGACACTAGCACTGAATGAAGCTGAACTGAAAACTGCAAACGTGCACACAAATTCTATTTTGGACAGTCCCTTGGGAGACTGGCCAGGCAGCGTTTGGGAAGACTCCTGACAAGAATCTCAGGGGTTTGATTTGCAGCGCTAATGTCTTCATGGCCAGTCTATACCCGTTTGTTCTCTGTACTAGATAGCACATGCACCTCTGCAGAATCTAACCAGGTATCCACTCTATACTTGCACAATAGAGACTGCTATACAGATATTTCCCATTTTTAATACAGGTGAATAAGCCAGCTTTAACATGCCTCCATGCCTCATACATTCAGTAAACACAAGTGCCCCTGAATACAACCACATTCAAAACAAGGCATTGTCCAGACCTCTTAACATTGCAATTCTCGTAGTCCCAACCCTACAAAAGCCCTGTGTAAATCAACCAGCCATGGTAACCCTCAACTCTGCACCCATCTGGCTACTAGCCATGCACTGGCACAATACTCCAAGCAGTTTTCTAATAACAGCAGCAATAACAAAGAAATAAATCCTTGATTTAACAAAGAGCCATTACTTTACCTTCAGCTGCTCCAATGCTGCCATTTAACACATGCTTTCCTCTCCTATGGCACCCTTTCTCCCATCACCATGTCCACAGGCCTACGTTGCCAAAGGATATCATAAAACAGCAGAGCTGTTCCCAACCTGCAGAGGATTCCCACAGCAGCTTTGGCAGTGCTAAGGTAAATGTATGCATATGAAATGCTACAAAGGCTTCTCCCATTTAATTAGATTCACTCCCAGGTTGCTTTTTATTTGAATTCAGTGAAACTGGAACTGGGACATATGCCAACCCAACTCTATCGGGCCAAGCAAGGGTTTTATGTGGATAAGTTAAAAGGAGCTCAACGTGAGCTCCTTTTTTAAAGGCAGCTAATTTGCAAGAACAGTATTTAATAACCAGAGAAACTGAATCTAAATTAATCCTCTGGATTTCAACAAAGGGCATTCTCATGTCAGCTACCTATTTTTCTATTTTATGTACCTATGGAAAACCCAAGGCAAAGAAAAGCATTTACAGTCATGGAAAGATACTACAGGGAGTAGAGGAAGAATTGCTCACTGCTGTTGCCCAGTTTGAAAGCTTTGCTTATTCCAACAGCAGCATCATACACACCAAATGCAAGTTTCCTGATCTGCAGAAGAAAGTTCTGCTGCATCAAATTTCCTACACTGTTAAACCCATGTTAAACCCATGGCACATGGGACTATGTAACCACTCAACAAGTCTCCTCTGATCAACACCTAAGAATAATGTTAGAGCAAAAACACTTCAGAAGACTTGAAGAGCAAGGGGAGGATTCGCCAGCTACTGTGAGTTCTGCTCTTTAGCCTTGTATGGTATACCAAGGTGAGAAATGGCATGGTGAGAACATCTTGTCTAATAGCACTCCCTGGTTGATTAAATTGTCCTTTAGGTGAAATCAGTTTCCAGGAGGGGAGAAATGGCCCAAAGTATTTTTTACACCCCAGACTGTATGTACAGCTCATATACAGTCATACCTCACCCCTGCTCATCCACTTGAAAGGCACAAGATCTCTTCTTGTGAAACTACAAACTTCTTTTCTTTCTTGCCAAGACAGACTGACAATGCACATACAAGGGGATGACAGATGTTTAGCACTAATGGCTGATAAAACACACAGGGGAAATGTATTTCTCGACATGATCCAAGCCCGTGTGAAGGAGAACACTGGCCACAGTGAGTCCTTGGGCCAAGCTCTCATCAAGAGTTAAGCTGTGTCCCCCCAAGTACTGAATCTAGGTGGTGATGTGGCCCTTGAGAATGGAAAGGTTGACAGGACTCCCCAGCATAAGCCAAGGACATGTCCTTACATCTACACCATGGGATACAGTCAGCTCAAGCAGCAGGCTGGAGTACTCAGACCAAGCATCTTCTGTCTACACTGCTGGCTGTTGTCCAAGGGGGCTCAAAAGTAGTTGTGCTTGAAATATCCCCTAGTGGGCTAATCTGCAGCAGCCTGAGGTTGAGGCAGATGACGGGTAAACCTTGGGCTGAGCTATGTCACGTCAGCCTTTCTGGCAACAATGGTCAATGAACAGCAAACACCACAGGTAATTCCAAACATGTATGTATAGCCAGTGGCACAGGCAGTAAGGACGAGGGGCAGCTGCAACATTTGGCATCACAGGAAAGACCAACAGGATGTACAGAGTTTAGAAAACAGCAGGGAGTGGAGGGTGAGGATGATGCCAGAGTGGAATTAAGTTTGAGAAGAATGTCACAGCATCATGCTGAAGGAAAAATGAGTTAGCAGGGAAAGGCAACATGGTTGTGCGCTGGTGGAGATATAAGTTTTGGAGTGCCAGACGTGACTTGCAAACCTGTGTCTGCCCCTGGGGCTTCACAGAAAGTGAAAAAGTGGGTTCAGCAGCACATGGAACAACCTTGGTTTGGGGAGTGCAGAAATGAAAAGCAGACAGGGAAAAGAGACAGGTATGCACATAGAGATGGAACTGGTACATGCACAGTACATGATGAGAGATGAAAGCCATATGAAGTTCTTACCTCCCATAAATCCCAAGGTAAAGACTAAGCATGTCGAAGAGCAACAAAAATAAGAGACGTTTATACATGATAATTTCAGTGAGTACAAACATTACAGATGCTGATCAGACTGAAGCAGACATACACATTCAACAGCACTTCTCTCTGCTTATTTTTTTAGTACCTGAATTCATACTCTCCTCCCTACTGCATATTCAAATTTAAGTACCAAGGCATTTGAGTGATGGTTTTTTGTACCTCTGGTATGGAGACAGCCAAGCCACTTTCAGTTAGCAGTGGCAGACCACAAAGCCAGAAAAGAACTCAGGAGTTTCTGGTCCATCAGGGTTAAATACGCTCCCCAGGTATCCACACCCAAGAGAGTTATTATGATTTCAGAACAAAACTTCAGCTGGTGTCTTTGGATCAGTAGTGAAATATCTTAACCTCTTTGCCATAGTGCCTACCCTTATAGGAAATAAATTTGACTGCTTTGAAAACTAGGTGGTTTTTGCTAGGCTTTACACTGTGGATACCATTAGAAAGTATTCATTTCAGACTCTTTCTTCTAATTCTTTCTGAAGCTAATAATAAATACATTTGAACACCAAATATGCTATTGCTGAGCAGTTCTGAAAAATCCACTCAGTGCAACGTTTGTTGCTTGCTGGAAGGGTAACAAATCATTCCATTTTAAGTCAAACTTGTAGCCTACACCAGTATACCAAATTATCCAAGTTATAACTGGTGATTGAGAAAAAAAAATGCCAGTAAGTAAACAAATAACTTATCCTGGCATGCAGCTTATTCTGTCAGGCAAGCAGACACAAAATGCCAATCTGCCCACTTAAAGATCCACAAAGTGGTAGCTCGCCATATTGGTGTGCATCAAACTGTGACAATAACTAGTATTTTGCAGATACAGTATTTTGTTTTAGAAGACTCAAACATCTAATGTTTGATCTCCTAATAAGAGAGGTCTTATCACTGCAAAAATCTGTGTCATACAGCCCTACTTGGCATGATGAAACTGGAGAAATACTACAAACATCCCAATTATGTTTATTACAAATTTTAATGGCAACCACAGACAGAAAAATAACCATTTCATACAGATGAAATGGGAAGTCTCTGTGAGGCCAACAGCCAAACACAGGATGCACTTCAAAGCCTCCAGCCATTTAGACATAAATTGATACGTAGTCCACCTGCCACTGACAGTGGACACGACCAGGTCCAGGCCAGACCAGATTTAGACATGTTCCTTTTCGATCCTGCACTGTGCAACACTGCACTCAGGGATGAAGCTAGTCCTTAACTACGAAGAGAGGCTACATTATACCCAGAAAAAGAAGGGCTTCATATCACTTGAATATATGTCTATAGATTTATTCACCTTAAGTGACTGCAGATTATCAGAGTGTCCTGTTTGTTATTAAAAATCCCTTTGAGAGGGATGTATAACAGGAGCACAGAACTGAGGCCGAATTCCCATCCACAGAGTAATAGTTTAAATCCACATAGCATACTGAGGATGCTCACCTAAGGAGGGACATACATTAAGCTGAACAAGTTGTGAATCAGTAGATCGTCAAAGCAAAACACAAGCATCCCACAAACACCTCATGCCATACTGTGGCCAGGCTAATAGTCACCTGATTCCCACTGGACTTACACATCCAGCAGAGAAGACCAAGGTGCTCATCTGCAAGGCACAGGTCTGGCACCCAGCTCAGGTCCACATCATCATTCACATGGGTGCAGGTGATGCCATACTTGGCAACAAGTCAGTTATGAAGGAAGAAGGAATGGCGATAAGAACCAACCTGGGAGGCAGGTGTGGGGGTCTTCCCTACAGTGGCATCTGGTTTAATGGGATCAAAATCCAGATCCAACAGGCTTGCTCCCTCCTGGAAGGGCCCAGGGGCATCAAACTTGGCAGCAGTGAGGAAGAAAAGCAGTATGAGCATTAGACACACACACGCACGGTAGAGGGAGGGTATGTGACAGCCAGGAGCTAAGGCTGCAAGCGCAGAAGACATGGTGGCGATGCAAATACCTGATGCGACTCCTGACTGCGTGGTGCCTCTAATCACAGGCAGTTTGCATGGGTGGCACTGTAAACCAAACCTGAGACTGTTCCACTGGACTTATTCATCTTCCCACCTGGCCAAATGAGCTGATGTGGTGTAAGAACCCAGCCTGCTGTGGTCAAAAGGATCACTGCCACTGATGCCTCAGAATGGCTTATCTTCTATCTATGTCTATTCCTCATAGTTCATGCCTTTGTACGGAAGGCCCAGTACAGACTCCCTCAGCCACATACAGAAGAATGGCCATCCAAACAACTTATCTCGGGAACATGGGTCCAGGCAGAAAAGCACTCAAGCTTCTGGAAGGCATGTCCAAGAGACCTCAGATTTAACTCACAAAGGTCTTCATTGCCTCCTGCGTTCTGAGGCAGAAACACAGAATATGGCAGCTCACCTTAGCTAATGGACTTGAATCATTCCCCAGTCCAAAATGTTTTCCAATTCTGGACATCCCAGAAACATGCACACACAAGCCTTCTAACAAAGCATACATTTGAGAAGCTTTGCTACTCTCTTCAAAGTCAGCACAATTTGACTCCCTTTGACTGACAAACACTCTAGCTAAAGACAATGATGGCATATTCACTGATTAACATGAATAAAACAGCCACTACAAAGGATATGAATTATTAGTATGCAAAATTGAACTATCACTTTTGGGTTTTAGATTTAACCTAACCACTACAAGACGCTCCTTTCTGCTCAGCTTCAGAGGAAGCTGCTCTCTCCAGGACATGCAGGAAGATTTGCCCCTGTTTCCTCTGACCTCCCAGCTCACTGGCCCTACTGCTTCAGCAGCCTTTCCAACAACACACAAAGCTTGGCAGGTTAATATCCACAGTTACATCGTAGCCCCACAATTGAAAGACTCCTGCAAAGTAGCAAGAGACACCATTTCAGATGCAGTCCTTTGAATAAAACCCACACCACCATCATTTTGACCTCCTCTCGTTTCACGTTACTCCAATTCTGTTCCAGATTTTTCTCTCACTTATTAACATCTTTTTTTGAGATTCACAGAGAACAAGGAACCAACCTCTCACACTTCGCAATAATAAACCCCAACCAGCATGCAAAAAGCAACTGGTATTCTACTATGCTCCTCCAGCACATCTAGGCCACCCATCAGAGAGGCTCCAACCCCAATCTTTAGTATTATTTGGTAGTGAAACCCAAAGGTTCCAGTCATGGAATAATCTTACCTGCCACTCAAGACTTTCATGCGAGGGCTTGCACCCCTTGCCTCTACCCAGATCTCCCACAAACCAGCTCACTGGAGCTAAGACATCTTACAGGAATGGCCCCAGGCAACACACTGAACACCAGGAGCTGTTGGGTGCTTCAGTGAAGATCGTTCTGGCAACCAGAGTCCTTCCTCAGAACTCACATCTGATTGAAAGTCACAGCAGATCCCATCCTGGGTCAGAGAACTGATCAGGTGCAGAACACAATGTCTGCCTAAGGCCTGGCATTCACATGGAAATACATGATACAAACCATGGGGCAGACAGAGCCACCCATTATGATACAGGAGAAGGAAGCAGAGAAAATGATAGAGTTGCTCAGCTGCCTGTGGTCTCCGCCTTCCAAGACTCCTGTCAAATCATCTCTCTGCTCTGCAAGATTTATCTATTGCAATGCAAAATCTGACATGGACATCCTTCCTTCCCTCCCCACTCCACCTCTGCTCCTCAGCAGCTGAGTGGAAGGTGGCAAACCAGAGGCAATGGAGCAGCATGATGCAAGGAAAAGGTATGGAATGAGTCACAGATGAGCACTGATAGAGACATTACTTGTGCTTTAACAAGCATTTAGGGGAAAAAAGTATATATACATATATATGTGTGTGTGTATATATACACACACACATATATATATATAGCAAAAAAAAAAAAAAAAAGTATATGCAGGTATCTCATGGTACAACCAGAAATCTGGTCAGGCTTCTACATACATAAGGACTGCCATTCTCCTAGATCTAACACAAAATTCCCCACCTGGGCATCCTCTCTTGCAGTGATGTAAATCAAAAGAAAAGTGAAGAGAAAAATACATAATTTGAAGCAGACACAGTCCTGCCCATGTAAACTGGAGGCACCTATTCTCTGCCAAGAGAACTTCATGCAATTCCTGTTGGCCTTTCTTGTGCAGGTGTGGGCTTTAAACCACAAAGCCTGTGTGTGAACGCACAGAGTGCATAAAATTGCCTTCTCCCAGAACAGGCACAGGTCAGCACTTGGGGATGTACAAGAGCAGAAAACACATGCTTCATCCACACCCTGGACCAGCGGGCCTGGAGTGAGCACACCATGGGCTGTGAGGGGAGCCGTAACTCATGTGCATTGCTGCTGAGCAAATGCAGCCATTACTTTGTGGCATCTTCACCAGTTGCATTTCTTCTGTTTCTGCCATGAATGACAGCCCTCAAAGGGTTAGTCAAAGCTGCCTTCTAGCCACCCTTCTAAGATAGCCTCCTATCTAACCCTTTGCCTTCTGAGGTCCAATGCTGAGCTTGCTTTTCTCCTTCACCTGACCAGATTTCATGGCTTGACACCTCTAGAGAGAAGAAAAGTCAGAAGGAAAAGTTCAGAGGCAGACAAATATAAGGCAGGGCATAGCAGCTAACCTGCGAAGGGGTGGTCACACTTATCTCAGGGACAAAATTGTCATCAAACAGACTGATGATGTTTTCCTGCTTGATCTCCTTGGAGGGGGTGACTTTTGGAGGCGGAGGCACCGGAGGCCCTTTCCTCAACTGCATGCAAGTGAGCACACGGCCACAGCACAGACGGCGACACCCAAAAAAACCAGAGACAGGAACCAGGTTAGCCACAAAAACTGAAGGTAGGGGAAATCACAGTCACAGGAACAGAGCAGGGTCCAGTCAACTCCATCTGAAGAGAGAGCAAGGGAAGGTGAAGGGCTGAATTGAAACAAACCAAAAAAAAAAAAAAAATTAAAAACCACACACGCCTCCAGAGAAGGTTTGGCATCATTAGTTACACTTCAGCCGTGGGCAAGGTTCCCTCTGCAGAGGAGAAGCGTAACACAATTAATATGCATTGACAGGACATGCATACATAATTAAAGCATGTGCAACCTTCAAAAGAACCACTGGGAAGGAAGCATATCAATTACTGAGAACACAATTCAATAGACCAAGGCAGCACTGCCTCCCTTTGCCATACTTACCACACCTAAGGGAATGTGAGATAAGACTCAATTTGTCCTATTATGGGCAGGTGACCATGAGGACAAACTCTGATCTGCTCCATACTGGTTCCCTGGTGCACTCACTGGTTATCAGTGTACAATGAGAAAGGTCTGAAGGAGCTCTTGATGGTGTCCTACCACTTCTCAGCTTCAGGCAAGAACAATTCAAACTCCTGAGAAGCCACGACTGCTGTGGGCCCACCTCTGCTCTCAGTTTCACCAATGAGCATTGACACTAATGAAGTCTTGTTTCCCAAATGGATATGCCAGAGAACACATAACAAAGTCTGACCCTGTAACTCTAACCCATTCTAATATCCACAATCATGTTAAAAGATTCAGCCTGACACTGCATCCACAACCCCATGGGAAGCTGTGGCAGACCCCCCGACAGATCAACCCATGCACATCCTTCTCACGTTTTCCTGTACCCAAGGCTCAGGAATCATTTCTAGATGAAATCAAACCTTGAGGAGCTGCAGCTGTGCTGGAACAAAGTGGTCATACACATTCCCAGTACCACAGTAATGCTGAGCAATGACAGTGCTTTCCGTTTACTATGATATTTTACAGTTACTTGATCTTCTCATCATACCTAGGATCCCAAGACAGCAAGACTCAGAGACCTGACAACGAGCACCCAGTATATCAGTGTCAGGTCCAGATCTGAAACACAGCAGTTCCCGACTCCTCGTCCTGTGTTCACACTCCTCCAGTGTGCAGCTGAGCTCTACAAGGCATTTATTCAGATTGCTAAAGATATGCCCAGTTTTCTACTGGGTTAACCTACTTTAGAGAGTGTGAGTATGCAAACACACATTTTCCACTGAGTAGCTGGCTAGAGGAAATGAAAATAGAGTGTTCACTTCTATTTTTTACTGTTTGCAGAAGGTGGTGTGCCCATATTCCCTGAGAACAATGCCTTCCTGAAAATTCCCTGCTTGCCAGTTGCACAAATTTCAGGGAAAAGCTATTCTCAGAACAAAGCCATCACCTGCAGAAATGGGAGGCTCCAATTACAAACTCTGAAGCCAAAAATATCTAAACTCTTCAGCTATTTATTTCTCTAAAATAGTCAGTCTCCTCCCTTCTAGTGCATTAGTGTCTCAGAGACCATCACTTCCACAGTGTCCAGTATAACCTCCAACAGCAATCTAAAGTCACATTTCAAAGACAACAGGGTTGCATATTCATGTTGGGTTATACCTGGAAATTCATCAAACATGAACAACTTTGCTGCCTAGAATAAAACAAACTCTCTAAAACTTTTCTGCTGACTTGGATCCCACAGAGCTTTACCTGTCTAAGTTCAACCTAATTACACTGATTTCAAAAGTGTCATTACAGTGTTTCAGCGGTGTAACTGAGAGCAGAAGTCTGACCTTTGAAATTTAACAGACAACTGAAGTTCTATGTCACCATCTAATTACTCAGTGCAGAGAGCTGATTGCAGTCGCTTCTTTCAAAAGAAAGAAATAAGCTGGTTTTGAGAATTAAAAGATGTAAAAGAGCTTTATTTTTTAGCATGACAAACAGTTCAAAATTTAGTTAGTATTTATTTGGTCTCTCCTGTTTCACTGTCTTTCTCTCCACAGCCTTTGCTTACAGTTTCCATTAGTATTTCAGACAGGAAGAGGCTAGAGAACTGGACTTGCTTGTTGCTTTTTGCTCCATCCTCCCCCAGAAGACAAGGCCCTCAGCATCCCTAGGAGGATCCTAGAACAAATCACCTACCCACACATCAAAGTAATTACACCTGTGAAGCTTTCACTATGAAAGTTGAGCACTGTTGAGAGAGCAGACACTTTTGTTTTCCAGCAGGCTGTCAAGCTGACACACAGTTTCTAGACTTTATCCCTACAGGTGTCAGGCTTGGCTCCAAGTATGAAACCCCCGTCCTTGTCTTCCCTCCCTCTGGAGCCAGCTCCATCTCTTAGCACCTAGTACAAATACAGAGCGGAGCTCTTGCTCTTCACTGTAGTGAGGCCCAGAATGCATTAAATATAGATTGGAACAAGCTGCCAGGTGGCGGCAGCATTGGCTGCAAGCACAGTTTCAGTCTCGCCTGCAGCCCAATCTGAGGTTCCAGCCAGGGAATATTCCAGCTGGAATATTCTGCTGGATCAACAAGGGGTGCCTCCAGCCCCATTCCTGTGGGCAGGAAGGCAGCAAGTGAATGAGCAAGCACTTGCAGCCTGGCAAAAACAAGGCTGATGTGTGCTGTTTAAAGGAAAGGGAAGAAGCCAAACTCAGCAAGACAAGTCCACAGGCAGGGTGAGTGAAATCTAACAGCTCAATAAATCTGTACAATTACTTGTTCCAAGTTTAAACCAAGTTATAGCAACCTCTGAAAAAACAGGATGGCAATTCTAGAGAGATATGAACTATCCTCTCTGCCCCATACACATACCCTACTCCAAGGTCCTAGCCTAGGTGCTGGCAAAGCTGCTCTAGGCTGTGCAACACTGAGTGGTGCAGAGACCCTGGAGAACTCTTGAAAAGACGCTGGCAGGTATCCACACATCTCACAGGGCTGGAAGAGACCCTTTCGCTGATGTGCAATTGTCCCTTTCTGTCCCTAGACAAACCTGGAAATCAAAAATGCAGTGGAGGGAAAAATATTCTGAAAGGCTATCCAAAACCAGGAGACAGCCTACACCACAGGCCTGGATTTGAAATGACACTGCTACATGTGACAAGGAAGTTCTGGGTTGCATCCATCTCTTTTTAGAAGTGATAGGTGTTCTCTTACCAGTTTGGCCAGAACCCCTCTAAGCTTTAATTCTTCCCAGAAGACTCCTCCCTGGTGTCCCACTTACTGAAATACAAGGATTGGTACCAGCCATAAATTTGGCCTAATTACTAGTTTTCCCTATTAAGCTTTTCTGCCACTCAGCAATGGAGGGATGAGAAGAGGAAGTAAACGTTTTGTTTTCCTTAAATCCCAAAGTAAAACATATTATTTGATCTGCTGAGAAGCAGGAGCTACATCTACTATTTTAAACATGCTGCTGACTGTCTCATGTAAGGAAAGGAATAACAAAGGCCATATGGAAGGTATCAGACTCCATATAATGGACAGTCTTCTTCCTGGTACCCATCTAGTTTCTTCATAGCATAAGAATATAACGCCTTTATTTTAAGCATCATATTTTATCTTGCAATTAAAGTAAAACATTATGTAAATGTACAGACGTTCTCCTTATTGATATTAAACTTCTTCATTAAACCTTCCTCAGTGATGGAAGTTCTTGGGAAGAAACCAGACCATTGGATTCCACAGGTTAATTCAAATGTAAAGAACAAAGTTCCTCGCCTAGCTACAACTCCATCATCCCTGGATCTCCTTGGCCATCCTACTGGACAGTAAAACATATTACTGGCCTTCCCCTGTAGAGGCATTCAGAGACAGCTTAGTTCTTCCCTATATGATATAGAGAGGACCAATGAGCAACTTGCATTCTCAGGAACCAGTGGAGGAAAACAACTGTCATGTCATATTCTCTGTGCTCAGTAGCAGGAAGAGGTCCAAAAAAAGAAACTCATGGATTTCTTTGATTCATGGACATGGTGCCATCAACGGTCATACTGCAAAGACATGGTCAATGTCATGGGGACGCTACCTGAGATGGTGACTTTGGGATGCTTGCCCCAGGTGCTTCCAAAGTAGATGGTTCCAGCTCATGGTTGACAGTCTTGGTCTCAGGGCTGGTGATGGGAGATCCATCTGGTGGAGGCGAGGGGCTTTTATTTGCTTTCGCTGGGGTGCTGTCACTAAAGGAAGGGGAGAAAGAAAGAGAGAGAGGGGGAAGAGAGAAAGAAAAAGAAGTCTGAGCTAGGCCTAGGAGGAGTTATGCTAAGCAGCACAGATCAGTGGCCTCCATTATCTCTTTGCTTCACTGCCCAGACGTGATAAAGACATGTGAAGCCTCTACAAGCTTCTAAGAAGCATCTTTGCTGAGTCACTTGCAGTGAGCATTACTGTGTAGCAGGCTATTAAACTCCTACTGCATTGATATACTTCACCTTAGATCCAGAAAAACAAAAAAACAAAAAAACAAAAAAACAGAACAAAAAAAAAACACCAACCAGACATCCTTAATTCTGCTAGATTTTAATTTAAGTGACCAACATTAAGTCACATTTAGTTTTCAGTTCTACAAATACGAATTTTTCTGTGTGGTGATGTACTGATACCTGCATGTGTTATGACTAATAAATTCACAACACCTGAACTAAGGCTGTAATCGCAGAATATCATATTCCTCTGTGTGGTACAATCAGTTAGGCTGGGAGAAGGGCAAAGTAGCCAGAGGTTTCACAGATCATTCCAGACCTCATTCCAGACCACAAAGAAACAGTGAGATTCCAGCTACTAATAAAGATTTCTCTATTATGGAAACACTCCCCAGCCTTGTTTTCAATGATAAACTCCTTCTGCCCTTGCCTTTCAAGTTGGTCCTCATTCCAGGACTGTTGCTGACACACAGTCAAGAGGGATTCTTCTGGCAATTAAGATGCAAGGAGCATATGCCAATGGCATTTACTGGTTCATAACTTGGCCAGATTTGGACAGATTTTTCAAAGGAATGGCAAGAGGCACACGCCTTTCCCCAAAGGCATGCCCTGGCCAAGTGTTAAGTCTGTGCTTCAAAGTACAGAACCATGAAAGAAATAGGAAAAAATTTGGTTACTGGAGAATTTCAAGTGGGATAAAGGTAAAACCATTCTCCCAGCCTAAATCTCCGAACAGCTGAATCATGTTGGCTGAAACTCAGCTCCCCAAAAAGTAACTAATCAATTATCTCAAGTCATGCACAAGCACAGACACTGGTAGGGGATATTTTAGCACAAGTGGTTACAGATTGGCAAAACTATACACAGTTAAAAACAAAATATTGCAAAAGGGCTGTGCAACCTCATCTACAGGGAGTGATGTTTGCCTCCACTTATAAAGTTACAGTTCTTGCGAAGTTAGAGGCCTTGGGAGAAGGCTAAAAGGAATAGATCCTTTCCTACAACTTGGGACAATAAATCCTGGTGCAGAGCCAGGACCAGAGCACTGTGGACCTCATTCAGCTGGGACATCAAGTAGTTTATTTCTTTGCTCTGTCTCAAGAGAGCGTGGAGCTCTGGACACATACATCCACTCACACTGGGGTACCCGAGGTGTGGTGGTCACAGATAACATGCGTGATGGCTTCATTCCTAAGTACTCACGAGTAGGGGGACAGAAAGAGGAGAAAGGTACAGCAAGGCATTTCAACAAACCTCCCCTTCCAAGCAAGCACCTCCCCCTGCTCAGCATTCCAGCTTTCAAGCTCCCCACCCCATTCCCTCTTCATTCATTTCACTCTCACCCATTCCCCCCCAGCCATTTCCAAACCCCACACACACATTTCCCCACAAAGCGCTTGCTCTCAGGTCCACATGCAGGTCAGATGTTTCTGATGACACTGATGCCAGCAGCACACCAACACGATGCAACAAACCCAGTGAAGTTCTCTGCCAACAGCCCTCACCCAGGGGCACACACGCCAAGGGGAAAAAGGAAGAAAGGAAGAGGAAAAAGGCAAGAGGAGGAACTAAAGAACATGTATGCCAACCCTACAGCTCTTCAGTCTGACTGGATATGTCTACATTGTCCTTCTTCAGAGGTCCCCAAATATCACTTCAGTGCCTTGGGTTGTAGGAAGGATTCTGCAGCATTGCCATGGGTGTGCTACAGATTAAAAGAAGTAGTGGTCGGAGGGTGAAAGTAAGGAAGTCCTGCTCTAAATGGGAGTCACCAGGGAACAGCAGGCTCCACACAACTCATTCACAGCATGGAAACCCAGAAATTATTTCAGGAGAAGCACATCTTACTACCATTCCCATGGCAAGACTCTTCTGGCATCATCTGAGGCTCCACCTACGACCTTGTTGAGTCCAACCCCACTGAAGACCCAGGCCTGAACCTCAGTAACCACCTCTGGGATCTAGAGCAGGTCCTACAACACCACCTTATCCCAATGAGGGCTGCTGCAGAACAATGAGAATGGTAGAGATGGATCATCCAAGACTCCCTGTGATCAGTGCCAGGAGGTGTCTCAAGAAAGCTGGGAGTGCATGTACAAGGACTCAAATATGGGGGAGAAAAATCAAGGCCTTAAAGCTAGGAAAACGCAGGGAGGAACGAGGCAAGATTTTGCTTACAAAGATGTAAAGAAAATGCCTCCAGGTACCAGTGTCAGGGAGAAAATACATTACTTTCCCTAGAGCTGAAAGCACTATGGGGAAGATGGGGGACACAGTGACCCACAGCTGGACTGGCAGGACTTCTCAAATGCCCAGACTACAATTGGGGTATTGGGAGTACTGGCTAACAGCTGGCCCAACAAAACAGTTGACTTCTCCTAGGGACCTGAAGAGGCCATTTCTCCTGGTAAGAAAGGAGGTTAGGCTTATTTTCTAAAGGCCATGAAACAGCTTTTCAGTGCCTTGTTTCTGGTGCCTGCCAGAGACTTGATTTGGAGATATGTTGGTAAAAGGCTCCCATATGAGATGCAGCCCCACTTCTTCTCATCCTGCAAGGGCTGAGAGGGCCCCACACTAAAGCCCTCATAAAGTCACTGCTATTTACAGCTTGTTTGATGTGTTGGCTGATCCCCCTAGGAAAATGCCAGGGCTAATTTTGGCTGAGCCTTTTCCAGCCCCCCAAAGCAGCACCTTCATTCCTGCGCTTGCTGTTTTGCACGCATTTAGCCAGGGCAACCAGCATCGAGTGAGCCAGTCACCAGCATCCTCTGGCTTTTATGGGTCCCCAGGGAGCACACAAGGAGCAAAGTCCTGTCTCCAAAGTGACTGCTTGCTCCGGGAAGCACAGGGAAAAGCAAGAATGTGGGGACTGTGCCCACTGACCAAACATGAGTACCACAGTAAAAGCAAGTCAAAACAACAAGGTCATTGATCTCTTTTTTTTTTTTCCTTCCCATAAGCAGTTGGGAAGCAATGTTAAATCCAGGAATATCAGGCAGGGAAGGGGGTGTCACCTTTCTTCTGCAAATAGAGAGCTGGGAGCAGGGTCTGATGCAGTTACTGCAGCTGAAGAAAAAGGCAAAATCCCCCAGCTTGTTTTAGTACTGCTGAGCTCCCAGACTCCTCATGGGGTTGCCTCATCTGTTCTGGAAAAACTAAGTAACACCTGCGGATGGGGATCCTGTGCGCTTGTAACGATCCTGCGTGAGGGGATGAAACCTACTTTCCAACACAGTAAAAACAGACCAGTCACCTCCTGCCAAGTTCTCAAAGAGAAAAAAAGGTTGGCATCTGAGCTAAGGCTCTAAGAGGACCTCTTAACCAAAAGCAATTTTTTTTAGGACCCCATGTGTACCAACACAAAGACAAAAATTAGAGGAAGTTTCCATGCCATTATGCAGCACTTTGCTCCAGAGCATGTTCTTATCAAAGTCTTTGACCTTGGCTATGGTAACTTGAGGCATTGTAGCAATCCATTTGATGCCATCACTGTCTTGAAAGGCAAGCTGCTGACATTAGTCTTTATACAAGATAACAGGCTTCCATTTTCTTCAGCCCTGCACAACATTTTAACTAGATGAAGCCAGACAGGGAGGACCCTCAAGAACAGAGCAAGTAAGGAGCAAAGCTGCAAGTGTCCTTCTCCCACCTCATCATCCTCCCACTGCAACAGGCAGACAGAACAGGACTTTTGAGTGTGAAAGACCTGCCTCATGGTCCTTCCTGGCCAGGCAGGGAATGAAAATGCAGCATTTTAGACATGTTGAAAAGGGCAAGCCCCACTAGGTAAAACTGGAACTTGTTAATCACCAAAATTGTTCATATTTCCCATGGAAAACCCAGCAACGCACTTTTAGTCACACAAAAACAGGTCAACAGACAATGCCTGAGCTTCCAGTGATGCCTTCTTAGATAGGAAAAGCAGCAAGGATTCAAACCAGGCACACAAGCAGTTAATGGGATTATCCAGACACAGAGAGATCTCAGCAGGACCCAGCAGGCCATGAACACATCGTATCATGCAAAGGACCCCTCTCCCATCACAGGATTAACACGTGCCAGGCTGTTAAGAGTCCAGCAACAGCCCCTCCAGTTTTAGGAACTAAATCAAACACGTATTGAAATGCTGCTCTCCGTACCGGTACCTGCTCATCTTTTTCCTCAGCCTGGCGAACAGTTTATTTTTCTTTCTGTTGAGGACGGCATGTAAATCATTTCCGTTACAGGATGGCACAAACCAGGGAATAAAAGTTATGCTCCCAAATACCCATTCACTTGATGCCACAAAACTCACTGTAATCACGATGACAAGCTCTTCTCTCTCTCTCACACACACACAAACACACAGATGTACAGAAACACATACACGCTTCCCTTGGTTCGTAGAAAGCTATGGCTTGGTTTGGAAAGGATGGGAGAGGACTTTTTGTGCCTGTCAAAATTTGCATACATGTGAGCAAACTAGTGTTTTCCCTGCTTTTTGGAATATAGTGCCAGGGTGCACATGGATATGAAAAAAAAGAAAGGAAATTGTGTATACCGGTAGAGAACTGTAAATGTCCTTTTCAGGTAATCACAGTTCCTCACTCTCCCCCGTAAATATCAATTCACAGGAAACAAGTTCCCCATTCTCCTTTATTTACATGATCTGTGTGCAGTCTTATATGTGGAATCTAATCAGCAGCTTTCCTACTATGCCTGTTTCCAGTCTGTCTGATTATACTAGGAAAATGCTACAGATTTCCTAGGTCTAAATGTTCAAACTCTTTCAGAAACAAATCCCAAACGTATGTCAGAGGTTCCCAGAAATACATCAGCTTCTCTGTGCCACTGTGCTACATAGCCAGCACAGATTTGTCAGCCACAGTAATATTTTTGTAGGGCCTTGCATGAATGCCATAATGATGTACACGGATAATTGCCTCTCTTCTCACACCTCCTCTTTCATTTCCTGCAATTGTATCCACCTCCAATCCCCTTCCCAGTAGAGAAGGGCTAGGGAAGCATCTGCTCCTACTGCAGACCACAATGGGCAATCAGATCAGTGAGGGCTGTTTCCTCCTGCACACTCTAACTCTCGTCCTGTGCCACAATGATAGGCCAGATGTGGAGGACAGACAGAAGTGCCTCACAGCATTTCCTAGCCACTGCAAAACATATTCATGAACCTGGCAAACCTTTGCTCCATCCTCCCACAACACCCTGCTCCACTGTGTTCAGAGAGTCATACTGTGGCAGGTCTGGCACCTCAGCTGAGACACAGGGAGCAAGTGATGAAGCAGCAGCACTCAGACTGCTGCCTGCACAGAGACCTCTGTGTGTATGCTCCTTTTTGGTTTTTAAGGCCATGCGGCCTCCTAGCCAAAGAGCACAGAACTGCAGCTGAGATACTCATTATAACCCCAGATGAAGCTAGCGCTTTATGAGAGTGGGGATTATGAGGACAGGTAATTTATTCATTGCAAGCTCTTTCAGGCCAGAAACTTCATGACACAGCACAGCAAACATGTCTGGGCCTGGCTGTCACTACAGCCTGCAATCACTTCCTTGAAGAAGAAAGGAAGAAGGAGGAAGGAGCTCGACAAAGAAATGGCTACAGCCTTCATCTGTCCTGTTACCTCATCCGCTTCCGAGGGCTCAAGCTGCTTCTATCAGAGACAACACAGCACATGGCAGCAAGAGGATTCGCACCACAGCCCCCTCACAAGGCTTCAGTCTTGTTGGGTTCTGATGATCAACAGGCCCCACATCCTAACTTAGGAAGAAGGTATTTTCACAAGAAGCATTTCTATAAGCATCTTGGAAATTTGGTGTTAACAATCCAAAATTCAGGGACCAAATTTGGCTCAAATGTCCTCTTTCCTTAAAGCTGGCAAACACCACGTACATCGCTGCAACAAGACACACAAGTCGTGTGCATGACTGCAACAGGAGGTTAAACTGGGAGGAGCGACAAGGGAGCACAGAGGTCTCAACAGCTGATGTAGCCTTTCCGATTCGATGCACTCAGACCACAGCTTGCCCTTACTTCATGCTGACTTCACCTCCTCCCTCCATCAATACACCAACTGAGGATGTGGGCTGTGCTCCTGCTCGCCCGGCACGTGGGATTAGCGGCAGCTGGAAGCCAGAGCCTGACACAGTTTCATCACTCACACATTTGGATGGGAGCCAGACACAGCCTCATCCAGAGCCCGACCTCTCCCTCCCCTTCTCAGTGCTAGAGAATGTGCAGACTTGCACTTAACCAAACAGGACTGGACCCAGCTGAGGAAAGAAAACTAAAGACCTGGGGGACGGGACACTCACTCCTTGCATACGTGCAGATTGGAAATGGTCTGACATCAGGAGGCCTCATATTAATGAGGTTGCAACTACTTGAACAACACACATGGAGGAAACACATCCCAGCTGGGTACACAGGAGGGACACAAAGCTTCGGCAAACAGGTGGTTCCAAGTTTGGAGGGCCAAAGAGGAGACTGAGTGAAAAATGGGATCTTGGCGCTCAAGCTCACAAGCTGCAGGTACGTGGTGGAAGCTTTTGAGGGAAAGAACAGGATGGGTGCTGGGCAACTGGATCCAGAAGGAAGGGCTGCTTGGTTTTACACATTGGCACATGGAATCTGACTTTAAAAAGGCAGAGCTGAGAGTCAGTTGCCTAAATATCAGCACCCAGTGAAAGTTTGTGCCTCCAAATGCTAAGCTAGAAAGGTAAGAACTATTCCATTGTATCTCCTAGGCCCAAGTGCAATCATGGACATGCTCTAGAGAGTCTCAGGAGGGCACTGGCTGGCTATGTGCAGGTAGTCAAATCGTTCCCCAACAGACAACGTGGAGGTTTCAATACCCCTGGTAGAGACATCCCTATCCCTCCTCCCCTGCTGAGGCACAGACACTACCCCACAGTTACTGACCTGGGCTGTGCTTTCACGGGCAAGGCATTGCCTGAGTACTGCTTGTCTAGACCCAGCAGGACATCATGGAGGTTTTGATTCAACTGCAAAATACAAAAACAAAAGACAGAAAAAGAATGAGAAAAGAGCCCCCAGTGCCACAAGAGAGTTTGGGCTGGCCTGCAGCAGCTGACCAAACACAGGCTTGTGCTGGGACATGTGCACATAGTCAGCTATCCCGAGAGAGGACAGCCCTACATCTGTTTCCACTCCTCCATGGGTATGAAATGCTAGAGCACTCGAACTGTTGAAAAGCTGATGGTGTCCCATGAGACTGCTCTGTCTCCCCTACACATCAACCTCTTTGCTTCCCTATCACCTGTCCCCACTGCTATGCTGCCAGGTACCATTGCAGAAGCAGGCAGTGTTTACCTGAGGGTTTATGTGCTGGAACTGAAGCCTCTCTCTGGATTTGTAGCCAAAGCTGTTCCTCAGATCTGCTCATAAAATTTGGGACACATCCATGTGAACTGCAGAGCTAAAGTAAGCTAGACTTTCAGTCAACAGCAAGCACTGTCTTCACAGGCTGCCTGGGCCATCTAGGTTTGGGCAGGACCTGGATATCTTTGCGGCAATGCAATATCAGGGGTTAAACTCTCCCTGGCACCAAAGGCTGCAACAGTCACTCCAGAAACTCCTATTCTGAAACAGCTGTTTCACAAACAAGATGAGATGCCAGATTTATCACTGGGAGGAGAAAGGATCCAGCACAATCAGTGCTGGAGGCATTGTGCCGGCAACACCAGCAGTTAATTGGATGCTACAGCAGTAATAAGAAACAGATGGTTCTTATGGAATAAAGCAAAAAACATGTTCTCATACACAAGTCCTCAAGAAAGAAAAATCCTAGACATGATACAAGAGGAGAATTCCTGTCTAACAAGCATCTTTCCCATGTTTTGCTGACTGTAAGTTAAGAGCAACAAACTGATAATTATAACAATCCTCTCTACTACTAACAATCAGTTCATCCCTCAGTGGAGAAGTACAGGCTATTAACTGGAAAGGTCCCCATGAAATGTCAGCAGGGCTCAAAATTGATGCATTACACTGAGGCAGAGGGCCCCTGACTGCTGGGAATTGAAGGCCTATAATGTTGCTTGTTGCTTAGCGGCTGTCTTGTTGTCAAGATGACATTGGAAAGGGGAGGGAATGCAAGAGCTTTCCAGCTGCACTCTCAGTTGCTTGTCAAAATTAGTGCAACATTTACAGACAACGTGCAACTCTTAGCAGCAGCGTACAGACCTAAGGAATTACAAGACTTTGTGAGCTTTTAAGTGAATGAACAACAAAAACATACTCGTAAATGGAAGTGGCAATGGGGGGGCTTTCCCACAGACTGTTCCTGAGGTCTCTGCTGGGTGCAGGCACAGAGCACCAGGATCCAGGCTGCCACCACCAGGCTACAACATTGTTTGCTGCTGTGGCACCCAACTTGTGGCCAACTGGTAGTCCATGCAAGGCCCATGCGAAGCACTCAAATGCCTCAAATGTCACAGGGCAGGAAAGAAGCCAAAGCAGGAAGGTACTGCTGAGAAGTACCGTGAGGTATCAGTGAGGCCAGTCTCAGCTGACTTGCAGACCGGCAGATTCACTGCTGGCTTCATCCCCTCAGCCAGGTAGATGAGAGTTCACAACAGTTTGCTGCCAGGTAGCAGAGGGCGCAAACAGATAACAGGCTGAGAGTGCCCACGTTATAGGTTACAGATCCACAGTGTAGATGAACTAAAACAAGACAGCAAGAGGTTGGCCTGGAAGTGGCTTCCCTTCCCTCTGCAGCTCTGCAAATGAGCCCTGCCAAGTGCCACAAACTCCCCACTGCTGCATGGCCTTGTGGTCTCTTCCCTGTGCTCCATCCCTTTACATTAGTGTCTCAGACAGACTTTCCCCTAAGCAGCCCAGAAAAAACTAAGAGTTAACATTTTCATCTGACATAGGGCAAATGCTCTGTTTTCTCCAGCCATTTTTTTTCAGGGTTTTTTGTTTGTTTTGGGGTTTTTTTAGCAACAATGAGGAGAAGTTGTATTCATAGGATAAGCTGATCGTTGTCTTACCTTACTCATTTCTTTATGGAAGTTCTCTTCTAGGCCTGCTATACTCTGGAATGTGTTGACGTAGAAACCAACACGACTGCCAAATGAAAAATGAGACAGAATAACTTAATGGATACAATGCTCTCCCAAAAACTTTCAGTTCTGTCCCTTCTACTACCTCTCACTCACCATTCCCGTTCAAACTCAACTCTGTCAGGTCTGGTACATGCTGGAAGATAAGAGCGGCAGAGAAGCACAAAGCGGGTGATGGAGCAAAGGTCAGGCATGGGGCAAACATGAGGAGGAGGAGAAGGAGGCCAGGTGGGTTAGAATCTGAATTTGTGCTGGCTAAAGGGAGAAGGAGGTTGCAGGGCAGGGTGGGGAAGAAATTTAAAAAAAAAAAAGAAAAAAAAAAAAAAAAGGAGAGACAGTGGTAGGGTGACAGAAAGGAAAAAGATGGAGACTGTGATGCAGATGGAGTGGGGGGAAAGCTCAGAGAATTGGCAGAAGGACAGACATTAATTCACTCTGAAGTCCCTCAGCACCAGGGGAAGTGAAAAGGCATGAACCGTTTGCTTCAGGGGCAGAAGAGTAAGAAAGCACGGGATAGGCACAGAGAAAAACATGAAAACAGAAGGATCAGCTGGATAGCAGGAGCTTGTCAACAACCTGTGACACCTTTAAATCCCAGCAGCTGCCAGCCGCCCTCCTTCCTCTAGCCAGCCTGCCAGCTGCCAAAGGTGAGTGCTGCACCAGCACCCAGCTGAAGGAGCACAGGAGGGAGATGCTCTTTAAGGCCAGTGGCATCACCATTCTGCACATGGAACCACCCAGATGCCTGCATCCCTCCCAGCTCCTTCCTCCACCAGGCCTGCATGCTGCTGTGAGCAAAGAGCCCTGATCCAGCCTGAAAAGGGGAACGGGGGCAGACATCTGCACTTTGCTCTCCCACCCTGCTGCCGCCCACCCTCCATCCCCCACAGACCAGCATTGCCAACCCAGATGTGATCCCTGCATTTAAAAATAAGAAACTGGGACACTCCTAGGAGGATTTTGCCTACTTTCCACTGTGCTGTCCCCATGCATCAGCTTCTGCTGCCCTCCAGTTCATCCACCAAACTAGATGTTGCTCTGTTTCTTTCTCCTCCCTTTTCATCACCATAATCACGGGTATGACAAATCCATGGTTTCTCAAGTCTTCCTATTCCCCTATTTTCCTCTGCCCAGGCTATGTTTTGTTAAATAGAGCACAACAGACAGTTATAACTACTAGTTTCTCACTGGGTCCTGTGTCACATAGCCACGAGCACATAGAGGGGCAAGAGAAGGCAGCCACACCTTGTCTTTGTTCACCCAACCGCCCAAACCTGAAAGCAGCATTCAAAGCAGAGCAACCTGTCCTCTCAGCCTCTCTTTTTTGTTAAACCTGCTGCTTTAGTGGGTGCTCATTAGCTTGCATGCTGAGACACAGTGATCAAGGCATCCCCTCTTGGCTCTCTCCAATCCCAGTGACTGTAACATCTCATCTTCCCTCGGTCAGGTAGCTGACATACCCACTCAGGTGCAGATGCTCCTTCCAACCAGCTGACTCCACACCCAGAATCTTAGTGACCCTGTCTGCTGTCCATGGCAGAAGCTGGACCAGTGCCCAGGAAAGCTGGGCAGAGTTGGTGGGGCAAAGGGATTAATCAGATAAAGCATAGAAACAGTTTCTCATTGTGGTAAATTTGAGATTTTCATTAGGATCATGAAGCAAAGCACAGAAAGCCCAGGAGGAACCTGGCTGGGGAGAATCCTCAGATAGGCTCTGAGATGACCCAGAAAACAAGAGCAGACACGCAACCCAAGCTAAAGAGAACAGTGATACAAGAGCTTGGGTCTTCGCTTCATTCCAACCAGCCCTTGGGAAAACTTCCAGCACTCACCTATTCCATAGTGAAGGCAGCTCCTCCTGAAGATCAACATTCATCTCTTCAAACACCTTCTGAGCCTTTACTAACTCTTCTTCAGCCTTAACAGTAGAGAAGAAAGATTGTCAGCTCCAGTGCAGACAAGTACCCTGCAGGGCTGTGACAACTGTGACTCTTTCGACTTCCTTGGGAGACCAGGCAAAATTCTGGCATGGGGTAATCCTCATCCCAAATGAGTCCCCAGGAAGACCTGATGCCCCTTCAGGCTTTCTCGCAATTGATTTCCCTGTTTGGATATTCAGAAAGCAATTCAAACATCCACTAACGTGTTTTAAGTTCTATACGTTTCTCCGCCTTCAAAAACTGAATGGAGCTGGTCAGGCAGTTCAGCCTCCAACTTGGTACAGATGAAGATAATAGTGGCCCCCATCCCTTGCCAGGTCTCTGAAAGAGCTGAAATCCATTGTAAATGGCATTGAAGAAGAGTCCTCCCTCGTGGGGACTCTCTGTTCAAGTAATGTCATGCCAAAGCCCCAGCTCTTCTGAGGAAGGGAGGAGGTCTGCATGGCTGGCTGATCCAGCTCTCACAAAGCTGGCTGGAGAAGCAAGGAAGGGTATGCAAAGCATGAGTTGTGCCAGCAGGAGGCCAGGCTGGAGCGCTTGAGCAACAGATGTTGGTTTCAGTGGTCTCACATACGCTCATCGGTGAGGATCTAATACAAGAGCAATCCCTGGCTGGCTGTTGGCCCCCAACACCAAAGGAAATCTGCTTTGTACAGGACCTCTTTCTCCTGGTTGAGAGTTTAAATTTGATCTGTTCATTTGACCTAGACACTGACAGACCCCAGCATCGATACATTAATTTTGCTGGGTTTCAGTAAGAAAAAGGATGATCCTGGTTTCTGCTGCTGACTGCAAACACCAGGAACCAGCACATTCCCCTTCCTATATTTGTCAGGACATCTTCCTCTTTCCAGTGCCCTGACTTAAAACTCAAGGCTTGCCAATTAAAAGGTTTCTATTCTGTAATTTGCAACAGCACAGCATTCTCCCATAACCCTGTGCAATGGGATGCAGGGTGGCCAATTCCTGCATGAGCAACTTGTCAACACATCTTCACATGAAGGTCAGTACCTACTTATATGTGTGACAACAGCAGGAATGTCATGACACCACAGGGCTCTGCAAAGAGCCTGCAAGCCACAGGGGAACTGGATCTCTCTATGAGCCCACAGTCAGATTCCTACCCCTTCTATGAAATGGAAGTTTTATCTTCTTTGTGCCAGCTCAATTAAAGAAATTCAGCTTACTGCTCCTTAGTGATGGGTATATGGCAAAGACAGGGTTCTTGGGAGAAAGGACTTAAAAATATTTTGAAGTTCAGAGTCCTGTTCTTCACAGTGTTGTGTACAATCCTCACACTTTCCATTACTCTCCTGACTGATGCCACAGAAGCTCCTACTTTCCAGCTAGCTCTGCCTTACAGAGGGTTGCTTATTGCTGCAAAAGGCAAGGATAAGACTTTGTACTCAAGATCAGCAGAGAACGTTTCCCCCAGAAAAAGACACAACTGAGAGGTATCAAAAGTTAAGCAGACCTCGTGAGGAACAGGCAGGGGGAGAAGGGTATATGATGCTTCTACCCAGAAACCCCTATATTTCACTGATACACTCACTGAAAAACCTAGCATTTCAAGACAGTTTGCACAAAACAAAGAGCCCATTTTAACAGAGACATTGGTTATGCTGGATCAGAAATTATCATCACAAAGACTCAATTCTGCCTTAAAAATTCCTTTACAAATGAATGTTTCTAATGTGAGCATTTTAAAGGAAGAAAAAAAAAAATTACATTCCATCCCTTGGCTTTATCTTATTCTAATTTCCAAACTAGACTGGAACCAAAATCAAGCCAGGTGATGAGGAATCATCGAATGCTGTTAGTTTTTTAGATACACTGAATATCAATAACAGTCTTTCCCTCTCTCGTTTACCTGTTCAGAAGGTCAGAGAACCTAGAAAGCAATGTGTGAATATTGTGACATCCCGAGGCAAAGGCAAAATCAGCAACAGGCAACGTTCACTCTAGAGTAGCTGTAGGAATCAGGGATCCAACCAGTGCTCTCATTCCCAGGTACAGCACTGGATTAATTCTTCACTCCTTTTTCAGCCCAGGGATCTTCTCACCAGTGGGATTTATTTTGCTTGGAAGCAGGGATCCTGACACTGGATAGCCTTGACTGCTTCCATCCAGACCCAAAGACAGACAAGAACTTGGTCATGAGCCCTGCTAGAGGGAAATCTATCTCATGCAATAAGGTGGGGAAAGGAAGAAAGACTCAGCTTTCAGGGGCAGAGTCCATTGCTACTGTATCTGTGCACCTTCTATCTCAGCTGTCATCCCTACCAACCTGATGGAGAACAGAGGCAGAAGACCGTAAGGCCAGGTTCATAAAATGTGATCTCAGAAAATTCTTCCTCTCCCTGCCTGAAAGATGGAAGGTTTGAGCAGGAGGTGAACAACACAAATGCTTTCCTGACCTCCTGTAGAGTCAAGGCGCAGAGTGACAAGCACAACCAGTTCAGGTGTGACAGAGGAGCCACATTATGTTCCACATTATGTTTCCTACCATCCTGCATCCCAGCATTCATGAGTGTCTGGCAACATTCAGCATGGTGCTTACAGGTAATCTGGTGAAAATTTATCTTCAAACATTGTGCTGTGAAGTGTGGTAATTATGCACAGCTCAGAAAACAGTTTAGAAATCCATAAGGCAGGGGCAAAGAGGAGAGCTGGGCAGCCCAGCCCAGGCCAGAGCTCTCAGCAGTGCCAGCCAGACCTGCCTCTCAGAGGGCAACACTGCCCAGGGCTCCACTTGCTGGTTTTCTCTTAGAGACAGGGACACTGTTCTGCCATTATTCCAGCACCAAGGATGTGGCTTTTTCACTCTGTATTCAGCATTTCAGTGGAGCTTAGCAAAAATGCAAGAATTTGCTGTTCTAAGGCATTTTCCCCTTTGTTTCAAAAAGCACAGTCACTAAGATTTGTAACTGAGAATGTGCAATAGCAACCCCCCCAGGAGACTTTACAGAAAACACCCACTGTATTGTTTCTGTTAGTATCTGCTACAGGCCTAAAAAGCCAGTTGTTTGTAAACTGGAGGGAGGGACTTGGCTTTACAGCAGAAATAATAGGTATCACTGACCTCATTTTTGCTTAGAGGTTGTAAAGTTATCAGGCAAGAAGAGGAAAGACTTTTTTTTTTGGCTTATCATTCTGAAGCTCTTCAATAAATGCAGTATCATCATCAGCTCTCTGACTCTTATCAAGAGCTTAATGAGATTTAGGTTTGTCATTAACACCTTCTGTCTGAGAGTCACACAAACATAAAAATTGAAGCCATTTTATTTCCTGCCTGGTCATGTTTGTGGAGAAGAGCTGGAAAACCCACAGGTTCAGAATACAAACTAATCTTTATTGAGATTATTTTTGTTTGTCCTCATTCAAAATAAAAATTAAACAAACAAACATTTAAAACTTGCACAATTGGAAACGAAATATTTAGGTTGGCAATAGTATTATTTAGTTCAAGAATTAAAGGAAAAGCTTAAAGGAGGACTTGATTTGAATATATCTGGGGTGACTGCAAATGTTAATGCCACTTAGCAGGTGAACACCCCTGCAACAGAGCAAGTGGGAAGTTACATAACCCTTGTGACATGCTTTAGGACAAAGTCACTCTGTGAGTGAAATGATGGAAAGAGTCTGGGATGCCTGTCCGAGTGCTCCCAGTGCAATGGAAGAGGGAGCACGCCTAGGCACCATTTCCACAGGCAATCTGTGTGCACCGGGATTACTCCCAGTCTCCTCAGCCAGTCTGAGAAGATGAAAAGTGCCCAAGAGCTGATTTATTTATTTGTGGCTTGAGAAACTTCCCAGACCTGCTTTCTAGTCCTCTAGAAATACCACCAACCAAACAGACCAGTCAAGAACCACAGCCCTGCAGATCACTCCCAGCAGGGCTGAGGCGCGGGGGCTCGGGTAGCCTGCCAAATATGCTTCTCCCCACAATCAGGAATGAATACATATTTCCTTCCTTTGCTATGCATCTTAAGGAGGCCTGCTAACAGCTGTTCTTTCCCCAGGCTTTACTGATGTGGTAATCTAGTATCTTCCTGGATCTGTAGCCATAAACTGACTGTGAAAAATCCAGGTGCTTTATAAGGGTGAGAGTGCCTTAGTGTTTCTAAACTCCAGTTCATTCACTGACAAAGAATGTGACAGTAGAAACATTTGAATGAGAACAGATGAGCTCACCAGGAACTTGTGAGCAGGTAGCTGGTGCTGGCAGTCTGGGTAATGATTTACTATCCCTTGCATATTGAAAGCATTTTCTTCTCACTGGCTGTTTTCCACCAGCTCCCTCTCATCCCTCCAGGAGCTCCAGGGTAAATACTGAGGGAGATTTCAGCAGGAAGCCATGCTTCTCCTATGCAAGTAGGATAGAAATACTTAGTCCCTGCAGTTTCTGTGTTGCTCTTATGTCCCTCAGGACACTGTAACCTTAATGTTTGGCCAAGTTCTGCCAAATGACGCAACCATGACTTCAACCTAGAGCCGTTCAAATATATTTGGGGTGGAAAATCCCTAGTCTGGGCATACTGCTTCTCCTACACAGACTGAACCTCTGTATACCTGGAAACAGCTCATTTAGACCACAAGAGCCAGGACAGTGCCTGTTTTGAAAATTTGGATTTTACCATGGGAGAATGTTGAGATTTAAATCAGCAGCCACAGAAATTGCTTTTGAAGCAATGTGGGCTTTTTTTCTGGTTTTACTCACCAACAGAAACACAGAAGGAATTTTTTCCAATGTTTTCCTTTTTTTTATTTTTAACAGCAACAATATAAATTGTCTGCTTCTCTCAGAAGAAAAAGGAATAATTAGAGGTGCTACACTACATTACCCCTTGCCTCAGTGCTATTCGATGGGCTTCTTTCCTCCTCATTTCATTTTAGGGGGAGAAAACAATAGTCCAGTATTAGCACACCTGATTAGAAATCAATAGGACATGCGGACATTCATTCATTGGTCAGTAACTTCCACGTATCCACTGTGGCTCAGGGCACTATGTCCCAAGGACACGCTTAACGGAGGGGACTAGAGTGAACGTTACCTAGAGATTAGTTGCATGGTACAATCTAGAGCCCAAAATAGCGCATGCAGGGTTAGAGCCAGGTAAATCAGCAGTCACCTGATTTCGGAGCAGATTAGTTTGCGCAACGAGGTGAGCTTGTAGCTTCCCTTGACACCATTGAGGCGCAGCTTTCTCAAGCAGCGAAACAGGCTGGGGGGAGGGAGCATGTTTGAGTGAAAAGAGAAAAAAAAATAAACAGAGAACAAGAGAGACACAAACATCTATCTTTTAGGATTTTAAAAAAAATTAAAATCACAACAGAGTGTATTTAGAGGCTGGGCCAAACCAGTATCACCAAGGTGAAAGAAAAAACAAACATCCCAGGACCGATTGGTTGCAAATCCTTTGAAGCATGCCAAGTTTAGCAGTAATTAATGCTCCAGTGTGGGCTGGGACACTGCAGACCAGCCAGGCAGCTGCAAAGAGCAACAGATACAGTTGTTAGTGACCCAGCACACAGACAACCCCACTCCGCGTCATGGCTGTGAAGTGGGAGCTCCTTAAAGAGAGGTCAGGATTAATTAACCACGGTAATTATTCACATGCAACAGCTGAAAGTTCACAGTGCTTTATTTTAATGGCAGGCTGTGAGTTTAGCAATAAGTGGCAGGAGTCCTGAGCAGGAAAAGAACACTGATATATTAGAGAAGAAAAAAAGAGACCATATAGCTCCAAAAAGTATTCTCATTGCTGTTTCTGTTATTATACTATGAAACATCAATCAAGTCAGTTCCCATTTTGTATGCTGTATCACAAACATGATTTCTCTTTCCTAGGAGCCTGTTATATTCCAAAGTACCTTACACCAGAAAAACCCTACTTCAGAGGTCGCATGAGCAAAATTGCAGTCACAGGAACAGAGAGGTGAATGTCCTACCCCAGCCTAGTGCACACTGAGCCCTGGCTGCTGCCCACAGCCCTGCAGAGCTGCGTGACTGCAAGTGTGGGATCACTGGCTGGGCTGTGAAACCTGCCCCTTTGGGAAGAGCATATGGACAGAACTTTCGGGGACTCACTGCTCCCATCTTCACAGGATCAGGACGGTGCGATGTGTCATGTTATTATCCTGTGCATGGACTTATGGCCTAAAGCACAGAGGGTGGAAAGACCTGATTCAGTGCACATTTTGGCTAATGAGAAGAGTCCGATTGAGTACTAAGAGACACACACACACACAGGCTGAATGAGAAACAGAGCACCAACTCCTAAATCTCAGCATTTCACTCTTCAAACTGCACTGTTCTTCATACTTTAACAAAAGAGCAAACAATGATCCCTTGTTATTAACATCTTAGGTGAGCATTTGGGGCAACGTGAGCAAGTGCAGAAATGACAAAGGTGGCCAGCCTCTGGGGCAGATCACCAGGTACCAACCTGAGTAGATGAATTCCTATAAAAAACATTTCCACTGCAGCAAAGATCCTGCAGGCACATACCATGAGTAATACCACGCCCCAGGAAACTCTGCTCCCCAAACAAAATGAAGTACTGCTTTGAACAGAAGGCACAACCAGCTGGACCTCATGCCTTGCATACAGAACCAAGACTTGCTTTGCCACACAAATGATGCAAAGACACCTGAGCCATCAATCTCTCTTCCCTTTGTCTGTCAAGGTTAATCACAGTGCATGCACTGAGTGAGCAGATGACTTGCAGATTAAAAATAAAAGTGCTGTCAGTTGGCCATTAAATGCAGATCTTTCACTTGGGGGACAGATGTATCTTTATTTCTTCCATGCAGGAGAAACACTAGTCTCTCTCACATAGCCCATATTCCCCCCTACCAGAAATAACTCCAAGCAAAGGACAACAACTCCTCTCAGCCTGGTTAAAAGATACAGATCCAGGCTCTTTCTTTCCTGCACTGCTTTTAGCCTGAAGAGTCCTGACACGCCATGGCCCCCATTCAAGAAAATTAGAGACGTTTCCCCAGCCCTGGAGTATTCTGTTCTGTCAAGACTTATCCTGTGGAGTGGGACACGCAGGTTCCAGTCCACTCAGGGTACAGGAGTAACCCACAGCTCATTTTCTGGGCAGGTATTTGAACCACATGCCTCCTCTAGAACAAGGTTAGTGCTATCACCTTTCTTCAGCTACATTTAACAGAAAATCTAAATTTTATTTTTAATGACATTTATTTTAATTAAAAATTAAATCCTTCACTTGCGTGTTGGGCATGCTCTGCAGTTAATCCTGGATCAAGCTGTTCACAGGCATGAAAAAAGCCATATCCTGACAAGAGAAAACTCTTATTTTAATGCCTTCAGCCATATTTATGATCCAGTTATTGTTACCAATAGACAACAGAACACAGCCATCAAGTGTGTATAGGGTGCCTTTCCACCAATGAACTTTTAACTCACGCTCCTAAGCATCTCTGTCCTAGAATATCAGAGGACTTCACAAACATAACCAACTTCAAGCAACACTCAAACACTCTCACTGCTGTTCTAAGATGGGGAGACAGAGGCCCAAGAAGCAGACAAGCTGGAAATTTCTTCTGGAGCACTGCAAGGTTTTGCTTCTCTCAGAGGCACACAGGCTTTTCTGACAGACGTTACTGGTACTGCAGCATCTGAGGAAATGCATGCCTAGGCTTTGGCCACTGAGAGATGCAGACTGATGATTGTGCATCTGAACCAACACAACAGAGACCATCCTGCCTTCTAGGAGAACTAAACAGGTGAGAAGGAAATGTCTGGCAAAACCTTACCAGTTCACGACACCTCGATGATCTTAAAGGTCCTTTCCAACCTAAATGATTCTATGAAAACAGACCCAGTGAAGAGGTACAAGTGCAGGTAAAACCTGCTCAGTAGACAAAGGCAGACCTCCCAAAACAAAAGGATGGCTGCACATCCTTCTGCTTGCTTTACCTTTGCAATTTTGGTTTCGTCCTTCTTCTTTGCAGTTTGCAGGGCTTCAAAGTGGTGTCTGGCACTGTCGTAATCCACAAGCTTCCTTCCTCGCTTTGCTATACGAGACTAAGAAAGATGGAGAAAAGAGTTGTGACAATCTTCCCCAGCAGCAAAAAGCACAAAGCCTCTCAGAAAATGCTCCTCACCCAACTTCCAGAGCACCCCATGCTCTGCCCACTCAAGGACACTCACTGGATACTCCACACAGGCTTCCCAAAGAGGTGGCCCTGGGAGCCACCTGAGAAAACCACCATTCCAGAGGGAGCAACTCGGAAGAGCAGACTGAGCCAGGGAAAGCAAATGGATCCAACCAACAACAGGGCCCACCTCTGGATGACATTAATGTTTTCAGAATTGTAGCTCTGGTGATTCCTAAGCCTCCCCACGCGCCTGCATCCTTCAGGCACCTGATTTATAATTTCCAGGGCCTCCCGAGGGCTGCAGCCAGACTCTAACTAACCAGCTCACAGCTCTAGTTCCTGTGAAAGGTCATAGATTAAGTTCAACAAAAGAAAGCATTTCTGTTGCCAGCACAGCAAAAGCACTCATCCACATGCTCAGGATATGCCTAGGACAGCATTTTGGACCCCACAATAGGAGCTCCAGACAGAAGCAACCACAGCCACAGGCAGTGGTCCATTGTAACCAGCTATTAAGCAAGAGAAGCAAGAGGGAAAAACTGCAGCCCTGTGTCATTGACAGGCAAGACACACTGAGGCTGCAGCCAACACAAGGAGGGAGCCAACTGTGTACCAGACTCGTGTTCAGGAACGGAGTCCTGACAAGTCCATGAGTGAGAATCCAGAATAGACAACTCAGGCCCGTGGCCTGACCCTCCATTACTCTTCTTTATCTGAGGTGCCTAAGGCTCTGTCCGCCAGCAGAGTTTCACCTTGGTGAGGCCCAGGCCCACTGGGCTGCCCTGTTTTAAGAACCCACCAGCCATCCCCCTTAGACTCTACAAACTTCCCAGACTATTTGGGCTGGAACACAGGTATTCCCAGCCTGATGCCAGCACCCCCAGCTCAGAGAGCCTGGTCCAGCATCAGTGACCAGCAGTCTAGAGACAGGCTGCAGAACTGGAGTGAAAAGGCATGGCAAGGAGTCAGAAGCATTTATAATTAACCACAGCACCCAGGGAAATTGAAAGTGCAAGACGAAGAATCGGCATTGGGATTTACTTGCAACAGCAAAATCCACCCCCTGCTCTGCACTTGGCAGCGATATGTGGTCTCCTCTCCCCAGGCTCCTGCAGATAAGCTGCAAAACCGCACGCAGGGCTGATCTTTCTGCCAGACCAGCTGGGACCAGTTCGCACGTCTCCCACACATTCTCTTCTGCGCTTTCAGCAAACGCTGGTGCAGCTCTGTGTGAGTCACGGCTGATCTGCAGGATCTCAGCCACACACACGTGCAAAGTGATTTCAAAGCACTCAGCTCACTCCTAGAGAGGAATCACAACTAAGCTTAGCCACCTCAGTCACATCTCCCTGACATCACACCGCCAGTCACAGATGGAGAAAGGATGTCAGGGGGGTGCTTCCAGCAGTGTGACAATCTCTGAGATGCTAGCTAATGCATCTTACACACACATCAGATAAAACATACGACCAGATTATGGATTTATGAGATAAAATTTCTTCCCCATGTCAGACTGGTAGAGATAGCTGGAGTTTTGCCCACATCTGTGATGTGGCAAACATCTAGGTTTCTCCATCACCCCCACCAGGGAGTTTAATTCAATGTCACCCATTTAGTTTGACTCAAAGTCACCCATGTCCCATCAAGGTCACTTCTGCCATTTTTTGCAGCCCCCAATCTTCTGCCACCCTCACGTTTCTAATAGAGTACAGGGAAATACTACAGGGTGCAGATACATAGCGAGTACTCCTGGATTAGCCACTGAGCACAACCACGATAACAGTAACAGGACTCAGCCCAGGCTCAAAAGGCTGCAGGGCAGCTTCCCTGTATGACTCCAGGATAGCTGCAGCTGCCCACCACTATCTCCAATAGAGTCTACTGTTCTGCAATAAATCCATCTTAATTTAAGTCTCCTTTAAAAACAAACAAACAAACAAACAAACTTTCTCCCCTTTACCCTCACTGATACCAGTTTCAGGGAAAGACAGAAAACCACCAATTCCACAGCTATGCAGAACATGGGTTATAGCTTATCTTCTCTGCAGAGACCTGTACTCTTGTTGTGTATTCTGCAACCTCAATCAAAAACTCACTCAGAAGTAATATAGGTTATGCAAGAATCCTACTCCAAGAAGCTATAAATACTGACCTGCAAAGAAAGAATGAAGTATTTTTTGCATTCCCATTTTTTAAGTTAGAGAACACAGAAAGGTTTTGCTCATCCCTCCCCATACAACATTTAAAAACTATTCCCTTTAACTTGGAAAAAATCCTTACTAAAGGAAACTATGTTTTCACATTCCTGCTGTGGATCCCATTGGAAGCCCAAAAAAATTCAAGGGAATTTTTCCAGCCCCTCAAGTGAAGGAGATTTCAGAATATGTTAGAATTTAACAAAAAATAATGCATGCATGGTCTAACTCATCACACATTACTGAGCCATTAATGAAAAACAGGCCTTCATATAACTCAATTAAAATCATCTTCTCTCCATAAATCATTATTCATTATCACAGTAATGCCAGAATCCCAGGAAAGGCAGAAAATTTGCTTTTGTGGAAAACACAAAACAGAAAACTATTACCACAACAACCAAAACCTACTGAAATATTCTGTAAATTATGTAAGACTGGGAGGGGTTTGCCTGCCACCCTCATGAACTCTAATTCCTCATGTGAAGCCAAACTACACTTTTGTACAACTGTCGCAACCTTCAACAATGGCACTTATAAGAGTTTCTATCAGTCACACAAACCAGCCTTGATTTTAGCACTTCTCACTGCTCTGGGGTAAGGACAATAATGCATTCAGCTGAACTACCAATAAAAACTTATCAACCTTTTTAAATTCATACCACTGAAAGTCCATTTTAAACAAATAGCCAACTCTGTGAAATATATCCATATCTTATTGTAGGAATCAACAGAAATTCAAATTCTCACTCATTTTAGGAAGCGAACTACAAACAAGTAGTGCTCTCTTTAATGCTTTACTTAAATCACGCATAAAATTGCTTTAATGTCCAATTTTCTAGAGCATCATCTGAAGACTGAGAAAGGGATATTAGTAATAAACACCTTCTTGGCCCATTTGAAAGACAGAAAAGATGCGTGAGAACTCAGTAACTAACACCTTGAGTTTTGGTGAAATTTGGTCAGTCCCAACCTTGTGCTCCTCTTAAAATCTCACCGTAAAACCTCAGCAAGACCTCAGCAGAATTAGGATACTAAGCACGGAAGAAACACGATACGCCGAGGTGACTCAGTGCACAGCCCACAAGGCTGGTAAAATGTGATCTGGACTGAAGCAGTGCAGAAGTCCAAGTCTACAGCAGCCTAAAACAGCAGGGACAGAAGAGGCTAGAAAAATTAAGCAAAACCAAGAAGCCCCAGGAAGCAAGGATACCGCTGTTGTTCATACCACAAGCCTGTGACCAGCCCCTCTCTGATAAAGCATGATCCTCTGGAAGCAACAAATATTGACAAACTTTTTAGAAGGCATGCGGTGGGGAAAGGGTTGTTTTCATTGGGAGGAAGCCAAGCTGATATTTCCCATATGGCAATATCATTACTAGCACTTCCATATGGTGAAGACATTTCCTGCATAACCTTCTGAAAACGAGCAGAGAGAAGATAACTGTGGGGGAAGCGACAGGACATCATTCAAACCTAGGTCCCAGGATATAATCTCCCCAAAAAGACACTTACCCAGCATTTCCTCTCCTCTGCAAAAAGCTGGCTATATGCACAGCACAATTTTAGTGAACACACAGATCTGTCTTTCATACCAGCCTCTACCTATAAAGCACATTTGCCACTTATTACTTCCCAAATGCTTTGTACTTACAAGGAAGTTAAAAAAAAAAAATCTAAGAACTTAAGACTGAGAGCTTGTGAGCTACTGCCGACCCTGCCCTCCTGCACTGTGATACAGTAGATAATTTTATGGATCCTTCCCTTTCACACTTATGTTTTCTCTTCAGCATCTTTCCCCTGGATTTTTCACCCTCATTTCAAGCCCCAAAAGAGAACATCACATTTTCACATGACCCAGAGCTGCAAAGATCTTGGCTGCTCTAAAAGGAGAGCTTGCAGAGCACCACACACACATCCTCCTAAAGAAGACAGGGATGTAAGAAATGGATTCTTATGGGTTTTCATCTGCTGTGATTCTCTCAAAAGGTTTAAAGAGAATCTTACTTTAATGTCTGGAAATTGGCCAAGGTACGTATCCATGGTCAGCAGTGCCTGATCCACCAGCTTCTGATGGAAATCTGTCCAGAGGAGATCATTGTTCTGAAAAACAAAAGTGGTGAGCTAACTACTGAGAACACAGAGTTCTGCATTTCTCCATGATCCTACAGTCAACAATTTCCGTCCCCCAGAGCACTTAAGAAACAGTAATTTCTTTGAAAAAACTAAGGAGCAGAGAAATTAGTTGAAAACAGGTGGTCATGCCAGAAATGTAGAGACAGAGGAGAAAGCCTGATGCTGCTAATTCAGGTGACCTCTCTAAGGACCTTCCTCTGAGGGCCCACCTTTTCCCCCACAGTGGCAGCCCAAGTCCATACCAGGGAAGGGGAGATGAAGGTCAAGTTGGCTTTACCTCCTTTTCCCAGCAGCCACAAAAATTAGACACCTGACAACACTAGGCACCATTTTCTGCTTTTCATTACAACACCACTTTCTGGAGGACAATAAACAATAATAGAAAGCTATTCTGGGTGTCTTCAGCCCTCACCCTGCCTGCCTCCACAGCCCAGTGGAGGTCCCATCCAGGGTGTGCACCCTCACCTTTGCACACTGTACCCTTGATCTTATCTCAGGCACAGTAAACTCGTATCAACACCTTGAATTAGGTGGAAATTGCCACTCTCTCCTGGTTTTCCACTTGAACAAAGGGTTTTGCCTAAAATATTCAGAAAAAATGCCCACTTTATGTTGGAATTTTTTTTTTTTTTGGCAGGTATAGCACTGTTCTACTGCCCATCTTTTCCTGAAAGACAGAAACACAAACAAAGGCATGAAAGGGGGAGGTGGAGAGCTGGAAATATTCCTGCAGACCCTCAGCATTGCTACAGGTAATCCTCTGTACTCTCGCTCCCCTTTGACCTCTCTGGCTCTAATTCTCTGAAGGGACAGTCTCCCAGGAGGCACTGCAGCAGCTCCGGAAGAAACAAGGCCAACAGAGAATGTGAAGCCAAACAGTTGAATTACAATTCCATTATTTACTGCAACAGCACTTCCTAATGGAAAGTTTCCATGTTAATGCAAGAACTGACCTGGAAACGTTCAGCTTTTGTTTGATTTATCTGCTTTGAAGTCAGTATTTCCTGGGCATGATGCAGATGTTATTTCAGGTGAGATTTTCTGCAGGAGAAAGCAAAGGGAAGAACCCCTCTCCTGCTCTCCTCTCTATTCCTTCCCCACTGCTCCAACGCCACAAACAGCTGCAGATAAAAGCCCAGTCCTGCAGCCCCATGGCAGATGGATCCTCAGAGCTGAACTGCCACAGCTGCTGCCCAGCAGAACAGCTGAGCGAGAGAGCAGAGGGCACCTGCCCTCAGCTGGACCCACCGCACACACGTGCCAAGGGGAGCCAAGCTGCCAAATGACAGGCTGTGCCCTGAGCTCCGCAGGAAACACCTGGGCAAGCTGGACAGGCATCACCTCACCAAGGGATGAGAAGAACAGCAGCCTGGGGTGACACATGGCTCAGCCAAACAAGGTGGCAACCAAAATATGGCAGCTGGTGGTACTGCTGCAAGTGGGAGGTTGTTGCAGCTACATAATGGTTGCTCTGACAGTGCTTTGGCCATAGATTTAGCTTCCCCTTTCTCTTGCACAGAGCTTAAGAAATACACCCAGTTAACCCTATTGGCTCTCTTTTGGCATTCTCTGTTCCTGTTTAGCTGCTGTTGGGGGAACAAATTGCTTGTGGGCATAAGCACACTGCTCTGTGTAGCATTCAAGCATCTGGGGACACTGTTCTACATAGACAAAGATACAGGCCACTTCCCTTCATTTTTCCCTTCTTCCCAATGCTGAGTTTGTCTCTCCAGAGTCATATGCCTGAAGAAAGGCAGTACACAGACACAGCTTCAAAGCTGATCTCCACTGACCAACCAAGCCTGGTGACCCCACATCCTGGACAGTCTTACCTCTGCTATTTTATTTGTGTCATCCCTCCCAGGCCAATCCGGCTCATACACTTCCTGCAAACACTCCGTCAGCTTCTTGGAGGCCTCGTGCATGGCTAGGAAAGAAGAGGGAACTGCTTCAGGGAGAAGAAAATAGTGTGTTCCTCACAGTTTAACCCTCATCCTGAGGAACAGGGACACAAATGCTAAGCTCCTCCTTGCAGAATATCTGACTCTTGATAACACAAACATGGAAGGTAACCAGAGGGAGAAAAGAAACTGAGGATGTAGTCACATCAAAACCTTTGTTTTTGTCCTACCTTAGCAGAAGACATGAGAGTCTATCTCCTAAGACAGCACCACCTGTTTGGCATCAAAGCAGAACCCTATTCTATCCCAGCTGGTCCTGAAGGATTCTGAAAGATCCCCCACCCAATCAATGCTGACCTTCCCTACAACTCACATATGAGGAAACACCAGGAAGGGGTGGCTGCAGAAACCTCACTTCATAGGTAAGCACTAGAGAGAAAACGATCCTCTCCTTATGCAGACCTTACCTTTGACAGAAGCCAAGTAGGTTCGGAGGTCCTTCTGCAGCCTCGTGCCTTCAGACTGTGAATGTAAGGAGAAGAATGTCAGTTATTCTCTTACATAAAGAGCATAAGAAGGAGTTATCAAGCACTTCTAAATAAAGAAAAATGGTCTTGCAGATGGGCTACACACCCGCCTGATGACAACACGAAACACAAATAACAGTGAGACCACACAGTCCTCTGACTTGGTAAGCCCACAGCCAGTGACTGGCAGGCATGTTTGGCCAACAATACTACCAAGGTACCAAGTAACTTGATGTGGGTAAAGCTGTTATTTGCTCTTACCAGCAGAGCCAGCTTTAGTGTTTTGACTTCATACAAGTAACTAGAGAGGGTTCTAAGGGCAACAATTAGTTTATATGCCAAGGTCTAGTGGATCTGTGCAACATACGTAACTTAACGAGTCTGTAGGGCATAGAAGACAGATGGAATTGATAGATTTTGTACTGGTTTGGAAGCAGTTCAGCTCACCACCATTTCCTGCCACATGGCAAACTAAAACCCCTGTGCAAAGTAGGTACAAGGGACCTCTGACCCGCCCAAACATCCTGTCTAAATTGTCCTGTGCAGCAAATATGGAGTTAATCATCTTTTTCTTTAGCTTCACTGTGGAGGTGGCCTGTCAGAGCAGATCTCACTCACTAGGAAACAAAGGATTAATACCAGAAGCTGGGCTAAATTTTGGCAGTTTAAGCATTCAGATGACACAAGCTGAGTGCAGTACAACAATCCAGATTAGAAAGGGTCACAGAGACTTTCACAGCAAAGTTGTTTCAGTCATGCATATGTCCGTGCTCTCCCCATGAGACTGCTCTCCCGCACTTGGATAAGCACCTTCCCTTCACCCTGCCATGTGTTTCTGACAGTGGTGCAAGGCTGACAGGGAAACACTCCCAAATCCATACAGTGACATTATACAAACAGAAAAAAAAGGAAAAGGAAGGCTTGAGAAGTTGACCAACACCACCACAGAGCATGTCAAAGCAAGGGAAGGAGCAGACACTGAGGATAACTGTGCAGACAACCTCAATTATAAAAGTGGTTTTATCCCTTACCCTGAGGGATCTCACTGGATCCTCACTATTCCCCAAAGTAGCTGCAAAAACAAGAATGAAGGAAAGCAACAACTACACTTCACACCTTCCTCATAGCCTGCTGCCACTCCTCCTCTTCTTCCCCTGGTTGCGTCCCATTGAGGGGGTGGGGGGGTCAGCATAATGAATTTTGACAGCTGAAGACAACTCCAGAGACAGGGAGCTCCCAGGACATCTCTGACAGCTGCTTCAGAGCTACTAGCTTCAAAAGCAGATGTTTCCCAACAGTGCTCCCCAGCACTCAGGCATCTCTTGGCCCAACAGAGCTCATGCTGTGATCCCTTGTGCTCTCAATGCAGCTGTGCTCTCTAAGCAAAGGCTAAATCTGCCCAGCTGTTGGAGTGGCAGTGTTAGCATAGCTTTGTGAAGAAATCCATCTGCTTCTAACACCATGGCCCAATTTGTTTTCCTTGCCTCAAAAGTTCTGGATAAGTTCACACTTATGCTTTCCCTACTGCCATCAACAAAGGAAATGTGGGATGGGAAAGAGCTTGTATAAAAGAAATTCAGACTCCTAGTCTGGAGAAGGATTGGGAACTGACCCAAAGAGAGTACAGGAGGAAAGGAATAAAGACCACACCTGCTGCAAAACTCCTAGGAGTTCTTAAAACACAGAGCAAACAAATGTAGAGCTTTTTGCTGGCTTAAGCTGAGTGTGGAAACCTGCGCAATGAGACCTTCCTAGCAGTGCAATCAGAAAGCACCAGGGAAGAGATGCCAGAATAATCCAACAGCACACACACACAGAGGACCATCAGGGAGGCTGAGCTGACAAGCAGCAGTTCAGTCACTCTGTAATATGTGTTTGGTTGTGCCAGACACAGGAAGCAAGAAAGGCTTAGAGGAAAGCAGCTCTGCCTCCTGGAACTGGTCCGTGCTAGAAATCACAGACTGAAACTGGCAAAATCAGATGTCAGAACACAAGAAGAAATGGCACTGAAGAAATTATCACGCAAAATCCCTCACATGGATACTCTGTCATCCTGCAGCTGTATAATTTTTAAAAATGACTAAATTTGAACACATATCTTTGAGGTTATCAGAAACTAATCAGCAGGGAAGGTCCTCTGCAGAACTTGCCTAACACTTGGGCACTGCAATGTCTAGAACCGTAACTCTCAGAATTATAGCATCTAAAATCAGAAACTACCTCTAAAATTGAGCCCATACTTGCCTGAGTCCTGCTAAAGCAGCACATGACAGAACCCAGACTCTTCAAGTTTTGATACCCAGTCCCAAATTCATGAGGACAAAAGTATCCTCTGAGGTACTTTGGCATCATAATTAAGCATCAAATCAAGATTCTTAGGTAGAACACCAGAAAAACCTGCAAGTCATGGCCCAAATATTGGAGTGTGCAATTGCAGCAATGCACAACTAGCTGCTGCATCCTCCAGGCATCCTTGACACCACTTGTCTCGCTGTGATGTGCAGTCACCATTATGCAGTGCTGCATCCTGCAGCTGGAGTGGTCTTTCCTAGCCACCCCTTGCTGATGTTTAAAGTCAGAGTTACAGCTGATCCCCACGACTATGCAGCTGCTTAAGCCTCTTAAAAGTACCAAGCCTGCCAGGGAGAGTGAACAGACTTTACAGCCTGTAAGATCTGCAGGAAGAAGGATTTCCCAAGAGTGGCTCAGTTTTGCCATGAATCTCATTTCCACAGCTCCCCTAAGCACCTGGAGTTCCTACCCAAGTCCCTCTTTGGCATTTTCATTGTGCTATTTCCTGTGCACGAGTAAAGCAGCTCCCTCACTTGCTACAACGGTTTCTTTTTATTATTTTAAGCATTAATGCTTTCCCAAGAAACTCTGACAATTGCTTCCTCTCTGTGCATGCAGCACTTGCTTTCTTCAGGCAGGCTACAGCAAGCTGTCAAGTACAGACACGATTCTGCATAAACACCTCTCACAATGCAGTTAGACACTGTCAAGTACTGTATAGAACAGAAGCTTTCAACACCCTTGAGTGCACATTCAAAAGATGCTTTCTATACTCAGAGGTAAAAAAAGGTAGGGAAAAGGCTTACACTGGAATCTGGAAAATTAATCTATTCCCCAGTTATCAAAGAGCAATAGGTTTAAAGGTGTGCAGAAGGAAGTTAGAGGTATGGTTAAATCTAAAGATGTTCAAAAACCTAATAGTATAGTATTTTTTAAATCACAATGTTTAAAAACAAACAAACCAAACAAAACAAAAAAAAGGAGAAATAGTGTGCATGTGTGTGTGTGTATATATATGTGTGTATATATATCTCAGAGTTACAAAACTCTACAAAAGGAAAGTAAAACTAGGACCAAAATTGAAGATCAGTGCTGATCCTGAACCCCATATTCATTTCTCATTGCTGCACTAACAAACTGACTTAAAACCTTAATGCAGGGACAATGACACTGTGTCTTGATGTAAAAGTGACCAAAACAAGTGGTTCTACTCAAACACGCAAGTGTTGTGTTGAGCAGATTTTGCCATACTTGTAATCACGGTGTAATTCAACCCTGTGAGCCTATAACACAACCAGGCATAATATGCAGGACAGTATGTACAAGAAGATGCATATTTAAAAATAGAATTGCTATGCTTGGGAGGCTGGAAGAGCTTTCACTCCAAAGGCCTAAGGAACCACCTATTACATATAGCTTTTCTCAATTAAAAAACCAAGAGGGGTTTGGTTTCCTTTTCTGCTTTCTTGCTTTGCTGAGGGGTTGTTATTTACGATACCTTTCACTGAGCACTAGCTAAGCATGTGATTTTCCATAGAGCTGTTTCTTCATGGAAGACAGGTTTCCTAAAACCCTTTTTTCCCCAATCTTCAAAAGAAATTATTTCATCCTAACATTAAACTCCAACCCCTTCTTTGCATAACCTCCCTTGTTTTGAAGTTCCCATGGGAAGGATTTTTATTATCAACAGGAATGTTCTACACTCAAGACAGGCAGGTAATGTCCTGTTCCGGAACTACGCTACAAGAGCAAAGGCGAAGTCCCCGCTGCCTACCCTGCAGGCTGAGGCTGTGCCGAACACCACGGGGTGTGGACAGAGATGGATGCAGCCCATGTCAGCAGCAGCTTGTCTCTTGTGTTTGCTGTGAAACACTGTAAACCAACCCAGAACTTCCACACAAGCAACAGCTCATAAAGGGTCTCACAACGCAGCCGCTCTGCCAGGCAGAAACACAACATGGTGCCAGGGCTGCCACCAGCCTCCCACTCTCTCTCCAGCGAGTATTTCAAATGCAGGGGAAGAGAAGCCAGAGCCTGGCACACCTCGGGATGTGGCTGTGTGGTACCTTTGCAGCCAGCCTCTTGCTCCCAGGTCTGCGAGGACAATTTCCAGTACAGACCTTGTGCCTGTGCCTGAACACAAGTGACACTGGGAAAGGGAAGGAGAGGGGAGCCTTCAAATGAACTTTTAGGGAGGTTAATTGCCAAAGATAACCTGTCATGAGGGAGTAATATAATAGCCAGTTGTGCTGCTTGTCAAGCCTTCAAGAGACACAGACAAGATCTCTAGAAGTGTAGTTATGTCCAGTTAATTTGTCATGCAGCAATTCCACCTGTCTGAGCTAAAAAGCTCCTGCCATTTAGAGATCTCAGAGCAGTGCTCTTATATGAACCTGAATGGACAAGGAGCTGGGAAGTGCAATGCTTTCCTCTTTATCCACTCAACCACCATTTGAGAGAACCACAAGACCCCTTGGTTGAAAACGAACACGTAATTTTTAGACCTGCTCTCCATTCATCAACAGCCCACATATGGAACGTGTTATAGTGTTACAGTCATTAGAGTCAGAGGAGCCTCTAATCAAGCAGCAAACAAGGCCACTGCCTGGTCACAGCCCCACCAGTTCCACAGGACAGCTGTTCTGTCACAAGCCTGCAGCACATTCAGCTTCCCTCCAGCCTCCATCCCCCTCTGGGGCAGACTTGGTAAGGGAAGGGCATAGAAATCTCACACGTACCTATACTACACACACATATCATACATGTAAAAATAAAAATGAGTGTGTACACATGCACATATCGTTGAAGTTTTTCTCCCCAGTCTGCTTGGCATCATAATAACCTCTCAGACCTGGATATCCTAACAATCCAGCTAACTCTTATTTACAGTTTGCCCTGTAAAACAGGCATTGTTATTTTAGTAATAGGGAAACTGAGGGTCAAAGCAAAACCAACAGACCCCAAACAGCAAAGGCAGAGCAGCCTCCAGCTACTTTGATAAATTATTTGGAGAATTTAGTTAATGGCCTGCCCCTACAAAATGAGAAAAGAAATTCAGCTGTAAAAAGGCAGTGGTTCTTTAACAGGCTTCTCAGCGCACCACTGGAACTTGTGGCTCTGGAAACTGAAAAGCCATTCCAGACAGCCAGATCAAGATGTCTGGATTTGAGTTTTTCAGTATTTCTCCTTTTAAAAGGCTATTTCCTGCTTGCTGATACTTAAAAATGATACAGAAAAGTCACTCCTGGTAATGTCATGTCATCAGAAAGAAGCCAAATTGGATTCCTCTTTGTACAAGACAATATCATTGGTAAACATGCTATAGAGATGTTACATGAACTTCTGTAGCAACTGCTGCTATTGCTGCCAAGAAAATGGGCATCAGTCTCCAGGAATCTCCAGGCAGCTCCAGTTAGACATAAGTCAAAGTCAGACTGAAAGATCGTAATTATATTCTGCTGTGACGAATCCCTTCTCAGCTGGTTTTGCGACACATAAGCACATCTGCTGAGTCTTAACAGACACGACACAGCTGCTGCTAACAGCTACAGAAAAAGGTCCTAAATATGTCAGGGCACAAAGGAGCTAGAAGATTTCTTCAGCACCACCTGAGCTCTGGTGTGGCATGCATTTCCTGACATGAAACAAACACCACTTTCCTCAACACCAAGCACTCCAGTGCAAATCCCCTGGGGTAACTGACGTTTTCCTCCTCTGAGTGGCTGAAAGCTCCAGATTAAAAAAAAACCCACACGCGCCCAGTTCAAGATATAAACTGACTGTTGTTTAAGCACGAGGGTGGGGGAAAATTGCTCCACTGTTAAAATATTTTTGTGTGCTAAAACATAGGGCTGAAGCAGACACACGAAAGAACAGTGACTCAGGCCTGACACAGTGAATAAGCGAGGATGGGGAAGCAGTCAGATTTAGGTCTTAGCCACAGAAGGATGTTCCCTTTTCACTGTTTGCTTTCTTTGTCTCTTTTGCTCTCCGCTGCCCTTGGGAAACTGAATCTGCCTTGTTCCATTTGATTTTTGATTTCTAATCTGTTTCTCATCCTATCCAACTTTCAGAGATAGAACGTTGTTCTTATGTCGCTGCTTCCAGCCCAGCATTGAAAAATTACATTACAAAGCAGCTTCTAGCTGCAGTGTTCTGGTTGAGCTATTTCTTTTCCTAAACTTGGGTCTAGACAACTATTATTTTTCAGCATATAGTCTCACTGACTCCATGATAGGGACACTGGAAGACACAGTGTAATTTCTCATAAGTAAACAGCTATGAGTTGTGGGTCACTTCAATAGGTCTATGGCATCATTTAATTTAATAGGCTTTAACTGCATATTGCAGCAGATGACTGGAAGCTAATACTGAAACCCAGGATGTAATTACATATCACAAATTATCTTACCAGCTGTTTGTTGAAGTTCTGCACGCACTGTTCGAACTGTTCATCTTTTGTTTCATCTGCTTTCCCAAGCTTCTGAAGGACCTGCAGAAAGAGAGGAGAAATACAGGAGACTTCAAACAGAGAAAGCAAAGCAGAGACAAAGAAACAGTTGCAAGTTTTTGCTCACTAGGCTGAAAGAACAGAAGTTTAGAAGTCTCCATTATTCTTGTACTCAGAATTTTCAGAATATTTCATAGTCATAGTTTGAAAAACAACTTACAGATGAATCGGGATAAACTCAGACCTTTTATACTTTGCTGTACCCAAGAGCATGACTGAGGTTTGTCCTTCACTGGCCTGATGCTTTTTGCAGCCAAGGCAATAGCAACCCAGTTGTTTATCTCCTGGATCAGCAAGAAACAAACCACATCCCTAATATGCCTTGTGCTGTGTGGTTACACTAATCCTGATTTAACAGTAGTCTCTGGTCCACACAAGGTTTTTGCTCCCAGAACAGCTAGACTGCCGTCACAGAGAGCCATACAGAGACCCCCTTAGAGAGAGAAGGTGGCCAGAACAGTGAACGTCCCATCTCCTTTCCACCTTTCCTCACTATGCTCATGCTTGGCAGGAGCTGGCTGTTGAGACCAGAGGGGGACCTCACACCATGAGTCTATGTGGCACTCAGTCTGTGTGTCACGTCTGAGCGTGCCAGCAGCCAGCCCTGTTCCTCTCACTCCCTGCCTGCTCAGCACAGCTCTCAACAGCCTGTATAAAAATCCTTATCAGACTACTTCCCTTATCACACTTCTCTCTTAATGATCTCTCCATGCAGCTAAGTGGACTGTTCCCGAGCTTTGATCAAAGCATTCCATTTTCTGGGTAGGAAAGTAGGTCCATCAAAAGCAGGCTGAGCAAACTGCAGCTGTGGAGGAGGGCAGCAGTTACTTCATGCCCCAAGCAACTCCAGCAGCAGGGAGATGAGGATGTAAAGTTGTAGCTGGTTAAGCTCTATTACAACATCTTGGTTAATGGAAAATAAAACCTAACCACGAAAAAAATGGGAAAAAAAAAAAAAACAAACACCACTTGTCTCACGGGGCCAGTAAAACAGAGAAAGGCCCACCCCATTCTCAGTCACAGGAGGTTTTGAGAGCCAGAGGTGGGCTACAAAGGGTGCTGAAGAAACATCTTTAAAAGCAAGGGATTCTTGAGTGGCAAGAGCATGACTGCCCAAGAGGCAGAAAGCACTGGAAAGCTGAAGTCTCTCTTGCTCTGCTGAGCACATCACTACTTCAGCCACAGGCCTTGGCCATCATGTTCAGCCTGTCTTAGAGAGAAGAGGGTCAAGAAGCAAAAGCAGGTGCATGTTACTGCTATCAGGTTTACAGGAAGGCCACTAGTAAATGTCTCCAGACCAGATGCTCTGAGGGACTGTCCGGTAGCCATAACAGCCACCTGAACCAGCTTCCTCCAGCTCCCTTTGCTACTCACAGATCTCCTCAGAGGATTCTTCCCCTGCAGGGCAGGGATCAGCCTTTCACGTTCGGACTCCAAAATGATATTGCAACATGATGTAAAATAAAATAGAATATTTTCAGTTGGAAGGGACCTACAAAGATCATCTAGCCCAGCTGCCAATGCACCTACTGGCCCGCTCTCTTCTTTTTACACAGCCAAGGTAGGGGACACTTATGTCTATTTGGCTCATCTCTGTTTCCCTCTCCCCCATATACACACAGACATTCCCAGTTCACTCCTGACCACAAAAACTGACTCAAGCCCTAGACATGATAAATTAGTGCCATCATTCAGCACCCAGCTCGTAAATCCCCTTATTTAGACTGGGATTGAATGTCTAGGAGGGAATCACTGTTTTTCATTCTCCCTCTGTTCAACGGTCTCTCTTCACTGCCAGTAATCACTGAGGTATCCAAGTGTCAGCAAAAGCAGGGGAAAGGACACATACAGATAAAGACTGATCTCTGTGACCAAGGGCTGAACCAAAAACCTCCAGCGTCAGAAGCATAACTTTCTACAGCACAAGCAACAGCAGCAAACAGTGCAGCTACAAGCACCCAAAGTGCTTCGTAAACCTGTCTATGTAGCAGGATGTAGAGAAGATGAATATTCTCTTCTTCCTCTCAAAGCCTTGGCACAGAAGAGCTTGTTGGAGAGCAGAAGAAGCAACACTGGTTGGACGGGCAGAGTCCTGTACACCAGCCACTGGTGCCTCCTTTGCTCATCTGCTCCAGTAAAGGGGAGCACACGCCACAGCAATGCTGCTGCCGAGGCTGCACATTTCTCTGCCATGACAGCAAGAGAGAAGGATTCAGTATGGCCTCATCTTTCTCATCAGGTGAAAAGGTGATCCTCTTCCAGAAAGGATGCTGCTCAAAGGCCCTGTGTTCCGCTGCACTCCCCTAGGCTGCTCAGCCCATGGAGCACAGATTTCCCACTTGCTGGGTGACTTCCTAGATGTCCAAAGAGCCAATAGCACCCATCACAATAAATAACAATCAAGTATGCAAGCTGCAAATTCCAAAGCAGAATGATGCTCCCAATGTGCAGATCAATAGAATTGTTGGGGACACAAAGCAGCTTTTTATGGGGCAATGCATCTGTCTGGCTAGTCAGAAGATGAAATGCTTTCAGGCCTGGAGGGGAGGGAAGGAGACTGTTTAACTGGGAGGAATCTGGAGTATGTCGACAGGGTCAAAGGTTTAGAACAGCCTCAGAGCTTCCTGGTGTAAAACACTGAGCAGCACCCACAGACTATTCATTGTGGTGGCTGCACTCCTGCTTCCCACATGTCCAAGAACCTAATCTGCAGTTCCACTGCTCCTTTGGGGACAAGCATACAGAGTCTGGGGTCATCCATCCAGCTGGAAAGATCTTTGTTCCGCTGCGGTGAGGTGCTCTGCACAAGTCCTGCAAAATGCTGGGCACTGGAAAGGGCTCTAACTCACAACCTGCCTCTAAGGAAAAAACTCCTGCTGCAACAGCGATGCCCAGCTGAGGAGCAGCTCTGAGTGATGGGGAGAAGTAACAAGAAACCCTGCACTTTTCCACAGGAGTGACATGGGGTGGTTGAAACAGGATTTGAGGATACCAGCAGAGGAACAAGACAAAGAAAACAAAACTATTTATGAGAGGCTGAGAGAAGTGAATCCCTGGCTACAAGAAAAGACCTGCTCTTGCTTCCCACACTCTTCCCCCATCTGGTAGATGATGGCTTGTGCCCCACATCTGCTGGCCCTATAGGCGAGTCCCAGCCATACAGCCCACTCTGATCCCTTCATTACTCAATATAACACAGCAGAGAGACAACAGCCCTGGGCTGCAGCTGGGCAGAGCTTATCTTCTCATACCACTCTCCCTCAAAAACAGATCTGCCTCATGCAAACAGCCCAGCAGTCAAACCCTAAGGTCATGTGAACAGCCTTCACAAGGCTGGCCCTCAAGCCCACTCCCATCAAACAGCCAAGTAGGGAAGTTGTACTAACAAATCCCTCTGGACCCCTAAGTCAGCCAGGGATGGAGCAGACGGCCCTGGGTGTGCTGCTGACCGCAGGCATGTCTGTGCTCACTGCTAATAGCCCGTGAGCTCACAGGACCAGTCCCCTCCCCGGGCTGGTACGTGCCGTCATAGGTCAGGCTATTCCGGGTGAGCCACGGCTGCTCCCTCCCTTCCCCTGTGATGGTCTTTAATCCTCCAGCTTGCTGCAAAGCCAGATAAAGTTCGGATGGAAACTTCAGGCTCTTTGATAGCTATTAATGGAGCAGATTTACCAGGGTAAGAGTCAGGACTCCACCGCAGCTCTCAAATCTCAGGGCAGATCAGAGATGGAGTGATCTGTCAGCTGCTGTCTGGAGGCAAACCACACCAGGCAGAGGGCATGGATCTGGCATTTAAAAGATTAAGAAGCAACTATGGCTAGGCTCCTTGATCTGCCCTTGACCTGAGAAGTCCTGGCCCTGCATAAGGAGAGGGACCATTTCAAGAGGGTGCAAGCTAGCGTGAAGGAGGGAATAATTTTGTATGAATCCCACAAACCACTTTGTGGGATGGATTTCAGAGTGGGCTTCAATGGGTTTCAGTCTTGGCTTACTACAGATTCACTATGACAAGATGGGGATCTCATCATAGCCAATGTTTTTGGCCTCAGGTACCAGACACATTTGGACACTTAACCACCATTTTCCAGTGTTGCTCAGAAACTAGGTATCTTCCAACAATTAGCTAGATCCGCAGGTACTCTGTGTTTCTCATAAACTAGAATCACAGGCACCTGACCAACTACTGCAGCATCTCTAAACAGAGCCAAATTCCACCCATGGAGCCTCAGTTTTACTGGCATTTGAATAAAAGCAACAAGAAACAAGGAGATACAGACTGAAGTTTTAAAAGCACTTTAAGATGCCAGGAGGCAAGATGCTATTAACAAATAAGTAAATGATCACATTCCTTTCATATCATGGATGCATTTGTCATCTGCTGTTGCAGGCAGAACTATTTGCAGGAAGTTCTGAAATTATACACTTTGAGAAGTGAGATTACACAGAATAAGTGACAGAGAAATCTGGAAATCCTCTGTATCAGAGATCTGGCATTCTGCTAGCACTGGTCAGGCAAGTAAAGGCATGAAATAGCCTTTAAAACCAACATATTTTCCCATCAGCGGGGGAAGGTTGCTTAGGAAAATCCAAGTTGCAGGTTTTTCTCAATAGCAAGACTAAGATTCACAGGATAACTGGGCATTTAGGTAACCACCACCGTTCTGTAGGACTCAAAAGGAAGCATCTCATCTGGCTGCAGTCTATCCTCTTTTTTCCAGGTGTCCATGAGGAAGCATTTCCACAGGGCAAACCCCTGCACTGCTTAGTGTAGCATCTCCCATGCTCTTCTCCTTTGTGCACCAGACATAAAGGAAATGAAGATCTGGAGATCAGCCCTGTGACCACCAAACTCTGATGTGGAACAGAAATCACCACTAAGGACAAATACTTGCCAGCAGAGCAGCAGCAGTGGGCATCAAGAAGCAGTATCAGACCAACTAAAACATGGTTCTCCTTTGCTCTAAAAAGCAACTGTAACAGATTCACGTTTATGCTTTCTAATAGAGAAATATACCCCAGATGCTTAATGTATCCACAGTTCCCACTCAGCACCTTCCTTTGCTCTCTTCTGAAGTATGGATGACACAACAAAATCCCTGAAAACCCAAATATTCACAGCAAACACCATGAAAATCCATTATGTGAAACAGCAACCTAATAAAACTCTACTTTTCGTGGCATGGGTCACCCATGCCAAAGACCAGTTTAGAGCATGCACGTGATGAGTAGGAAGGCAAAAAATAAATGCAGGTGTGGATCCCAAAGAGAGCTAAATCTGCATATGAAACATTGAATTTAGGGTGGTTCAGCCCTGATGAATGGAGCGTCATTAAGCCCACAGCCAGAGCACATACAGCTTGAGCCCTGCAGGTCCACTTCTTACTCCCCACTCTATCAGAGAAGGGGTAGGAGTTACTGATATGGGCCTCATGCTCCTAAATCACTCCATATCCTGGCCCCTCCACCCCTCAAAAACAATGCCTCTGACTTTCACTGTATCTGCCAAATCCAGTGCATTATCTCCAACTACCAACTGGGCACAAAGCCAGTAAATACTGTGACTAATTTTGAATTGCAACAAATTGGCATATGCCAACGGGTCAACTAGCAACAGAACAAACAGATCTTTGATCTCAGGTCGCTGCCTATTTGTCCATGGAGGACATTATAATGGGAAGAGGGAGAGAGAAAAGTGTCCAAGTCAGATGGAAAGCACAAAGCCACATAGCTTAATGAGGTACAAGCAAAGGAAGTTTCATAGGCTTTTTTAAGCCTGGTTTATTTTCTACCCAAATGAAATGTGACTTGCTCAGCAAAGTAGATTTGTGCTCATGGAATAATTTGGTTTTTGCACTCAGACTCAGAGAGAAAAGCAAGACCAGAAGTGGGAGTCCTGCTTCTGCTCCTGCCCTCCAGGAAGCAGGGCACGTCCTCCTGCCCTCCACCCCTGCCTCTAGGCTGGTTTTGGGGACAGCCTGGCTTTTCTCATGCAAGCTTGGCACAATTAAGTCTTTATCTGAAACAATTAGACAAAGGAGGATGGGGGTGGAGAGGAATAAACACCAAACATGTTAAGCTTCATTTCAAGTTGAGAAAATTATTCCCGTGGCTGAGCAATCAGCAAGACCAAGATCACTGGAATATGGGAAAGGGCAATTTCACACTTGGCACAGACAGAGTGGCTCTTGTTTGCTTCTTACTTGCTGACAAGGTTCAGTAGATTTTGCAAAAACAGGGCTAACTGCCGAGCTAAGAGTTGGGAAATCAGGGTTCAATACTGCATTTTACTAGAGACTTCCTGAATGACCTGGAAAATCCATGTCGATTGTCACATCCATCCAACTGTGAAGAGGAGTGTTTGTTCAGCATGTTGCAGAGTCAAAGTTATCCCTGGCATCCCCAGCTGGCAAACAGGAAAGAGGTGCAGGTGACCAATTTTGAGTACCCAGCTCAAGACACATTGAGTTTGATTTTCTCAGGTGTCCCTCTAATTAAAGTCTGTGAGAGCCATATTCTCAAACCCAATCTGACTAGGGAAAAAACCCAAACAACTAAACCCAAACAACTAAAAATACAAATTTTCTCGTCATATTGTGATGTTGGAGTTTCAGAACATCCCCTAACAATATGCCAACAATGAAGAATCTAAATCATTAGAATAGATTGTGTAGAGATCCTTTGCTAATTAAAGACTTTTAAATAAGTTAAATAAGCATCTCGAGTGTGATTTAAGCTGGACTGATTCTACTCCACACAGGGGATGGACCTTGTAAGGCCCTTCCAAAGCCAATCTTCCCAAGTCCTGAAGATGACAGCAATAGGTCAATCATTTTGTCTCTGAACAAATACTCTCCCTCCTTCCTCCATATCAGTCTGAAGTGTAACATGTATCCAAGCGTGACTAGATAATAATGGCATATAGAGCCTATAGTCAAAGAAGCAGGCCACCTTCCCTAACTTGCATTATATGGCAAAATTTCTGTAGAAGCAAGAGTGACAATGAAGCCTTGAAGGCTCAACTGAAATATCTGCCTCTGGCAACTACTAAAGAGCAGCCTCACTGAGACCTGCACCTTCAGGACAAGCGTTGAGCTTATTGTGACTTCGTGTGGTCACATTGGTTCATCCTTCTTCCTTACTCTGTAGTCAATAGGGAAAGTAACAGGACCTCCACTTTCACATTCTGAATTATTTTCTGAAGAAAACTGCTTCCCCATAATTGGCTCAGAGGGAGTTCAAGGCAACAAGTTTCACCAGGCTGTAATTAGCATCTTAAGAATACACCCGTTTCTGACCATGCCAGGTATAAGACAAGATGTAGAAACAAGCACAACAAGTGCAGGATGTTTCTCAAGTCTGGAGGCTTGGAGTGATGGTCACCTTATCCTCAAGGCTGAGTCAGAAGTAGC